>NW_024070192.1:445006-452193 GCF_014754425.2 Oryx dammah
CGTGTGTGTCTGTGTGTGTCTGTGTGTGTGTCTGTGTGCGTGTGTGTTAGTCGTCGGTCGTGTCCAAATCTTTGCAACCCCATAGACTGCTGCACGTTAAACTCCTCCAGCATACGGTTTGAGAAAGCTCTGGGAGCTGGTGAAGGACAGGGAAGCCTGGCGTGCTGCAGTCCACGGGGTTGCAAAGAGTCGGACACGACTGAGCGACTGGACTGGACTGATAGCTTCTAGGCCACCAAGACATACATGCTGTGTGGGCCATGGCCACACGAGGGCGCCATTGCGGCCGCTGAAAATGATGCTTGACACCCCCTGCATCAGCAGGTACTTCAGGAGCACCGTCGTCTCAGGAGCACCCTCAGAGCAGACACCTGACCGACCTTTACATGCTCCTCACAAGCCAGGAAGTCGGGACCCAAATCCAAAAGAAAGGAGGAGGACTGAAGCCAGCCCCTGGCTCCGCCATGAGAGTTGGGCCCAGAAGGGCAGACGCAAGGTGGACACAGAGGACGCCCGGCCTGGTATCTCTCAACTATTCTGTTCATTTACTACAAGCCAACATTTAATTTTCAGTCGTGAGAATTATTCAGCCACCATTGTGGGGCGCCGACTCCATCCTGAACCCTGAAACGGTGGCTCAGGGAGCCCTGTCTGGCTTTTTGGGGAAGTCGTTTTTCATGCGCGGAAGTGGGAAGCCCCTGAGAACGTGGCGGAACCAGGGGACGTCTAGGGGCTGCCCCGGAGTCCTCGGGGAGCCTTGGACCGACCGGCCCCACGTCCTCCACGGAAGCCCCACCGGTCCCGGACGCGGCCGCTCACCTTCCCAAAGCTGCCTTTGCCCAGCACCGTGAGGAAGGTGAAGTCGGTGAGCTTCACCCTGTCCAGGTTGTTGGAAGGCTGTCGCCTGTCCTCGGAGGGACTGATGACTTTGTTGCCGGCAGGGCCAAGCTTGGCTTTCTAAACAGTAACACACACGTGAAAACAGTCAGCCATTTCCTCAGGGACAAAAGTGGCAGGGAACCCTGACCGAGCTGGGTGCCCCTGCCGGGTGGGCGGCGGGAGGGCAGACGGGTGAGGAAAGGAGGCGGGGCCCCGAGGTGTGTGTTCCTGCCTTCACTGCCGCCCTCACCCCAAACGAAGCAGAAGCTGCCCTCACCCATCACAAGAAACTCTTTGTATCTTTAACTAACGTCATAAAAGAAATAAATGTAATTAACTGTGTACTGATTCTTTCCTTATTTGTAGATTTTCCAATCTAAGATTTGCAGAAAGGAAACTTGCGCCTGCAGGAGGAGGCAGAGTGTGATCCCTGGAGGAAAACGCCTCCACCGCAGGCTGTGGGGTGACTCGCTGCTGCGTTAAAAGGCACAGGAAGAACACAGGTTTCTTTTTCAGGTAAAGAGTTAGACCCCTGAAAAATGGTGACCTGTAAGAGCATCTGGTTTCCCACGGAGCCCGCAGTGCTCTCCGCACCGGACAGATCCTGGGTCTTGACCTGTGAGCTCCCCAGAGGGGCTTTACCCACTGGTCACTTGGTTAACACCCCTCAAGTTAACTCGGCCCCCAGGGAGATGGCAGGAGGTGAAGAAGCTTTCAGGAGATTTTGGGCATGACCAGACCACCGGGACGTGAATCTGCCTACCAACAGAGGAGACACAAGACACGTGGGTTTGATCCCTGGGTCAGGAAGATCCCCTGGAGGAGGAAATGGCAGGGGAGCCTGGTGGGCTGCAGTCCATGGGGTTAAAAGACTCAGACATGGCTGAGCAACTAAACAACAAAATATGTATCACGGATGTCTGCCACGCGGAGAGAGAGGACCCTGACAGCAGAAGGGCCTTCCTAGTGCTGAGAGTCTGAAGGCACGCAGGCTGACACCGACCGGGGCAGATGAGTAACGTCCACGTGACGATCCTGCTTCTGCGATAAAAACGTGCTGTGTCTGCTCTGTGCATCTGGTCAACCCTGACAACGCAAGGCTGACGGCGTTTGGTGCTGCTCCATAGACCAGGGACCGGGGAGAAGAAAGAGCTAGGCCGTGCAGAACCCAGGGCCCCTGAGCAGCGGCCTACTTCTAGGCCGACATATTCACTTGCACCCAGAGCAACGCTATGAGAAATCAGCTGGTTTTGTATCACTAGTATGTAATGCCACTTCTCAGGCGGTGATAGTGGTGAGGAATCCTACCTGCAGTGCAGGAGATATAAGAGACCTGGGTTTGATCCCGGGGGTCGGGAAGGTCCCCTGGAGGAGGAAATGGCAACCCACTCCAGTGCTCTTGCCTGGAGAATACCATGGACGGAGGAGCCTAGCAGGCTACAGTCCCTGGGGTCGCAGAGTCAGAGACGGCTGAAGTGACTTAGCACACAAAGGGAGCATAAGAACTTTGTGAATGAGCAGGTGAACTTGCGTGCCTGTGCTCCAGGAAAACTTTATTTACAAAACCAGCAGCCAGAATCTGGCCTGGGGCTCTTGTCTGCCTCCTTTCGCCCCACATCACGCAGGTGCTGAAATCATTCCTCATTTGCAGCTGGATTTAAACACAGCCTCCCTCTGTCCTCGCCAAGCTGGCAGGTGAGTTAAGAGCCAGACAGTTAAGAGCCTCAGCTGCTCCTGAATTAAGTCCCTACCGAGCCTCTTTCACGACCAGCACAGGAAAAAGCTGTTTGGCAGCCAAACGGTGTGGTGAGTGAAGAACTTATTCGGGAGAGCAAAAATTTATGGGAAACCACACGAGGTCATCTTCTTGATGAGAAATGTTTTTACGGACACGTCCACACCGGCTGTCGCTGCTGCTGAATTCGCCGGCCACCGGCAGGCCTCCGTTGTCATGGCAACTCAGCCACTCTCGGGAGACACGCGGACCCAGGACGCATTAGCACGCGGACCGCTGTGGGAAATACGGAGTCCCTGGCTCTTCTGGACCCAAGTGTTCTGCCTCAGTACTCGCTGTGATGCTTTCCGGCAGGCAACCTGCCTTCCCCCATCTCCCAGATCCACGCGCCAACGCCGACACCTGCCGCAGGCCGGATTAGTCCGGCAGTGAGAGTGCGCTGGTCCCGCCACTCCAGAGGTCCCGGAACGGCCACTGGGTCTGTCCCACCCAGTGGCCGAGAGTCCAGACTTCCGTATGCGAGCTTCTGGGACCAGAAACTTCACCCTGTCCAAGTTTTTCCTTCTGGAGAGAGCCCGTCTTTCTCTCATCAGGGAGCTGAGGGCACACGTCTGCCTGATGCCCGCCTAACAGGAGCTCAAGGCCACGGCACGTCATTGGAAGAGGATCTGGGGCACTTGGTAATGTTTTGAAACCTGTATCCTTTTCTAGAGGCTCAGTGGTAAAGAATCCACCTGCCAAAGCAGGAGATGCGGGTCGATCCTGGGGTCGGGAAGGTCCCCTGGAGGAGGTATGGCCACCCGCTCCAGTGTTCTTGCCTGGAGAATCCCAGGGACGGGAGCCTGGTGGGCTGCCGTCCATGGGGTCGCACAGAGTTGGACACGACTAAAGCGACTTAGCAGCAGCAGCAGAACCTGCCTAGGGCTTCCTAGGCGATGCTGGTGGTAAAGAACCCTCCTGCGAATGTAGGAGACGTAAGAGGTGCAGGTTCCATCCCTGGGTCGGGAAGGTCCCCTGGAGGAGGCATGGCAACCTGCTCCAGTGTTCTTGCCTGGAGAATCCCAAGGACAGAGAAGCCTGGCGGGCTGCAGTCCATGGGGTCACGAAGAGTCTGACACGACTCAGTGACTAAACAACAACAAATAGCAAAGCCTTTTCCTGCTAAAGTGCTCCCCATTGGGATGGCCGTGGTGTGGGCTCAAGTCGGAGCCAGCAGGGTCAGAGCCAGACAAGCTCAGTGTCGGCAAAGGAAACGAGTTTCCCGACCGCTGGCAATATTGCCTAGAAGCCGGGAGTTCTCTGTCCTAGGAAAGCAGAGTAGGTATGAAGTGAGCTGGGCTCCTGCCAGAGGAGACAGCGGGAACGGCTGGATCACGGGCATCTCCCCCAGGACCAAGACAGTCCCGACAGACAAAGCAGGAAGCCGGTCTTCGCATCCAGCAGGAAGTGCAGAGACGTAGTAGGGCCTGGGGCTCTCTTCTGGTGCAGCGCTAGGGTAAATCTTTTCCTTGCAAATCTTTACTGCCCTCTTGTGGTACTTATTTTCTGGACCGATTGCAATTTTTCTTTTTTTTTTTTAATGTTATTTTTAAAAACTTTTTGTTTTGTATTGGAGTGTAGGTGATGAACAATGTTGTGATAGTTTTGAGGGGACAGCAAAGGGACCCAGCCCCACACACACGTGTATCCGCTCTGCCCCTTGCATCCAGGCTCGCTGTTAAACTGTTCTCCGTGCTGTACAGTAGGTCTTTGTTAGCTATCCTTTTAAACACAGCTTAGGGCAGGGGCGACCGAGGATGGGATGGTCGGAGGGCATCACCGACTCAACGGACAAGCTCCAGGGGACACTGAAGGACAGGGAAGCCTGGCGTGCTGCCATTTATGGGGTCGCCAAGAGTCAGACACGACTGGGCGACTGAACGATCACAAAGCGTTTCCCAGGTGGCGCTAGTGGTAAAGAACCCACCCACCAACAGAGGAGACCTAAGAGGGCTGGATCCCTGGGTCGGGAGGACCCCCTGGAGGAGGAAGTGGCACCCACCCCAGGAGTCTTGCCTGCAGAACCCCATGACAGAGGAGCCTGGCGGGCTATGGTCCATGGAGTCGCAAAAGAGCTGGCCACGACTGAGCGGCTAACACACACGTCCATCCACCCCAAACTATACGCGCAGGTTCACTAGAGTGGCCCACAGAAGTGAAGTTCCTGTAAATACTGCAAAATGGCACAAACAAGATGCAAATGCTACCTTCCCAGCTCTGCCTTCACAGAAGGTGACTCGTCTCTCGTGTGAGAGCCTGGCCTCACGCCTGACACCCTGGCACAGTGCAGACACCAGAGTGTGTCCTAGAATCGCCAAGGGCGTGATTTCAGGAGACAAGCCCCAACCACTGCTAGCTGTCTCTGTATCCTGACTCTCCCCAGACCTCTGACTGGGCCCAGACTCTGCAAACCACGGATGCCGGGGAGGCTGGGAGGGCCGAGGGGGCCAGGTGCAGCCCCCGAGACCTGCTGTGTCTGGGAAATAATGGAACGATGAGTCACGTGAGGGCAGAATTCAGCGAAATGGCCACCCCCAGGGAAATTCAATGTGTGCTAAGTGATCACAGGGCGGGAGCTCCTGGAAAACAACAAAAACCCAGACCATGGCTGGCAATAAAGCTCAGACCCCTGGAAAAGCTCCAGGTGCCTCTCGCCCTCTTCAGCGGCCGCAGGACAGGTGGGTGGGTGAGGGTCATCCCCGCCCCTCCCGCGCCCCGAGGAACCTGGGCAGAGGTTTGAAACCTGACAGGCATGGAGGGAAAGACAGAAAAAATATGATCCTTCCCCCAAAAGGCTGAATATGTTTGCTCAATTACTCAATTTAAATTTTTTCTAAAATGCCTCTAATTGACAGCAGCAAGCATTCTGAAAGCGGGGCTGACTGCAATTAAATTTAGCACAAAATTTCCATAATCGTTGATTTCACCCTATCTTCACTGAGCGTTTTTAAATTGCACCAGTTTTCAAAAAGGAGGGATCTAATTATAGCTCAGCTGGGACACCTGCCTTCAAGCCCGGCTCAGCTGCGCTGTTCTGGGCAGTTTTCTGCGCGCCCCTCGCTCCCCGCCTTGCCCCATGGTAACAGGCTGACGGGACTTGGGGGAAATGTGGCTGGGAGGACCAGCTCCGGCACTGCAGACCTCTCCCGGGCCTCAGTTTCTTCATCTGTCAAATGGACTCAAATGCCCACTGCCTCCTGTGCAGGGAACTCCCCCCCACCCCCCACCCCACCTCGTTTGCTCAGTAGCTGCTGCACGGCTGCAGCACAGGAAGAAGGGCCCTCCTCAGGGGCTGCAGAGAGGAGTAGGGGGTCGCGGGGACCCTGGGGACAGCGGGGACCCAGCCGCCCGCAGTGGGTGCGCTGACACCGAAGACCTAGCCATCACCACACCCTTCAGGCTTCTGAAACCTCAAAGAGTGCTTTCCCTTCCCCATTTCCAGTCACCGGGTCACTAATGCCTTGAAGGCCCTTCAGGGGGCACAGCTGTAGTGTCAGGGCCGCGTTCTGGAGATGAGAAGCGGAACGGCACCATTCGTTGGGTGTTTCTTCCGAGCGGCGCGTTTGAAAGGCTGTTGATTCTCGCTCAGTGTAGGGAGTGAGATCTCTCCTTGCCCATTTTGTTCCCACGTGTCTGAGCATTCACATTTTCCACTCGCTTCAGATATGAATATGCTGTAACCATCTCAGGCTGAGAATAATTATTAATGAGAGCAATCCACTGAGAACACAGCTGGTCTGTGGCCCCTAACCAGCTCCGCCCAAAGACAGCGGTGTTGTCAGAAATGACAATAGACCAGATTTTTAAAATAATTTACAGTTGCAAAATCCCCTTGGATCCTTCGGGAACAGAATGGCTGATGAGGTTACACAATGAAGTGACCTGGGAAGAACTGCGGGAAAAACTGAAACAGGAGTGGTATTAAGCCAGGTGTTAAGAAGATCGGAACTGGAGGACTCCGCCTGTGACGTATTTACAGCGGTCTACGGGCCGGCGCACCGCGCGCCGGCTGCCTGCTGACGGAGGAGTGTGCCCCAACCAGGGGGGCCTGGGTCTGGAGGTGTGATCAGAGACACGCATGAACAGGAACGAAGGGAAGCGTGCCCTCAGCCTAAAGACGCACCCCTCCCGCCGCGCGCTGCCTTCCAGACCGGCCGGAACGCGTCTGGAATCACTCACAGGCGAGGCCGCGGTCTCCCGGGTGGAATCCCAGGGGCCCCTGATCGGAAACGGGGAGGGCGGGGTGTCCTCGCTGGGGCGCCGGGGCCGCCGGGCCAGGACACAGCGCGCGTCCCTCGGAGCGGGGGCGCGGCGGGGCCTCGGGCGCGGGGGGCGCAGGACCCCGGGTGACGGCTCCCGTGGACGGCACGGCGGAAGGACAGGGCGGAGGACCCACTGCCTCTACGGAGTGGACGCGACACCCCTGGGGGACGGGAGGGCGAGCCGCGAGGCGAGTAAGAGGAGGGCCGGGCGCCCAGGGGGCAGCGCCGCGAGGGGGGCCACGGCCGCAGATGGGGGGGGACGGGGGTCACAG
>NW_024070192.1:452593-458984 GCF_014754425.2 Oryx dammah
GGGGGACGGGGAGGGGTGTGTAGGGGGTACGGGGGCAGCGCTCAGGGCTCCCGGCTGCAGGCCTAGGGACCAGCCCTTCCCCCGACGAACTGTGTCAAACCAGGGCCAAGACCCTCTCTCTCCCTCTGGCGTCTGTATGCCCGGCATGGCTCCTGGCAGCAGCTCCGTGACACTCAGGCTCCTTCCGCCGACGCACCGGGCGGGTGCCGGGCCGGAGGGGCCCAGGTTAACTGAGCGGCTGTGCAGGAACGGCCAGGCGCTGTTTAGTTGCTATCCCGTGTCTGACTCTGTGCGACCCCATGGGCTGCAGCCCGCCAGGCTCCTCTGCCCCTGGGGTTCTCCAGGCGAGAACACTGGCGGGCTTGCCATTTCCCCACCTGGGATCTTCCCGACCCGGGGACCGCACTTGGGTCTCCTGCGTCCCCCGCACGGGCAGGCGCGTTCTTTACCACTGAGCCGCCGGGAAGCCCCAGGAGAAGCCCCAGTAGCCGGTTACCAGGCGCCTTATGCACAGATAGCTGCTATTTGTAAAATAAAGTGAAGCCAAGCCCACTCACCACCAGAGCTGTCGGTAACAAATGCACTTCTGGATGACTCAGAAGGCTCCTCAGTATCGTCAAGAGCCCAAGGTCACTGGCAAAACAGACCTAACGTTAAGCAGCTGATAGCCGAGTTCCGGCGGACCGAATGCCAGCTAACCAGTACTTCTGCTCACCTTGAACTTCTCCCTAAAATAACCCATCATGATCGGATAACTTGACTTTTTCAAGTATTAGTGTGAGCAAAACAAGTGAGACCATCTTAACAGAGAATTCTATGCAGGCAGCCATGGGATGAATTCTTCAAGTTCACAGGGGTGGTGGTGGGGGGCGGTCAGCTGCTAGGAGATGTGAGGGGCTGCTTCTCTGAGCTGGAGTCCACAGCCGGCAAGGGTCACAACAGGCCTGTTCCTGAGCAGAGAGGACAGCAGACACGAAAGGATGATGCTTTCTGTTCAGGAGGCTTTGCCCACTAAGACAGGGTACTGGGCAGCGTGTGAATGTCACATCCCATGACAGGTCTGGACCAACTGTCGTCTGCACATCTTTTAATCATGGCCCTGTACATCTGTAATTACAGATCTCCTTATAGCCATTCTCAAAACAGGCCACTTTATTCCAACCCCCAAAAGCTCTATTTTAGACTAGAGATCTTAATCCACATCCAGGTTGAAGGGAACAAGAGAAACAAAACTGTCCTTACTGAGATCCTGGTGTTGGAATAACCGCGGAGGAAACGTAAGCCTAAGTCTGTCTCCTGCACCTTCCTGATGGAGCGGCATGTCTCTGCTTGAGACCTCGAGGCACCGAGGTCTCCAGATTGGCTGAGATGCCTTGAGACGAACATGGCATGACTTTAGAAGGGTCCTAACATCTGCTGGATCATCGAAAAAGCAAGAGAGTTCCAGAAAAACATCTATTTCTGCGTTGTTGACTATGCCAAAGCTTTTGACTGTGTGGATCACAATAAACTGTGGAAAATTCTGACAGAGATGGGAATACCAGACCACTGACCTGCCTCTTGAGAAATCTGCATGCAGGTCAGGAAGCAACAGTTAGAACTGGACATGGAACAACAGACTGGTTCCAAATAGGAAAAGGAGAACGTCAAGGCTGTATATTGTCACCCTGCTTATTTAACTTACATGCAGAGTACATCATGAGAAACGCTGGGCTGGAAGAAACACAAGCTGGAATCAAGATTGCCAGGAGAAATGTCAATAACCTCAGATATGCAGATGACACCACCCTTACGGCAGAAAGTGAAGAGGAGCTAAAAAGCCTCTTGATGAAAGTAAGAGAGGAGAGTGAAATGTTGGCTTAAAGGTCAACATTCAGAAAACAAAGATCATGGCATCTGGTCCCATCACTTCATGGGAAATAGATGGGGAAACAGTGGAAACAATGTCAGACTTTATTTTTGGGGGGCTCCAAAATCACTGCAGATGGTGATTGCAGCCATAAAATTAAAAGACGCTTACTCCTTGGAAGCAAAGTTACATCCAACGTAGATAGCATATTAAAAAGCAGAGATGTTACTTTGCTAACAAAGGTCCATCTAGTCAAAGCTATGGTTTTTCCAGTGGTCATGTATGGATATGAGAGTTGGACTATAAAAAAAGCTAAGCACCAAAGAATTGATGCTTTTGAACTGTGGTGTTGGAGAAGACTCTTGAGAGTCCCTTGGACTGCAAGGAGATCCAACCAGTCCATTCTGAAGGAGATCAGTCCTGGGTTTTATTGGAAGGAATGATGCTAAAGCAGAAACTCCAATACTTTGGCCACCTGATGTGAAGAGTTGACTCATTGGAAAAGACCCTGATGCTGGGAGGGATTGGGGGCAGGAGGAGAAGGGGACGACAGAGGATGAGATGGCTGATGGCATCACTGACTCGATGGAGGTGAGTTTGGGTGAACTCCAGGAGTTGGTGATGGACAGGGAGGCCTGGTATGCTGCAATTCATGGGGTCGCAAAGAGTCGGACATGACTGAGCGACTGAACTGACTGACTGACCTCTCTGTTCGTTTCCAAGGCAAACCATTCAATATCACAGTAATCCAAGTCTCTGCCCCAACCAGGAACACTGAAGAAGCTGAAGTTGAATGGTTCTATGAAGACCAACAAGACCTTTTAGAACTAACACCCCAAAAAGATGTCCTTCTCATTATAGGGGACTGGAATGCAAAAGTAGAAGTCAAGAAACACCTGGAGGAACAGGCAAATTTGGCCTTGGAATGCGGAATGAAGCAGGGCAAAGGCTAATAGGGTTTTGCCAAGAAAATGCACTGGTCATAGCAAACACCCTCTTCTGACAACACAGGAGAAGACTCTACACATGGAATCACCAGATGGCCAACACCGAAATCAGACTGATTATATTCTTTGCAGCCAAAGATGGAGAACCTCTATACAGTCAGCAAAAACAAGACCAGGAGCTGACTGTGGCTCAGATCATGAACTCCTTATTGGCAAATTCAGACTGAAATCGAAGAAAGTGGGGAAGACCACTAGACCATTCAGGTATGACCTAAATCAAACTCCTTATGATTAAACAGTGGAAGTGAGAAATAGATTTAAGGGCCTAGATCTGATAGATAGAGTGCCTGATGAACTATGGAATGAGGTTCATGACATTGTACAAGAGACAGGGATCCAGATCATCCCCATGGAAAAGAAATGCAAAAAAGCCAAATGGCTGTCTGGGGAGGCCTTACAAATAGCTGTGACAAGAAGAGAAGTGAAAAGCAAAGGAGAAAAGAAAAGATATACCCATTTGAACGCAGAGTTCCGAAGAATAGCAAGAAGAGATAAGAAAGCCTTCCTCATTGATCAGTGCAAGAAATAGAGGAAAACAACAGAACGGGAAAGACTAGAGATCTCTTTAAGAAAATTAGAGATACCAAGGGAACATTTCATGCAAAGATGGGCTCAATAAAGGACAGAAATGGTCTGGACCTAACAGAAGCAGAAGATATTAAGACGAGGTGGCAAGAATACACGGAAGAACTGTACAGAAAAGATCTTCACAACCCAGATAACCATGATGGTGTGATCACTCACCTAGAGCCAGACATCCTGGAATGTGAAGTCAAGTAGGCATAGGAAGCATCACTACGAACAAAGCTAGTGGAGGTGATGGAATTCCAGTTGAGCTGTTTCAAATCCTACAAGATGATGCTGTGAAAGTGCTGCACCCAATATGCCAGCAAATTTGGAAAACTCAGCAGTGGCCACAGGACTGGAAAAGGTCAGTTTTCATCCCAATCCCAAAGAAAGGCAATGCCAAAGAATGCTCAAACTACCACACAATTGCATTCATCTCACACGCTAGTAAAGTCATGCTCAAAATTCTCCAAGCCAGGCTTCAGCAATATGTGAATCGTGAACTTCCACATGTTCAAGCTGGTTTTAGAAAAGGCAGAGGAACCAGAGATCAAATTGCCAACATCCGCTGGATCATGGAAAAAGCAACAGAGTTCCAGAAAAACATCTATTTCTGCTTTATTGACTATGCCAAAGCCTTTGACTGTGTGGATTACAATAAACTGTGGAAAATTCTGAAAGAGATGGGAATACCAGACCATCTGACTTGCCTCTTGAGAAATCTGTATGCAGGTCAGGAAGCAACAATTAGAACTGGACACGTAACAACAGACTGGTTCCAGATAGGAAAAGGAGTATGTCAAGGCTGTATATTGTCACCCTGCTTATTTAACTTATATGCAGAGTACATCATGAGAAATGCTGGGCTGGAAGAAGCACAAGCTGGAATCAAGATTTCTGGGAGAAATATCAATAACCTCAGATATACAGATGACACCACTCTTACGGCCAAAAGTGAAGAGGAGCTAAAAAGGCTCTTGATGACAGTGAAAGAGGAGAGTGAAAAAGTTGGCTTAAAGGTCAACATTCAGAAAACAAAGATCATGGCATCTGGTCCCATCACTTCATGGGAAATAGATGGGGAAACAGTGGAAACAGTGTCAGACTTTATTTTTGGGGGCTCCAAAATCACTGCAGATGGTGACTGCAGCCGTGAAATTAAAAGATGCTTACTCCTTGGAAGGAAAGTTATGACCAACCTAGACAGCATATTCAAAAGCAGAGACATTACTTTGTCAACAAAGGTCCATCTAGTCAAGGCTATGGCTTTTCCAGTGGTCATGTATGGATGTGAGAGTTGGACTGTGAAGAAAGCTGAGCGCTGAAGAAATGATGCTTTTGAACTGTGGTGCTGGGGAAGACTCTTGAGAGTCCCTTGGACTGCAAGGAGATCCAACCAGTCCATCCTAAAGGAGATCAGTCCTGGGTGTTCACTGGAAGGACTGATGCTGAAGCTGAAGCTTCAATACTTTGGCCATTTGATGTGAAGAACTGACTCATTTGAAAAGACTGATGCTGGGAAAGATTGAGGGCAGGAGAAGGGGACGACAGAGCATGAGATGGTTGGATGGCATCACAGACTCCATGGACATGAGTTTGGGTGAACTCCTGGAGTTGGTGATGGACAGGGAGGCCTGGCGTGCTGTGGTCCACGGGCTTGCAGAGTCGGACACGACTGAGTAACTGACCTGAACTGAACTGAACCTCCCACGTCAACCTGGAATAGGAGGCAAAAACCCTCCAGCGGAGAAGCTTCTGTACAGTTGCCATGCAGTCACTGGGCAGTTATTCTTAGACTTAAATGGACCCAGAAAGAACTCTAAGGTGTTCCAAGCTTGGATATAACAAAACAGCCCAAACTGCTTTAGAAAAAATTCAAAGGAAAGGCTTTTGCAGCGACTCAGCCAGTCCCAGAGTCTGGAGGGAAACTGCCTGGACCGCAGCCCAGACCAGGGTGGGGATCGGGAGGACGCACACCCCTACTCAAGGTGGTCAAGGTCAGTGTAGGAGCCCAAACGCCAGTGAGCTGGTTTCCGATGACCGCTGAAGGCACGCCAGCTGCTGAGCTCGCTGAGCTCCTGGTCCGAGGCGCTGCGGCCGCGCCTGTTGGTCTGACGCCCGGGGAAGGGGCACAACCGAGGCCCAGGTCCTCAGTGGAAAGGAGGCCTCATCCGTGGAAACAAAAGCCATCACTGGAAGCGAAGCCAAGCCCCCAGCTGCTGGCCTCAGGCTCCTGGGCCCGAGTCCTGCAGCCCCCGAGGCCTCGCCCCCGCCGAGCGAGCCACGCCTCCTCAGCAGTGAGGACGGGTTGGCCTCCCGAGGGCGAGGGCCGGGCCCCAGTAAGAACGGTGCCCAGCTGGGTCAGCTGCGGGGTAGGGGCTGGGAGGAGGCCTGCTTGCCTCCCGTGAGGCCAGGACATCACCTGCGCGTGCTGCGGAGTCAGGGGCAGGTTCCAACCCATTCATGCTCCCTGTGTCCTCGGCAGCCAGGGTCCCGTCTGAAGTCTGCCTTTTTTTAAAAAGAAATTTCATTCACTTTTGTCTGTGCTGGGTCTTTGCTTGAGAACTTTCTCTGGTTCCAGCGAGCGGGGGCTGCTCCCCAGCTGTGGGCGGGCTTCCCCCGGGGGAGGCTTCTCTTGCTGCAGAGCTCAGGCTGCAGGGCCCGGGCTCAGCTGCTCCACAGCTCATGGGATCCTCCCGGACCAGGGACTGACCCGGGTCCCCCACACTGGCAGGTGGATTCTTAGCCTCTGGGCCACCAGGGGAGCCCCCGTCTAAAGTCTCCACCCCCACAGGTGGTACTTGGCACTGAGGAGATGCAGCATTCACTGGACGGAAATTTCCAGAATTCCCCCTTTCTGAGAAAGGAGCTGGTTCATCTCCAGGCGTGACCATGCTCATCACACGAATCGGTTTGTTCGCCCAAGTGCTCGAGGCAGACTCAGCCCTGACAGCTCCCCCCGCGGACA
>NW_024070192.1:458994-478210 GCF_014754425.2 Oryx dammah
ACCCTCCCCGAACCCCCCGCGGACACGAGCTCAGGCACCCTCCCCGATGTGGGCCAGTGACCAGGAGACGTGGATTCCTCGTGGGGCCTGAAGTTTAGAGTCCAAAGCCTTCAAGCAGGACCCGAGGCTCCTCTCTGGACCCACATGGAGATGACAGGGACAGGTGTGCCCAGCAAGGGAGCACAGGACTGGAGGGCGATGTAAGGTTGGGGGCGGGGGTTGGCGAGCCTGAGACACAGGTGAGTTCTGAGACGGGTGTAGCCCACGGCGCACCCCTGAAAACACACCGCCATGCAGTCACATAAAAGCGTGCCCTCCCCCACCCAGAATGTTAGAAGCTCTGTGCAGCGTCCTTCAGTCTGCCCTGGAGTCTGCTCTGCTGAGGAGCAGGGTTAATCCCTGTTGACGACGCTCGAACAGAGGTGAGAAAATCATTTCCAACACCGAGCCTCATCCCATTTCAGTGTAAGGCTCTGCCTCTAAGAGCTGACGCACAAAGAGGAAAACAAAATCTCTTTCCACTGATGTGCACTTTACAGATTTACCCCACCCGTAACATCACACAGCTCAGGAAGTAATTAAGGAAGCCGTTTGGGGGAAAAAAGCAGAGTCCATAATGAGGCACACAGATTTTCTGTTTTGTGTCCAAAAGGTCATCGGAAAGTACTCAGGTTTCCATGGTAACACTGGCAGGCCTGATCAAATCAACACACAGCTACACTTTGTTGGGGGTCTCCAATGAACCATTTTCTCCCCGCATCTGAAGAATATCCTGAATTAGCTAATGTCTTCAAAGACAGTGGAGGCTTTTGGAAAATCCAGTTTCAACAGCAGTAAACAGAGAATGCCTGCTTTCTTTCCACAGACAACCTGGCAACTGAGTCTCAAGGGCAGTGATTAAACGTCTTAACTCTCGTCATAACTGGATCACATTTTGTTAATCAGTAACAAGGATAATCTCAAAATGTTTCTCCAGGATAAACAGAAGCCGACACACCTGTGATCCTCAGGCATCTGCAGTCTCTGGGGTGATCCTGCAAGTTGTGTGTGGGCCTCCACTACAGACCCGCAGAGCGCCCTCCGGGCCCAGTCCTCCACGCTCCTGATGGCACCCAGGTCCTGCCCGCAAGTGTCTGCCATCAGCAGCCTCTTAACCAAGTGTCAGTGATCAGTGGGACCATAAAGAAGGCTGAACCCAGCAGAATTGATGCTTTAGAACTGTGGTGCTGGAGAAGACTCTTGAGAGTCGCCTGGACGGCAAGGAGATCCAACCAGTCCGTCTTAAAGGAAATCGACCCTGAATATTCACTGGAAGGACTGATGCTGAAGCTAAAGCTCCAATACTTTGGCCACCTGATGCGAAGAGCTGACTCACTGGAAAAGGCCGTGATGCTGGGAAAGATTGAGGTAGGGCAGAGAAGGGGGCAACAGAGGATGAGATGGCTGGATGGCGTCATCAACTCAATGCACCTGAATTTGAGCAAGCTCCTGGAGACAGTGAAGGACAGAGGAGCCTGACGTGCTACAGTCCATGGGGTCGCAGAGTCGGACAGGACTGAGCAACTGAGCGACGCCATCAGTGCCAGAGCACTGCGAACATTTTGTGTCTTACATCCTTCAGAACCCATTCCAGCTGGCAGGTATGACCTGTACGCGTCTTTCAGACGGAATATATTTGGGAGAAGAAACAACAGCAGGAGGAGGGACCCAAGGGCGCCGGCCGTGCAGGGTCTCTGTGCCCGCATGTGCGTGCCCATCGGAACGTCTCTAGGGCTTGGGAGCTGCCCGAGGAAGGGGAAGCTTCACAGGTAACGAGTCAGGTGTGTGTGACTGCTCGGACGCTCAGTCGTGTCCGACTCTCTGCGACCCCGCGGACGGCAGCCCGCCAGCCTCCTCTGTCCACGGGATTCTCCAGGCAAGAGTACTGGAGTGGGCTGCTCCAGGGGGTCTTCCTGACCCAGGATCGACCCCTGTCTCCTGCACGGCAGGCGGATTCTTTACCGTCTGCGCCCTCAGGGAACCCCTGTGAGCCTGGTGCAGAGACAATCAGCTACTACATGGGTCCTTCGAACAACCAACACACCGGTGACTGGAGAAATGGCAGGAAATGGAGCGTAAGGCAGGTGCTTGGAGCAGAAACTGCATTAAGAGCTGAGACGTCAGGTGAGGAGAGAGAAGCAGGGGTGAAGAGGGGGGGAGGGAAGAGAGGGAGGACACCTCTCTCAGGGGACACCACCGGGGCAGAAGGCGGCGCGCGCCGGGGTTTGGAGAAGGAGCTCCCTTCCTAGAGATCTGCAGAGAAAAGGAAGATGCTGACCCACCAGTCACACCCAGGGACGCTGCCGCCTGGAGAAGCCTCGGGCCCGCCCATCTCCCCGCTGACGCCAGACCGGCTCCCTGCGCAGGAGCCAGCCCCTCTCTGCAGGGCTGTTCCCAGTCTCCATGCTCTAAGGATAACAGCCAGAGTGTCAACAGCCTGCAGAGCAAGGCGATGACGCAACATCTATGCCTTTAGATAAGGACAAAGATTAACATTCAAATGACTTTTGCCTTCCAGCCCAGTGACCACAACAATCTGGCCCTTCCTGAAGTGAGCCTTTCTGAACAGAAGGATGGTTCACTCACGCTGCTGGTCTCACCTCGAATTTCTGCCTGAGCTCCATGTTGCCTTCCTCGTCGCCTTCAGGGATCGGCACGTTGTAGTACTCACCCTCCTCTTGGTTCAGCAGCTTGTACCTGCAGAGACACGGGGCAGAGGAGGGTGAGATCGTGCCCGCAACACCGGGTTCAACACCACCCCCACCCCCAGGCTCCAGTCCAGCTGGTTCTGAAATGTGTTCACTGGGGAGCCAGCACCCAGGAAACTTCACACACAATGGTCCCTCTGGACTTAAGCCAGCTCGTCTCCTGAATCTCTGAAAGCGCTAACATTTTCAGACAATTAACTTTTGGCTCACACAGACACACTCAGCCTTCCTCACCATCCGCTGGCTGGCATCTTCATCAGCTCCGAGACCCCAAAGGAAAGGGACCCCATGAAGTCGTTCCGCGTAGTTCGATCCCAGTCCCAGATCTCCACGGACAGTCGCCGGTCTTTATCAGAAGGTTTTAATTTGCTGTCAAAGAACACGTATGCAGGGGTTATCTTTACTGTGGTTTAAGGGATGATACCACAGGCTTCAGATCTGAATCTGAGATTAAAAAAATAGTATATTCAGTTCTCTTCCTGGGGTTCTCCATCATCAACAAAGTGCCAGCCCCTCGGTAACCAAAGCTCTAGACAAGAGGTTAGCAAACCATGAGCCATGGGCAAGTCAGGCCCACTGCTTGTGTGTGTAAATAAAGTTTTATTGAAACGGTCATGGCTGTTTGTCTGGACACATTTGGCTATGGCAGGTCTGAATCTAGAACAGTACCTGCAACAGAGACTGGATGACCCATAAGGCCTAAACCCTTCACTGTCCGGCCCCTCCCAGAGCAAGGCCGGACAGCCTCTGGCCTCTACCCTAGACAGCTACGTCTGGGTGTGACAGACACGTGCGTCCTCTGTTCTCATTCGCAGAGAGGGCCCCTCGCTTGCGCTCAGCTGTGCTCAGAGCTTTCTTGCTCCTGACTTACTCAGGCCTCCACTCCCCAACCTTTCCTCCCTTCCTCCCCCCTCCCATCTCTGTCTCCAAAATCTTTCCACTCCTTTCAGCCCCACATTAAATGTCGCCTTCCCCCAAAAGTCCTCCCTGCTCAGATGGAAAGATAACCTTCCATTTCAGCAGCAACGTCGGCTTCGGTGGTTACTCACTTATTCCTTGTTTTAAAAACTATTGTTCAAACTCTTACCTGCAGCCTCCTCTAACCACCCCCCCAAAAAACCAAAGTCAACCAAGAGGGCTTGATCTTATATCTGAAATGTGAGAGAATTTTTTGTACAGGAGTTACTGATGGTAACTTGCGGTATCATGTATAAGTCTGGTAAACTGAGTTTCTATCCATCAACCAAGGGTGACCACAGCTACGTCTCTAGCAGCCGTGGGAGAAGAGCTTAGGGATGAATGGATGTTTAAAGACGTTTATAATAAGCCCAGCTCATTCCTGCTCGTAATGTGAAGGAGAAAATACATCAGGAAGAGGGGTTCAACTCACAACGTGAAGGTCTCATTCCACTGGGGGTTCAGCGTGGAGCGGATGGTTTTGGTTTTTTGTTTGCTCTCATTCTTGGGGTCAGGAATAAGCTTCAGCTTCACATAAGGGTCTGAAAGCCCATTTGGATCCATAGGGATTAGGTTTTTCGCATCTCGGACTGCGAAGAAAGAAGAAAGATCCCAGGTTGCAAAAGGAGAACAGACCCACACTGCTGAGCGTCCTGCATCAGGACCGGCCAATCGAGAGATGTCACGACGGTGTTGAAGCGGGGGAGGAGGCTCTGACCCTCGCCACGAGAGAAGCTGCCCACTGCCACCGCCCGCCACGGGCAGTAGGCCTGGAGGACCCAGCGGTCAAGCCTGGAGACTCAGCACTGGCCTGGTCCAGCAGCATCTGTGACACCAGGGTTGCCGCCCAAACCTGAGGAAGCAGAATCTGCATCCTAACACCCTCCCCACCCCCAACCCCCAGCCGGAAGAGCTGGTCTGCCTCCCGCCTGAGCAGCCAGCAGGCCAGCCCACACACGGCGGCACTGGAACCCCTACAAGAAGTCGTCTCTTTCCTTTGTAGAGGCTGGTGGCTTCTAACCCGCTGTGCGTGAGGATTGCATGGGAGGGGGGCTGACCCAGGGGGAAGACTCAGAAGCCTTTCCCAAGACCCTGGGTGGCCCCAGTGCCCACTCAAGACGGAGAAGCAAACGGAAACTAAAGTGGAGACAAGGCCGCGTCGCCTGCAGAGGGGCAGCTCCGCGGAGCAGCCGATGGAGGCTTCTGTGCGGGAGGGCTGACGCCGACACCTGTCAATCACCCATCGGTCTGACAAGAAGGGACCGCGGCCATGCCCACCATGCCCAGGGGCCTTCCTCACCCTCCCCCTCAGCGCAGCTAAAAGCTCTGGGGCCCCCAGTCAGCTGGACACCACAGGGACACGTCTCCCTGGGGCCAGACTCTCAGCCCAGCAGCTCTCACAGCGCAGCCCCTGGACGCGGCCTCGGCTTCACCAACCGAGTCAGAACTGGGTGGAGGGAGGGGGCTTCCAGGTGGTACTGTGTGAAAGCCAGCAAGATCCACTCTCCAGCCCATCACCAGACTGGTAGTGTGATTGTCAAAGGAGAAACTTAGAAGAATTTCAGAAGACGGTGCCAGTGTTGGCCATGGGCGGTGGGGGCGGAGGACACTGGGTGTTCAGGTGGAGCCCCGAGGGCGGAGGTCAGAGACGAGCGCTGCCTGGGCGCCTGGAGACCCGCCAAGGGCTGGCACCGTCCTTGCCCAGAAGCCTTAGCACGGGAAGGTGACCTGCTCTAGCGTGCGAGGGGTGGCGGGCCAGCCCAGGGTGAGCAGCCACAGAGCAGCCGGCCGTGGGTCCCGCATCCTCCACCGGCCCCTCCAGCCACTTTCCTAAAGGACAGTACCTAACCTCACGCAGCCGAGAGCGGACAGGACAGAAGCAGGCACCCGGCTCGGCCGCCCATGACCCGCTTCCCAGACAGACCTCCGTCCTGTCACCCCAAGTGCTGGGAGCTGCAGCTCACGAGCCGAGGCAGCTTCCTCCAGATCAGCCAGCAGGGGCCTACCTCCCGCAGCAAGGAGGGCCGGGGGAGGAAACGGAGGCACCTAGACACGGCGCCCTCCTGGCGGCTTGGAAGCGGCAGAGAAGGACAGACAGCAGGACGTGAGCACGCGCGGCACCCTGGACGGGAGTCCCAGCCTCGTCCGCTGCCCAAGCACGGTCTTCACTGAGACAGGAGGCTCCAGGGGCCCTGACCGCCGGGGAAGTGTGACCCAGGTCTACAGAAGGTCTGCTCGCCTAAAAAAGCAACCTGAGTATCACAAGAGACGACAAATTCAGGCTTAAAAATGAAGTGCTCCCGTGGAGAACGGGAGGGGCCCAAGGGCTCACTCCACCCAACTGAGGTGTGAGTGCGGTGGTCAGTTCAGTCCAGTTCAGTTCAGTCGCTCAGTCGTGTCCGACTCTTTACGCCAGGCCTCCCTGTCCATCACCAACCCCCGGAGTCCACCCAAACCCATGTCCATCGAGTCGGTGATGCCATCCAGCCATCTCATCCTGCCGTCCCCTTCTCCTCCTGCCCCAATCTTTCCCAGCATCAGGATCTTTTCCAATGAGTCAGCTCTTCACATCAGGTGGCCAAAGTATTGGAGTTTCAGCTTCAACATCAGTTCTTCCAATGAACACCCAGGACTGATCTCCTTTAAGATGGACTGGTTGGATCTCCTTGCAGTCCAAGGGACTCTCAAGAGTCTTCTCCAACACCACAGTTCAAAAGCATCAGTTATTCAGTGCTCAGCCTTCTTTCTCAGGGGTGCGATTCTAAAATCATTCAGTGGTTGGGGTGTTCTGGTTGCCAAGTAATCTCTACGGCAGGGCCTCAGGGACCGGCTGATATCAGCCTATGAAGCGACAGGCTGGTGCCTGGACCCCATGAGGTGACACGTCACCAAGACTCGGGCCCGAAAGCATCCGGTGCTCCTGGCCCAGGAGGCCACGGGCGCTGTGCCCACGCACACGCAGGAGTGAAGCTTTGTGTGCGACGCTAATTCTAGGACAAACGGCACCGGGAAAACACAGGGAGAAGAGACAGCTGCCGTGGGTGTGCTGCGAGCTGGGTAATTGTGCTCAAAGGCAGAGATTTTTTTAAGATCACAAAAACAAATCCTGGAACGAGGGTGAATGACATTCAACGAAACAGGATGACGCACGTCCAAACCGTGTTCGGTACCCACCCCCCACCCCACCCCCCACGCCAATAACCCTTGAAATGTCCCTCGTGTGCACCGTGAGAGCCTGGCGGGCGGCCTGTATTTTCATTTTATTTTCTTCTTTTCAGCCCAATAAGCATCCACCAGTCTCATGCTGGAGAAACACGGTGAATGGAGTGAGAGGGGAGCTCTGGTCCATAAGAGGTTGAGGTCCGGTGGCGAGGCAGGCTCCTCCAACCCCGCCCCCGCCCCGCAGTGAGTGGGGTGCGGGGAAGAACGTCCTGCCTTGGAGGAGGGCAGGGGTGGCCTCCAGCTTCCCCTGCTCCCAGCATCAGGGTGCAGGTATCCTTGTCCTGTGGCTGCTGGGACACGGGACTGTCAACTCGGCGGCTTAAAATAACGGAGATTTATTCCCACAGGTCTGGAGGCAATGTCAGACTTACCGGGATAAAATCAACGTGTTGGAAAACCTGCTGTACAGCAGAGGGAATTCTGCTCCACGCTGCCTGCCAGCCTGGATGGGAGGGGAGTCTGGGGGAGAATGGACACACATATACGGATGGCTGAGTCCCTGACTGGGCATCGGAAGCTATCATATTGTTGATCGGCCAAACCCCAATACAGAACAGTTTTGGTGTTAAAAAAATAAAACTAAAGTTGAAAAAAAAAAACCTCAAAGTGCTGGCAGGACCACGTTCTGGCCAGAGGCTCCAGGGAAGAACCTGCCCCTGCATCTCGCAGCCTCACCGGGCTGGCGGCCACGTCTCTCCAGCCTCTGCTCAGCCCCCAGGCCGCCTCTCCTGTGTGTCAGACCCCCCCCACCACACCTCCCTCATCAGGACGTCTGTGACGGGACTGAGGGTCCACCTGGTATTAACCGGGAACGTCCGCCCTCCTCCGAATTTGTCCCTTCACCACGTAGGCCAAGACGCTTGGGCCAAACAAGATGACTCTCAGAGCTCCTGGGGCTCGGCCCTCACCGCCCCAAACGGGCCTCTCCGTGTGGGCCGGGAGGACGCCATGCCCCCAAGGCCTGTCCCCGCCGCGCCTTTAGCTCCTCTGAGGATGCCGCGAGAGGAGGAGCTGCGTCCTAGGGGAGGGGGTTCTGCTCCAGGAGCCAGGACTCCCGCAAACGCAGCCGGTGGGGGACTCAGGCTGCTTCCGGAACAGGAGGGTTCACCCAGCATCCCTGGCGCGAGGCGCTGTGGGGGCGGCGTGGCGCCGACGGGGTGGTTCTGAGTCCAGCCTCTCCAGCCATCAGAGACGAGCCATGGCCAGCGTGGGGGTCCCAGCAGGGGTGGACGGGCGAGTTCGGGCCCAGGAAGGGTCAGAACCAGCCAGGCCCGAGGCCGGCGGGTGGCTCAGAAGGTCACCTGGTAGGCAGGGCCCGGGATGCCTCGACTGGCACCAGGCCTGGGCACAGAGAGCAAAGCACCTGGGTCCCCTCCCAGCACCCACAGGTGTCCACACTGCAGGGCGACACGGCCCCTGAGGGCGCTCTGGGCAGAGTCCTCCTCCTCTTTAAGCCACGAGCTCCTGGAGCACAGGTCTGCGGTTTCTATGACAACCTTTGGGCGCCTGTGGGCCCCGGGCTGTGTGCCTTCAGCGCCCGGCCCTCAAGGACGGAGGGACCTTCCTTTCTCCACGCCCTTCAGGACCAGCGTCATGCAGGAGGGAGCGTCCCCCTGCGGGGGGGCGGGGGTCTAGGGCGGCCCCTGCGACGGGCAGTGAGGACCGGCCAGGGCAGCTCCTAGACGGGAGGCCTTTGAGGGGAGGTTGCCCACTGGGCCCCCAGTTCTCTGTGAGCGTGTGGGCACCCCAAGGGGCCAGGCTTGATCTGGCGGAAGGAGCGACGGAGCCAGAGGTGGCAGGGAGCCGAGGACGGGGGCTCACAGGTCTGGTCACCAGCAGGTGGCCCAGGAGATGCTAAGTCACATCACTGTGACGTTAGAACACAGAGAATTTCTGAGGCTTGAGTGACATCGTATCTTGGAGGCGCCCAACCTAGAAACGAGGGCAATGGGCTGTGTGTTCCGTTACTAAAATGTTTTGTCTCGGTTCTGGGGACGATCTGTGCTCAGTTCCACACGCACCCAGGGCCGCGGCCTGGCCCCGACTGGCTGATCACTGAGCGTGTCAGACAGTCAACCACGCCCAGCACAGTGCTCGGTGCTTGCCTGGGCCCCAACGCTCAGCCCCCACCGGGGAGCCCCACTCTGATGCTGATGGCTCTGAAGCCCGGCGGCCGACCACAGGTCATGGCACGAGCTCGGGAACTGCGTCCTGACCCCCGAGCCTCCACGCCCCTCCACCTATCTGGGTTCACCCTGCCCCGTCCTTGGCCAGCGGGACCTGCCCCTTCCCCAGCCCTCCCGGGGCTGCAGCCTGGACCTTGGCGCCAGACCCATCATCTCCAACCTCCCCTCCCCGCTCGCCCGGCCCACTGGAGCTTCAAGTCTAGAGACTCGGGGCAACCTGAGAGCAGGGGCAGCTCCAGGCCCCACCTGGTGGGGTGTCTCTCCGCACCTGGTCCAGACCCGCGACAGACCCAGCGATTTTCTGGGCTGAGAAACTACAGCTGACTGGAGAGCTGGTGAACGCCGCGTCTCCGGCTGCAGTTCATAAAGCGTCCATTCGGAGGGACTCTCGGGCAAGGAAAAGCCTCACAGCCCTTCTCAGTGGAGAATAAAGTCAGGTCCAAAGCAGGCGGTATGTTTTAGAAAATGTTAACTGCTCGGAAGGAAGGGTCGCTGGGCCCACAGAGGTTTAAAGGACAGGACACGGCCCCAGCTTTCAGGGGAAACAAGCCGGAAAGGACCCCTCTCGCTTGGGGAAGGGAAGTCCCGTACAAAACTTCTCTGGATTTCGGAAATAAAATGCAAGGTGGCATTGGCCACAAGGAGCAATTTTTGACTCAGAAACGATGGACCAGGACTCAGAACAGCCTGGGCCCCTGATGCTGTCTCTCTGCTCCATCTGATCCGATTACACGTGTTGTCTGCTGACACCGTCTGTACTGAAACCTCTAGCATTCTGGATTTGATCTCCTCCACGTCCTGTGGCTCAGTGGTAGAAGAACCCGCCTATAAAGCAGGAGCCACAGGCCTGGGCTGGATCTCTGGGTTGGAAAGATCTCCTGGAGGAGGAAATGGCAGCCCACTGCAGTGCTCTTGCCTCAGAATCCTGTGGACAGAGGATCCTGGTGGGCTGCCATGGGGTTGCACAGGGTTGGACACGACTGAAGCCACTTGGTCACATGCTGCCCATACATTTCATCATCTTTGCTTCTTTACGGCCAAAGACAAAGGTGAGGGAAAAAAGCAACAGGAACGTCCACCCGCTCAGCCCTCCCTGCCCCTCTCCAGAGCCAGGGCCGATGCACTTAGCCCCCTGTCTCACCGGCGAGGCCCATCCTCTGATGATAAGAATGTAATTTCTGTCCCAGGAAATCCAGTGCCATCCCCAGACCAGAAAAAAACCTGAGTCAGCAACTCTACCACCAAAACCCCGTAAACGAATGAAAGAGAGCTTACGAGAATTTGGTCTGAGGTGAGAAAAAGCGACTTTTGGTCCTTGGACAAGAGTCATAAATATTTCACTACTGCGCCTCTTCCAGTTAGTGGAAAATAACAATTTCTATTAAAGTTCTATGACCTTAAAGTTGCAAGAGGAAATGGAATCTGGTTGTTGGAGCAATAATATTTTTCAGGTTATGGGAGCCCACATGATTCTGTATAAACAACAAGAAGCTCTTAAGACAGACTTCTTTTTCTTATTATGAGAGGAATGGATATACTCATCATTCAAAAACTAAAATACATAAAGGTATTAAGAAGAAAAGGAAAACCAGCTAAGCTTCTGCTATAAGAGAACTGCTATTACCGCCAGGCACTTTGCTCTGCATTTATCTGTACCGGAACATTTATTTTCATAGAGCTCATGTCTAGGAACAGAGGGGTTTTTTGTTTTGGTTTTTAATTTTTTTTGGCCACACCACACGGCTTATAGGATCTTAGTTCCCTGACCAGGGATTGAACCTGGGCCCTCGGCAGTGAAAGCATGGAGTCCTAACCGCGGGACCGCCAGGGAATTCCCTAAGAACACAGTTTAGGAACCTGCCTTTGTGACACAACAAGGTATGTTTTGAAAACATTTTAGAAGGCCGGCATCCCATCTCATAATCTATTTTATCAATCCCCTCTTTCAGGCCACCTATGTAGATTAAAATTCTTCCCCTTTGTGTAAATCACGCGGCAACGGATCACGAACATCCATCCGAAACTGTGTTTTCCCTCAGGATACACGTTATTATTAGAAGTGGACCGGAGGGGGTGAAATCGTTCACGACTCTGATGTGCACTGCCAAATTACTCCCCCAGAAGTCATATCAAAGTTCTATGAAGGGTGTGGGGATAAACCTTGAAAATAACCTTGTAATTGCGGCTCCCTTGATTATTTTCGAGGCTTGACTATTCTGCCCCTGCTATGTTAGTGTCTCTTTTCCTTTGATTTCGTCCTTGTCCAAGCTCCCGATAGGTGGTGAAGCACTTTCCTCCCAGGTCACAGGAGCTCTTTAGATGTGAAGGAATGACAAAGGCCCTTTGTCTCGAGTGCTGGAAACTCCATTTAGCTTTCACTCCCCACGCTTCCAGCAACACAGCGGCTCACGTCTTTATACAGCTAAGTCTGTCAAGCATTTCCTTTTTTACTCCTTCCGATTCTTTTACATTCAGAAAATCCTTGGCTTTCCTGAGATAAGCCGAATATTCACTTAAGTTTTCTTCAATTATCCTGTCTTTTTCTTTTTTTTTTTAATATACTTAACTTTTAAACCCACTGGAAATTTATTTTGGTGCACACTGTGAGTTTTCCTAATTGTTTCCTTCCAAATGTTTAGACGACTCTCTGAACCACGTTCTGAAATGAGCCTTCTTTTCTCCATGCAGTCACGCGGCTCCTGCTCTGTTGATCAGAGGCCTTTTCTCCTGTTCGGCTCTGCTAGTCCTTGCCCAAGCCTGTATTTTTTTTTTTTTTTTGCCATGTGGCACCTAGTTCCCTGACCAGGGATTGAACCCGCGCCCTCTGCACTGGGAGCCCAGAGTGGTAGCCACCGGGCTGCCACAGGAACCACAACCTGCACTCAACCTGCTGGAGATTTCCAGCACGTTCTGACTCAGCCTTGGGCGTTCGGGGCCACTGAGGGCGATTCCTCTTCAGCCGCCCTTTCCCTGGTCACCGGGTAAATTTCCGTCCCTTATTCTCAGTGTTCACGGTTACTCAGAGCAACAAGGTGATGGCTCAGAGAGGAACTCGATGGGGACCAGAACCTGGTCGGGGACCCGCCTCCTCGAAAGGAGGGGTCAAGCCTGAGCCACTGGGTTGGGGGGCATGGAAGGCAGCCCCCCGCCCCTTCCCCCCCCCCCCCCCCCCCCCCCATCTGATGACTTCCCTTCCATCTGGGCTGAAAATAGACTGAGCTGAGCTGAAAATAACCGAGGAGATTAAATTAAATTAAGTCGGGCCTGGCTCCCAGGCAGCTGCTAATAGAACCATAAGCACCCACACCAGTGCGGCAGAGACGGGGGCATTTACTGCTCCTGTCTCTCTCTTCACCCTGAAGCAGCCAAACCCGCGAGAGACCGGGCCCAGCGAAACCAGCCTCCTCTCCGTCACCTTTACCCAAGGCTCTGAGCAGGATTTGCTCTTGCCGGCTCATCCGGGGGAGCCCCATGTTCAGGAGGCCTTTGCAGGGCTCCCCCAACAGGAATTCGACACTGAGCATCACCCTGCTTGGCCAGCGATGGTCCTATACCTGCCAGGAGAGGGCCCTGGCGTCCACAGGATGGTCCCATCACCGGAGGGATCGGTGACGCTCCGACACACTCCTGGTTCCCAGAAACGGTCTCAAAATGGTGCTCTCAGGGACGCGTCCCTCAGGTGCTACTGGGGGGCTCGGATCAGTATTTGCTTCTGGAACACAAGAGCCTTACGAGATAAAGGCCTTAGCAATGAGCCGTCTCCCCGAGGCCCTTCCATCTGTGCTACCACCACGGTCTTTAATCTGAGAATACGAAGCCGAAGATAAACATTAGCTAGACTCCCCAGGTCAGGGCTCCGAGCTTTTCACCCGGCAGAGCCTCTGGTCGCCTCCACCACAGTTAAAAAAATAACCCTGGATGCTCTCACTACCTTTGGGATCATTCTCTAACTTAGCCCATCTGTCAACACTTTGGAACTTCCCAAGGCGACCACACGCATCGAGCCTACTTGAGGCTAAATTAATTCTGAAAAAAAGGCAAGACTAGGGGCCAAGGATCTTGGATGAAAAACTTTTAATCTGGCAGAATAACCAAGCTCTTCACACACCGCTGAGCCGTGGCGCCTCCACCACCACCATCTCCGCACAGCAGTGAGGTAGGCGGAGGTTAAACGGGCGGGAGGCCAGAGAGTCAGCGCCCTCGGTCCAGAGACGCAGGCGGGAAGGGTCTGCCCCTCACAGGGCTCGAGGAGGTGGGCATCTGAGGTCTAAAGGCTCGGGGAGGGCCAGGCGAGGGCAACCGCTGCCTGAGGGAGGTCGCCACGGTTTACACACCAAGCAGGGGACGCGTCCTTTTCCTGACCGTGGGGGGAGCCTGATGGGCTGACTCGCGGGGAAATGTGCCTCCTTTCTCTTTCCCCGGCTGGAGGGAAGCCAGGTAGCTTGGTGTTTCTCGGAGAGCAGCTAAGATGCAGAGGCATTGTTAGCATGTCTCCAGCTGTTGGAACTCTCCATGAAAGCAAAGCTGCGGGGGTGAGAGGGGCAGAGCCGCCAGGACCTGGAGAGCCACTCGGCCTGCAGACCGTGCTGCCAAGCAGCCCTCAGTGCGGGCGAGGGGGCTCTGTCCAGGTCTCAGCCCCAGGCACGGGTCTCAGCCCCAGGCGCGGGTCTCAGCCCCAGGCGTGGGTCTCCATGCCCCCTGGGCCACTCACCCTGCGTCCTAAGGGCCCGATTCAGAGGGTGCCAGCGTCACAGGCTCTCCTCTCCATCAGGACCACGGACACACAGCCTGGAGTGCTGGTCACTGCTGCTGCTGCTGCTGAGTCGCTTCAGTCGTGTCTGACTCTGTGCGACCCCATAGACGGCAGCCCACCAGGCTCCCCCGTCCCTGGGATTCTCTAGGCAAGAACACTGGAGTGGGGTGCCATTTCCTTCTCCAATGCATGAAAGAGAAAAGTGAAAGCGGAGTCGCTCAGTCGTGTCTGATTCTCCGAGACCCCTTGGACGGCAGCCCACCAGGCTCCTCCGTCCATGGGATTTTCCAGGCAGGAGCACTGGAGTGGGGTGCCATCGCCTTCTCCAGGCTGCTCTATGGCTGCTGAATAAAAGGGGTGATTAACATGCCGGGTGGTGGGGTTGGACAAACATGGCTGAGTCCAAACATTTTCTTTATCCTTGACTGTCCCTAGAGACTGGCCAGGCTGGGAATACGTTCATTTGTTCCAAAGGGACTTGTGAGTCATGAACAAGTTTCATATTGAAGCCTAGACATCATCTCTGCTCTTCAGTGATTTCACACACAGGCAACAGGATCAAAGGAAAAGGCCTCAAAGCCGAAGACCCTGTTCTCACCCCCATCCCACCCGCAACCACCCTTCTGCACGCCCCTGGCTGATGAAGAGTGGCGCTACCCGTCGTTCTGTTCGCTCAGCATCACCCCCGTCCCCACACACATCAACCGCCCTCCGATGAGCCCCGCCCGGCAGCCAGGGTCCAGGGCGCGGAGGGGTCACTTAACCTAACACGAGCCAACGCAGCCTTCCCTGGGCCCCGTGGACTCACGCTCGACACCGCAGCAGAGCCGGAGCTGTCAGAGGCAGGCGCGGGGCCGCGCTTCCCACAGAGCGGAGGCAGCCTAGCTTGCCGCTGGGGAAGGACCGGTGAGCGGAGCCTGCCCCTGCCTCCGGAGTCCCCGGGGCCCCAGGGCGCCCCCGTCCACGAGCTACGCAAGAGACCCAGTTTCTCGGGGGGGGAATCTCTCCTTTCTAAGAGTGGGTCGGAACTGAGTTTTGTCCGTCACAACCCCAAACCCGCCGAACAGTCCCGCTCCTCTCTAAGCCTTGGTTTTTATAAACACAACACAGAAGGGCTGGACCACGTCCGTGCCTTTCAAACTCTGCTCCTCAGAGGCTCCGCCCAGGCCGCGGGGGTGGATGGGGGGGTCCTCCTCTCCTCTTCGCCCCAAGTACTTCTGTCAGTGGGATCGTCCACCACTGCAAACAAGGCAGTCCTTGAAGGCATCTGCTGCTCAGACTTGGCTGAGGCTGTTCTTGCTGTTGTTCAGCCGCTAAGTCGGGTCCAGCGCTTTGCAGCCCTGTGGACCGCAGCACACCAGGCTTCCCGGTCCTTCACCATCTCCTTGAGCTTTTGCCCAAACTCGCGTCCGTTGAGTCAGTGATGTCATCCAACCATTCTATTCTGTCTCGTCCCCTTCACCTCCAGCCCTCAATCTTTCCCGGCATCAGGGTCTTTACCAGTGAGCCAGCTCTTTGCATCAGATCACCTTTATGATCCTAGAAACATAAGTTCCTGTATCCTTCCTTAATGGAGTGTTACTCATTTGATTTATGCCGAGGAATTTCTCTTTTTTCAAAACCAAACTGGAATCCTTCAGGAGCTTGAGGTTCCGAGCATCACCAAGGGTCCCTGTCTCTCGGGGCGGGGGCCGAGGGGGTGTCTGGGGTCGGGCGGGGAGGTGGCGTGTGAGTAGGAGGTCGCGAGGCTGCACAGGCTGATGGGAACCCACCGGCACACGCTCCCTCTGGGCTTCTGGGCTCCCCTGCGCGTGGTCGCCCAGGCCGCCCATGAGATGCGAGGGACAGCCGAAACGATGCCCGTGTCCCGCAGCCCTAGTCCCAGCCGTGGACGCCCAGCTGCAGAGAGACTTCCCCAAGGGGAAGAGCTGCCAGTGAGCAAGTTTTCCAGAACAAGAGACCCCCGACCCCCACCCCACCCCGGCTGTTCAGCAAAGCCTGCGTTTCCTTCCATGACATCCCCGGCCCAGTGGGTCTAAGCTGGGGAAGCCACACTTCCTCTCCATGACTTTCCCCACGTTCAGCAACCCACCTCGAAAACTTCTATAGCAAGTTTGCCTTGCATCTGTTCTTGCTTCATTATTCTGGGGAAAGAATGCCTGCTTTGATTTTAAAAGGGACCCTGACTGTCTTTAATTAACCATAAACCCTGAGCTAATTGCCCCGGAGGGTGGGTGGCAGCCACAGGCACTGTTCTTCTCTGGAAGGCGGGTCCCCGGGCGCTCTGGGAACGAGCTTCCCGCAGGTGGCCCTGCCCCGTGCTATTCTACAGGGATGCTTTAGGACAACCCCAGGAGCCAAATCTCAGCCTTCTCAGGTAATCTGCGTTCTTTCCGGAGGAAGGTGCCTGGAAGTTGAGCTGAACACACTCAGGTTTCTCAGCCCCATTTAGATGCCAATGCCTGGAGCGCAAGTCATGTCATGGAGAGGAAGTGTGGCTTCGCCAGCTTAGACCCGCTGGGCCGGGGATGTCATGGAAGGAAACGCAGGCTTTGCTGAACAGCCGGGAGGGGGTGGGAGGGGGGGGGGGGTCGGGGGTCTCTTGTTCTGGAAAACTCACTCACTGGACAACATGCACACCACTGCCTGCAGAGTCCATCAGAACACGTGGGGAAACGTGGGCTCTTCAGAACAGGCTAATATTGGACCAAAGACAGGATCTGCCTCCTCGAGCTTCTTGGTGGAACACTCCCACCGCCCACTCATGAAGATTCGCTGAACCAAGAGAGGAGAAGCCTCCACATTTGGGGACATTTTCAGAGGGGAGCCAAATGACTCCTCAGCACAGGGTATTGATGTTTCCCGACCTTCTGGTGCAGAACCAGAAGGGACATTCCTCTTCCATCCTGACCCTCGTAACATCTCTGCCCATCAAAGAGTTAAAAGAACGTTTCAGTGGAAGTGATTAAAATGACATCATTTTCAAGCCTCTAAGAGACTCCTCACTTGGCTAAGGCATTTACTTTCTAGAAGATGATCAAGTTGCTCGCAATAATTTCATGGCAATTAACCTTGTGCTTAAATGATAATCCTGTAATTAGAAGCAATTAAAATCCCGCGCAAGAATGACCGGCTCAGTCAGTGTCAACGTCCCTGTATGCTACCGGGGTGGTCTTGAGAGAGGCCTCACAAATAATGTTTCTCCTCTCCTGGGGATGCAGGCATTCAAACCCCATCTTTAACAATGCTTCTTTGTGGCAGGAGTCACTGAAGTCAAAGCGGAAGGAGGGCTGAGGCTCCTACAAAGAACCCTATAAAAGGGCCGGAGGCCGACTTGAGCAGGAGAAAGCAGCCACGTCACTCTGAGCTTGGAGACCGGGCTGTTTACGACAGAGGCAAACGGTGCCTTAAGGAAACGACACTGGCGACCCTTGCCCCCGCCTGGCCGTGATGCTGCCCACAAGCACCCAGAGTGCTTAGCGTGGAAAGCTGGGTCCGAGGCACTGCCCAGGGAGGCCTGCAGGAGGGACCGTCCACAGGAAGCACCCGGCAGCCGGTGGACACTGGACGGTTAGCTCTGCCACTGTGGGAGGTCAGGACGAGCACCACCGTCAGGCTGTAAGCAATGACGCGTCTCTTGGAGAAGATGTGACCTCTTCTTGGTGGACGTATGTTTCTCTGAAGGATCCCAGAAGTCACGTGGCTAAACGGGATCCCTCCGTGTGATTCCGACGGAAGGCTAAGACGGTAAGACTTGCTTAGCTTTCGGATGCAGGAGCACAGTGTAACCCTGAGTCCTCTCTGGGGCTTCCCTGCTGGTTCGGGGTAAAGAAGCCATCTTCCGATGCAGGGGCTGTGGTTGAGGAGCTAAGCGCTCTCGGGCTGCAGGGCAGCTAAGGCCGCAGCCATGGAAACCTGTGTACCACGGCAGAGACCCAGCACAGCCGGGGAAGAGCAGGGTCGCTTTCCTCAATGCTGTGCCCACTGGACCCTTCCGTCACCATCATCATTCACTCAACACATCTCAGGCACAAATCCAAGGCACTGGGAACAGGAGACAAGATGCCCTCTCTGACCTCAAAGGGCTAATGGTCCGGCGGAGGGAGATGGGCACGTAAGCATCCACACACACAGCCACGTGGCAGACGGGTTCGAGGGCATGAGGAGAAAGGAGCCCCTCTTGGGCAGAGCATGAATCGCTTGGAGGGGCTTCACAGAGGCGACCACGCCGAGTGTGAGCGACGCTCCTGATGGAGCGGGGTGAACCGCCCGCCCCTGGGTGTGCTCAGTCCTGGAACTCTCTCTGACCCTGTGGACTGTAGCCCGCCAGGCCCCTCTGTCCGTGGGGTTTCCCGGAAAAGAGAACTGGAGTGGGTTGCCATTTCCTCCTCCAGCGGATCTTCCTGGTCCAGGGATTGAAGCCACGTCTCTAGAATTCCCTGCACTGGCCACCTGGAACAGCCCATTAACAGCCAATGGAGGTGAGCGGGTGGAGCCAGCCTGCCCCTGGGAGAGGGCACGTAGCTCTTCTCCTCAGTGAGAACTCTGAGTGCCAGGGGTGGAGGGGGCGGAAGGGATACGCCTAGGGAGGGGAGCTACCAGCTGCTGGCAGGGTCACACGGGCATGGGGCACCCAGGACGCAGGAATGTCCAGTCGGGGGGAGAACACAGAGGAAAGGAACCCACTGAGAAGACACCAGCCGCCGCCTGGAAGCACACTCGTCTGAGCCGGGCAACGTGCGAGCACCTTCCGAGACACGCAGGCCCTAGATGCTTTCAGCCTCGAGATCGATCCCGTCTGCCTGCGCAGAGGGGCGCCTGGACGTCAAGCACTGGCCCAGCCGAGGTGGGTTCTTCCAAGACTGAGACTCACTTGAGAACACTTCAGCAACCTCTCCACCAACATGAAAACTGATTAAAGTTTGTCCTCGATGCTAAAACCATCGGTGAAAGGCTGCTGGTCATCAGACACAACACCTAGATGCCTTATTGATCGCAAATGTTGAAAGTTACTGAGAAGTGGGGGATTACGGTAACTGGGTGATCAAAGGTACTAACAGCTCACTGACGACGGTCAATCTGGACACACCCGAAGCAGCAGCTACCTGAGCCTGCCCTCCCAGCCCAAACCAGGGCCAGCACGTGGGCCCTGTCCCCTCCTGTGCCCCCGAGCTGCATTTAATCCCAGGCTTTTATTTCAGAGGAATGACCTCCAGCTAATGCCTTTTCCTTTCAGCGAGCGGCTGGCGCAGCTCCTCCCTGCTGGCAGCCCCAGACGGGCAGTCTCACCCCACAGGCCTTCCGGCCGCTGTGGAAAGCTCCTGCACAGAGCCTCCAGGCGACAGATGGGC
>NW_024070192.1:478310-487149 GCF_014754425.2 Oryx dammah
ACTGATGTTCTGTCCTTGTGAAAAAACGAGCCACCTGCACCGTAAACGTTCCTGTTTGAGAAAGAAGCATTTAACTTGGAGCTCTTGCTCCGTGAAGCCTAAGACCCGTGCACGCTAAACGGTAGTGACTGTAGCCCTAAGCCCATGAAGACAGAAAGGAATTCCCCTCGAGGCCGAGCACGCTGGACTCCCTGACACCCGGGCCGGGGTCGAGCCCTGCACACCCCCAGCCGATCACGGCCCGCGTCTTCACGCGGCGGCCTCTCCCACCGGTCCTCCCGGGGCCTCTGGGAAGCCACCCACAGCTTCCTGGGAGCGGGCGAGGGACGGCCCCAAGGGCCTCTGTGCTTACAGGCACGTCCCTGTCATTCTCTTCCTTGTCTTAATGCCCCCCCCACCAAGACCACACATCCCACAGTAAGCTCTACATCTTCCTCATCTCAGCATCCCCGGGGGCCTGGCAGAGAGCCTGACCCACGGCTCATGAATGGGAGACAAACGGTCGAATCAGGGAGTAATTATTATGCAAAGCTGACTTTCACTGCCCTAGCTGCCCCAGCTGTGCTATTAAATGGTGGAAGGACACGTGGCATATACAGAACGTGATTATTTAAGTCAACCTGATGGCAGGTCCCCACACAGTTCTAGAAGGTTCTCCGAGGATGCAACTGCCAGGAGCCTCACACCCTCACACCTGCGGGAAGCTCTCCCCCTCCCCCGGAGCACGATTAGAACCTCCATCTCCACGCGGAACTAACAAACGAAGTATCTGAGAAGATCAGACTCTTCTCCAGGACAGTCTCTTCGGGGAGATGTGTTCCTGAAACAGCTGTAAAGCCTAGGATGTTTTTTCCATTTATTTACAACATTAAATTGAAAATTCATTCCCATGAGGGATATTTTTTTTTCTTTACCACTCCTCCAAACCAAATAAAAAGCACACAGGAATGTAGGAAACCTATTAAAATCACATATTAAAAGAAAAAAAAAAGACACTGTTCAGATAACATCGCACCATCGCCCAAAGGCAAGAAGTAAAAATACACCAGGAAGCCGACGCCTTTCCCATAAATACTGCACCAATCTCTAAAGGACCCTGATCTCTGATTTCCAAAGGGCAATTTCCATCCCAGTAGTCCCTTGGGAGTTTCTATTTCACTTTGGGAATTATTTTCAAACTGAGTGAGTCTGCACAGGTCAAATGGAAATGGAGCTAATCTAACGATTCACACAAGTGCCTACGGTTTAAGAGCGTGGGCCAGGAGGCCACTTGTTTGTGCACCATAAGCTTGGCTCATCATGGGTTGTCGTTGATGTCTGTGTTCTCACTGTGGACAGACCCCATGGACTGCAGCACACCAGGCTTCCCTGTCCTTCACCATCTCCCAAAGCTTGCTCAAACTCATGTCCGTTGAGTCGACAATGCCGTCCAACCATCTCATCCTCTGTCGTCCCCTTCCCCTCCTGCCTTCAATCTTTCCCAGCATCAGGGTCTTTTCCAGTGAGTCAGTTCTTCGCATCCGGTGGCCAAAGAACTGGAGCTTTAGCTTCAGCATCAGTCCTTCCAACGAATATTCAGGGTTGACTTCCTTTAGGATGGACTGGTTGGATCTCCTTGCAGCCCAAGGGACTCTCAAGAGTCTTCTCCAACACCACAGTTCAAAAGCATCAACTCTTCGGCGCTCAGCCTTCTTGCTGGTCCAGCTCTCACATCCGTGTGCGACCCCTGGAAAAGCCAAGGCGGGCTAATCCCTTCACCTCCCCCGGCCCGCCCCCGCGCTCTTCCCTCTGGCCTCTCAAACACCCCCGTCCTTCGGCCTCCTCCAGGGGTCTCTCCCTCCCCCTCCCCTTAGTCTCTCCAGCACCTCTCAACAGCGACCGCCCAGCACCCCTGAAACTGAGCACTTAGTTACATGTGGACGTGGCTCGTCCTTGAACTGCTCCACGCGGTACCCGTTTCTCCCCTGGATGTCAGCCCTACGTTTAGACCTTCCGTCACCTGCGGGGTGCTGGTGTGGGCTGAGCAAATATTTACGGGTTTGCTGTTTATCCCAAAGAAACTCTGTAATTGATGAGAGACATGGGCGGGCCTCCGCCTTTGGGTTCGGGAGTCAGACCTGGGCTCACGCTCCAGCGCTGCCACTTCCCGCCTCGTCCCCGCAGCTTCCTGCCCCTCTGACCTTAGAGACCGGCGCTCGGGGGCTGCGGACTGCGGGGGTCCGTGAAACGGGGCTGTAAGGCTCAGCACGGAGAAAGGTCCAGTCCTGTGCACAGCAGGGGCGCAGGCAGGACGCAGGATGGCAGCTGTGCTACCGAAACCGCCTGTCACGACCCTGGGGCCGGATCTGCTGGGTGGGGAGGGGCGGGGGCACCCCTGAAGCGGCCCGTCTGGGTTCCTCCTGTCCTGGACCGGGAAGTTTGGCTCTCGTTTTGTGTTGGCGCGCAGTTGCTTCCAGCGTTGTGTTGGTCTCCGCCGTACAGCAACGTGAGTGCGTTGTCAGGGCGCATCCACCCCCGCCCTCCTGAGTGTCCTTGCGCCCGCATCCCGGCCCTACCCAGGGCGCCGCGCCCAGCTCCCCGCTGGCTGCCCACCTTACACAGGCGGGTGTATGCTTCAGGGCTACTCTCTCCCTTCACCCCACCCTCTTCTTCCCCCACTGCGCCCACAAGCCTCGCCTCTATGTCTGTGTCTATTCCTACCTTACGAGTAGGTTCATCAGTACCATTTTTCCAGATTTCATATACATATGTGTTAATACATGATATCTGACTCTTTAAAACACTTCCATTGACTAACCTGTGGCTCACAAATTTATCAGGGACTATTAACAACGTGACTGCTCTGATACTTGAGCTGCGGTTCGGGAGCTGCTGGGTGAAGGACGCAGGGGGCTCTGTGCTACTGGCTTTTGTGACTCGTTTCTGGGCCCGCAAGTGCCGCTGCCGCTGCTGCTGAGTCGCTTCAGTCGCGTCTGACTCTGTGCGACCCCAGAGATGGCAGCCCACCAGGCTCCCCCGCCCCTGGGATTCTCCAGGCAAGAACACTGGAGTGGGCGGCCATGTCCTTCTCCAATGCATCAAAGTGAAAAGTGAAAGGGAAGTCGCTCAGTCGTGTCCGACTCTTCGCGACCCCATGGACCGCAGCCCACCAGGCTCCTCTGTCCATGGGATTTTCCAGGCAGGAGCACTGGAGTGGGCTGCCATCGCCTTCTCCAAGTGCCGCTAGCCACTATTTATTATTTATACTTCCGTTCTCCTTGAAGCCAGGCTAATTCTGATTCTGAACATCTAAAATTACCCTACAAATTTTAAAGAAATGATTACTAATTAGTTATTTCCCTTAGTTTGGCATTCTATATTTAGGACTGAATTTCCTGCACACAAATAACTACTGTGTTTTTAAATCAGATTTGCTGTGGATGGAATGTTTGTGCCCCCAGGTTTGTACGCTGAGGCCCTAACCCCCTGGGGATGGTGCGGGGACGGGGCCTTGGGGTGAAGAGGTCGTGAGGAGCCCTCAGGCATGGCGCCCTCCTCTGCCGCCTGCTGCCCACTCAACCTCCTCTCTCTCCCCTGTTCCCTAAGACACAGCCAGGAGGCAGCCGCCCCACACCAGGAAGACGGTTCTGTCCAGAAACGGTCAATAGACACCTTGATTTTGTATTTCCTGTCGTCCAGAACCACAAGAAATTCAGTCCATGGTGTTATTACAGCAGCCTTAGCTAAGACGAGATTGCAATCCTTCCTGGTGCCATCACTGAAACATCTCTACTTCTATCCATTAAACAGGCTTCCATTAAATTGATGATCTGTGTGACTTCGGGCAAGCCAATTTCTCCGTGCCTCGGTTCCATCCTCTATAAGGATAATGAATTTCTGCGCAGGTTTAAACAAGCCACTCAGGTGAAGGGCTTCAAAGGCGCCCCTCTGGGGGTATGTGCTTGGTCACTGAGCTGCTGTTGCTGTTAGTATTAAGGAGCCGCTGAGTCCACGGTCCTAAAGCGGAGCGCTTCTCTGCACAAACAAGCAGCCCAGTCCTCCAGCGATGGGCCCAGACTACAGCCGGAGGCGGCACTGGTTGGCCTTCATGCGTGAGAAGCCTCTGACCCAGTGTGGGTGTCTCCCCCGAGACGATTCCACAGTCAAGTTCAACTGCTGGCGGCGACGGCGTGATCAGCCCCCGAGCCCCAGGAGGCTCGCCTTGTTGTCCCTGTGAGCTGGGTCTTTCTCTTGCACCAGGTACCGTGAGCTGCCCCAGCGGGGCCCCGGTGGGTCTTTCTCCTGCACCGGGTACCGTGAGCTGCCCCAGCGGGGCCCCGGTGCCACTCCTGAGGCTCGGCGGAGCCAGGCCCCGCAGGCAGCAGCCTGGGAATGATGTGGCCAGTCTAGCGCGCACAGCCTGGGGTCTGTGTTCAGAAGCACCAGGACTGGGAGCAACCCATGGCCAGGTGGTCCTGCCTGAGGCGGGGCCGGGAATCTCCCGGCTGAGGTCTGCCGGCTCACCTGCGGGGGCGGGGACCACCACCGAGCTTTCAGGGCAAAGGACAGGCACTCTGCCTTACGCCGCTCCATCCCTTACCACTCGGTGAGTCTCTGTTTTATGGTGATTTTCTCTGAAGCTCTATGCTCCCTGCCCCCTACGTGACTTTGACAATGGAGGAACCTTAGTAGAAAAGAGAGAGAGGTCAGTGAGGGGCTGCGGTGGTGTGGACCGGCTCGTGCACCAACCCCCAGGGTCCGCCTGCTCTGGGCCCAGGGGCCCGGCCATCAGTCAGAGTGGATTCCCCGCAGCATCAGTCCAACCAGAGGGGACACAGGTGAGAATCGCAGCCCCATGTGCAAGGATGCAGGTCGGGAGGTTCTGAGAAAATAAAGCAACTTCTCTGAGACACAGAGTCACAGGGAGCCCGTGTCTGCTGTGGGGACTTTACACACGACCCCATGCTGGTCATCGGCTGCATGTGGTTCATTTCGTGAGGTCACCTGGTGGCAAAGTGAGGGGCCCTCCCCTTGCAACGCCTTGAGACCCTCTGATTCTCCCTGAATTCTCATCTGACAGGACAGCACGGGGTAGAAAACTTAATTAGTTTTCAAAGAAAAAAACGTGAGCGAGTTCCCCAAAGTGAGCTCTCTCTGGGACAGCCTCCCCAACCCAGCTCTTCCTTCAACAGACCCTCCGAGCCTTTCATCTTTCTATAAGATCTGTTATTTACAGTAAGAGTCAGTTGGCTCTTCCGCTTCTGGGATAGCCTAGAATTCCTAAATACAAGTGGGAACACAGTCCCAGGAGAGCCCCATGAGTGCCATGAGTCACATCTCATGAGAGTGGATGTCCTTGTCCAGGAGGAGGGCGTGGCCATCAGGTGGGACGCGGTGGGCCCAGAACAAGAAGCGAAAGTGGCTGCCGTCTGGGGCTTCCACCCGAACTCAGTGGGCAGCGCGGCAGACACGGCCGGTCACCCTGAGGCCCCTCGGCTGAGTGTGGATTTTGCGGGAGCCCAGAGGAGAAGCTGTGCTGCGACAGCGCCCACGCAGACACGGCCTGAGGGGGGCGTCCGGCCGGGGACACAGACGTGCAGCCACCGCGGCCGGGCCCTCGTGGGTAACCGCTGCGGGAGGGTGATGGCTGGAAGCACAGGGCCTGGGATCCCCACTCACGCTGTGACTCTGCAGGACCCTGTCTCCTGGGGCCTCGGTTTCCTCTTCTGGAAAACGATGCTAGTGATCGGGCAGCTGTGAAATGTAGTCAATGAGTCTGCGTGCGTTTCTCAGCACCCCACGCACGGCAGAGGAGTGTAAATGCCCCAAAGCGCTGCTGTTATCATCACGGCCGCCTCATCAGGTCATCACAGCCCGACGCCCGGGACACCTGGGCCACCCCGCACCTGCCCCCACCCAGGCTGCACCTTCACCAGGGCACCTGTGCCACGGCTTCTGGCAGCCCATCCATCCCCAGGGGGGGCAGCCATGCCCTCAGAGCCCTTCTCCACACGGCGCTCGTGACTCGCTGGACGCCGAGTGTCTGCGAATCCGGGAGGCGGGTGCACGTGAGCCAGCGGCTCTGCGTCCAGCCCGGCTTCGGGGCCGGCCTCCCCTGGTCTGAAGGCCTGCGGGCAGCCCAGCCGCACCGCCGGGGAGGTGCCTTACCTGTGACGTGCAGCTTTTCATCCGTGACCTCGGCCTTCAGGTAGATGCGGCCCCTCTTCTCCGTGTGGTCCATCCCACAGAGGCTGGGCACGTTGATCACACACTGCTTGTGCACGTTCATATCACAGGCTGCAAGTAAAGATGGCAAAGCGTGAGGCTGCGTGTGGCCTGGAACCACCCCCGCCTCTGTGTTTTGGTTGCGTGAAGAGAAGTGGAACCGAGCCACCCTCTAACTCGATACTCTGCTGTCGGGCGTCAGTGACATAAAGAACTGCTAGCAGCTGTCCCTCACAGCACAGGCTCCTGAAGTGACACATCCCTGAAATACGCCATCCATGTCTGTCCAGCCGCAAATGAAGCAGACCAGCTCCGCCTGGTCTCCCGAACGTGCCTCCAATGTTAACAGCAAACAGAATCCAGGCAGGTGAATGCGTACAGACAGGGACTAATGACTACTTCATGCACACAGGCAAGCAATGCACACATTTTAAATGGGATTCTTTCTGCCAAAGAATTTCTTATGCCTTCCTGAGAATCTGTGGGGCTGAGGATATGATATTCATGTTCTTTTCCTCAGCGAACTCTTCATCCCCAAGGAGGCCTACGTGCATTGCTTTTGTTTGTTGTTGTTTTTAAAAGAAGCTGTGATTGATATTTTAAACCTATCTTCAAATATTTAAATATTATTCTGCATAAAACAAATACATGCCTGGTTCGATAAAGCATTCCTCACCAGCTGACATTATGTGGGCGAGACAGGACTAAAGAAGGGCGGTCTTATGGCAGAGAACTAAAGACACCCTGAAGAGAGTCCTGTGCACGGAGCACAAACATGAGACTCTGCGTAGGGGTTCCTGCTCCACTGGCCCCGCACCTCAGGCTTCCGGAAGGAGTGGGTGACCCCTGGAACCCTCAGGAATCCCCCGGGGGCACCACAAGGCTCTTCTGAAACTTCAAGGTGGAGCCTTCTTGCCACTCTCGTTTTGAGCGCTTAACTCCTCGGTCCATGGGACTCTCCAGGCAAGGATACTAGAGTGGGTTGCCATTTCCTCCTCCAGCGGATCCTCCCGACCCAGGAACTGAACCCTTAGCTCTTGCACCTTCTGCACTGGCAGGTGGGTTCTTTACCAGCTGAGCCACCAGGGAAGCTCGTTTAACACAATGAACTAAACAGCAAGAAGCATCGTGAAGCACAGGCCTCAGCCACACAGGCTCTCGAGAAGCTGTGCTATGAGCCGCGCTGACCACCTCACTTGGGTAGAACTTGAAGGAGTAAAGGCCAGCACCTCTGGGACGGCTGTGGGCCCAGGAGGGCGGCGGAGAAAGGACCCGGGCGGCGGAGAAAGGACCCGGGCTGCGTCCTGAGTCAGCTGTATCACTCGGAGCCGGTGCGTCCCGGGAAGCGCCTGCTGCTGCTCTGCCTGCTGCGGGGTGAGCCTGCAGGGGGCAGCTGACTCCCCACTAACAGGGATGCCCACAGCACCATCACGCTACAGGGTGTAGGAGCACGGGGAGAGGGGGTCTCCGCCATGCACGTCAGGGGAGGGGTCTGGCCCCTGACCACCAGCTCACACTCCTCCTGCTCCAGCATGGAGCACAGACAGCAGCCCAGAGCCCCTCACAGCAGCCCAGAGACACAGAGAGCAGCCCAGAGCCCCTTATAGCAGCCCAGAGACACAGACAGCAGCTCAGAGCCCCTCGGACTCCAAGGAAAAGAGTTAAAGGCACAAACCAACACACTGCTTCAGGTGGGAACACAGTCCATAAACAGAATCTGAAGCAGAATCCTAACATATAAACCAGGGGCATGTTATTTTATTAGCATGTGTGCGAGCTAAGTCACTTTAGTCGTGTCCGACTCTGTGACCCCAAGGATGCAGCCTGCCAGGCTCCTCCGTCCATGGGATCCTCCAGGCAAGAATGCTGGAGTGGACTGTTATTTCCTCCTCCAGGGCGTCTTCCCGACCCAGGGACTGAACCCGCATCTTACTTACATCTCCTGCATGGGCAGGCAGATGGATTCTTTACCACTGAGCCACCAGGGAAGCCCTTTTATTAGAATACGTTTGGCTAATAAATTCAAATCTATACCATTTATTTACTGTTAGGACATTCCTGGGTAACCATTAACATTCTCTGATCCTAACACAACTACGAACCGAGCTGCTGGGGATGCTCGGTGGAGACTCAGCTCAGCCTCGAGGATGCAGTCATTCCTGGCCTGTGTTAAAGTTGGCAGCACCCCCAATGCTGGTCCACCCAGAAGAGAAGGGTACCCTTTCAACTGGCACCCCTGTTTAAGGGCATGGGTCACGGTCCTGGCCCACACGGACGAGGATGCAGCGGGAGACACGTGGCTTGTTCTGCCCCTGGAGTCAGTGGGCATCAGTCTCAAGGGCACCTTCAACTTGTTACATCGAGTGCCTAACACAGCCGAGTATTCGCTTTTGCTCCAAGTTTTACAACAGTCAAACGTGTGTTTACAGACGCACTTAGAATCCACACTAACCCGGAAAGCAGCCTCTTTGGAATCCGACAATCTCTGGACGCACAGGAAACCATCTGACCACAGGGCTTTCTCGCGGCCATCAGGGTCCAGGGCTCGGGAGGGTGCAGCCTGCATTCCGAGAAGCTACTCGCCTCCTCCACAAAGCTCACACAGCTTGCCTTCTATGTACAGTTGACCCTGAGC
>NW_024070192.1:487159-512957 GCF_014754425.2 Oryx dammah
AGCTTGCCTTCTATGTACAGTTGACCCTGAGCGACGTGGGTTTCAACCGCACGGATTCTCTTAGACACGGATCCCTTCCCAAGGATTACACGGTTGGCCCCTGTATCCGCGGAGGGCTACCTTGGACACTGAGGGAGGACCACGCAGGCGCGTGTCTCTGCTCCGTGTGGGCACAGATGAGGCTGTGGGCCACAGCAGCAGCGGCATCGAGTGACAACATGCTGATTGTCCCCAAACTCTCCCTCGTCTGCTAGAAAAACAGGCTCGTCGTTACCTTCTCTAATTACCTTCTCCTGCCCTAAACATGCAATTGTATTGAAACAAATAAATAGCCTGGGGGAATCTCATTACATGAGATTAATCGAAGCAGAGAGTTTCCATGAAAAAAGTAGATGTCTTTCTCTCCTCCTGCAGCTGGCACAAACACACACAGAACAAGAAGGGAGAGGGCAGAGGGTGGGTGTCTTCCGGGATTTTATCTCTCACTGGCCTCGTAGGATCTGATCTGCCCATAATTACGCAAGACGAGGGAACTTAAAGCAAGATCCTGTTCTTATTTTCACTGTGGTTTTGGCTCCAAGGAGAGCCCACTGGATTTTTCCACAGTCCACCCACTAATTGGAGACACGGGCGGATAATGACTGTGGGTGCTCAGCTCATCTTGAAGCTGAACCAAATGTGGAATCTGGGGGTGGGGTGTCTCCTTTCAGCACGTGGCATTTGCTTGGGGGTTTGACCAGCCTGCATTTAACAGTGATTGGAGATTCCTACCATGAAAAACTGGGGCCAGCACCAACTGCATGAAATCGGGTGCTTTTTCGGGTCCATAATTAGGCAGGGAAGTCATATGATAAACTAGAACCTTGCCAGTGGAGGGATTCTATACTTTTGTAATTGAGTCCCTATCTGAATGAAATCTACCGATTTTCTGAAAGCTTCCTGAGCATCACAGGGCCCTGCTGGCCCTGGGAGCGCTGCAAGAACAGAAAGCACACTCACTGTCACATTTCATCCCCTGGTGGATGAGTCCGTAGAGCAGGGACCCGCAGTGGTCGCAGAAGGTGGGGCTGCCATACGTGTGGATCTTGAACTTGTGCTTGCTCCTCGGGTCCTGCAGGGAGAAGCGGTACACAGACCGTTAGTCACGAGACGACCATGTCTAGGACCAAGCCAAGCTCAGGCCTGCCCCTCCCGTCCCCACGGCAAAGGTCCAGGCCACCCGCCTGGGCCCCGTCCTCTGATGTCCTATGATGGCGGGGCTCCTGTTCTGGGCCGGGCACCACACACCTGCACCTCCTCTCTTTCCAGGCATGACCTGCACACGTCGGGCTTTTCACCAGAACCACTGCGTCTGGACCAGAGCCACCAAGGGGTCAAGGGGCCCCAGGCGAGCAGAGCGGTTCAGACCACACAGCCGTGTGTGTCCCCGGGACGGACACAGGCACGCATGCATGCACACATGCACACACACACATACACAGACACACACACAGACACACACACACGGACACACACATACACACACGGACACACACACGGAAACACACATACAGATACACACACAGACACACACAGACACGCGGACACACAGACATACACACACACGGACACACACACACAGACACACACACAGACACACGCACACACGCATGCATGCACAAACGCGCACGCGCGCGCTAGTGATCTTCAAAGTCTGGAGATTTGACCAACAGCCAAGACTTTAACACTGGTTCCCATCTGAGAGCTTTCAGAAATTCACTCAGAACGAGGCTCTGGCTTCTAACATTAAAAAAAATTTTTTTTTTAAATATTCGCAACACATTTTTTTTGAAGCAAGAACACCACTGATTTTATATTCGCAACACATTTTTTTTGAAGCAAGAACACCACTGATTTTATAAATAAAGTTTTACTGGAACACAGCTGTGCTCACTCCTTGACATCTCTGTAGCTACAATGGCCGAGTTAAATAACAGAACCCTAATGACCCACAAAGGCTGAAACACAAATCGGCCCTCACGGGACAAGTCCCCCCGTCTCTGCTTTAGGGTGGTGCTGTCTGGAGTACGGTCTCTATGTGGCGTCATTGTGACCCGAAACTTGTTAGAAACTAAATCATGGAGCCCCTCCCCAGACCAGCTGAATTAAACTCCAGGGACAGGCTTCACCACGCCCTGCGGGTGAGCCTGAGGCCGGCAGGCACGTGAAGGCGGGGAGCCTCTGCTATGGAAGGCTTCCCCACAAATACTGAGCCAGCGCCCGAGACATTCCAGGCGCACGTGTGCGTCTGTGCCTGAGGCCGGGCACTTGTTTATTCGGAAATGTCTCTTGGGATCAAAGAAATCAACACCTTCCTTGGGGGCTTACTTTCCTGGCCAGTAGCAGCTGTGAACGTGGTCTGAAGCGGGGGCTTCACCTCGTACCAGTTCTCCCAACATCCCAGGACGGTGGACCGAATACCATGGGCACAAGCTGGCATCAGCGCTAACCCAAAGTTCCCAGGACGGACAGTACAGGCTGTGTCCCACCACGTGGAGGGCAGCATGGAGGCCAGGGGGAAGGACAGCCCGTCGTCCCCGCAGAAGGACGGCGTCAACCATCGGCGAGAGATAAATCCAGCCTGGCAGCTCCCATGCAGGCCCCGAGCCTGGGCGCACGGCGGCCCCAGGCAGCTGTCCTGCCAGCCGGCCGTCACATCAATCTCTGTTGGCATGGCGCACGGGGACTCACTTCACTTTTCAGGGAGACCCGGGCTTCCTCCTCCAGGCTCTCACCTGGGAAGGTGCAGGAGGGGGGCTGCCTTCCTGGACTCGGCGGGAGGAGACAGGAGTCCTCACACCCTAAAAACCACGCTCAGCCAAGGGCCAGGCCTACGATGGCAGGACCCCTGACAGCGACTCCGCCTCCTGCCCGGCGACCACCCGAGCGCAGGAGCTTCCTCACACCCGACGCCTCTCCTGTAAGAGCCTCCACAGAGTTCTGAATCCAGCCTGGACACAAGCTCAGCAGCCTTGGAAAAGTCATGGCGTTTATTTACGAGGCAGAAATAAGCCAACGTCTTAAACGGGGAGTGGAACTTAGGGAACAAATGAGAAAGGGCTTTGCAATCTGAGAAACGTCAGGACGAATACAGGGAGGACGACTTCCAACCGTAACATACTCATTAGTCATAAAAGAGATTTCCTAAAGCACAGGGCTGAATTTGCCACTGGACCAGAACCAAGGCTGGCAATTAGGTATTACCATTGTCTCTAGGCTTCCTGGAAACCCAAGCAAGAGGAGAAAAGAGCCAAACACAATAGGTTCTCCTGGGATGGCCAGGCCACCTGTATGCAGAAATCTGTCTCAGCATCCTCTGAAGTCATTTCTCATCTCACATGCAGTGAACCGCCAGGACACGCGTGTGAGAGAGACCTGCAGGTCTTGAACAGAGCACACTTTCTGCCCTGCTCACTGGGGATGCCCCACAGTTACCTACACAGAAGTGATGGGAAGTCCGGCCACACTCGATGCCACAGACACGCAGCTGGTCTACACACCAAAGCTGCACTACCCCCAGGCTGGCAACATTTTTTTCATCTCGTGCAATACATGCAAATCTGACTTTTTATTTCTCCAGGCACTGGCAACCTCTTATTAAGTGGAGTGTGAAACCCGCTGTCATATGTCACAAGCCTGACATTATCTTATAATGAACGTAGGAAACGCTCCGCTCAGATGCTCTGTTGTCTACACCTTTGGGGGAGAAGAAACGTTTTTGACTAAACCAATTTTCATAGGCACTGACGAAGTCCAGCCTAGAAATCTAAATCTAGACCTCTTCGGAAAAAATAACACAGGAGAATTTCAAGTTCTATCGGAAGCATCTACTAGCCTGCTTTTCCTATCTTAGTTTTATAATGTAGCAACATCATCGGAAAATTTCTCAGCATTTCTACCAGGACTTTTCAGTCATCACCATCACATTGTAATACATCCAAAGTAAACCAATGGGTCTCCAGGGCACAGCATTTTGAGGCCGATGAGCCTTGCATTTCCGGGACAGCTTCTTGAATTATCTGTGAGCATCGAGAAGGCGTATTCCAGATGAGTTTTAAATTGCAGGCTTCCAGGACAGAGACTCATCTAGCAATGTGCGGTGTGGAACCTCTCGAGGAGTTAGAAGCCCTCCTTCCCCAGGAGGAAGGCAATCAATGATGCTTTCTGAGGAAGATGTTTATATTCGAATGGACATCCCTTCAAAAGCCCTTTTAATCTGGTGAGTGAAATGATGGCAGGCTTTTGGCAGGAGGTCACCCTGGCGTGAATGCCCCACAGCTTTCTCAGAGGACGGAAGCAGCCGTCACTGAGGGCTGCAGTTCAGGGTGTAGGAGCTTCTAGAAAAGACTGTTGTTCAGTGAAGCCCTGGGGTTGGCCTTGCTCAGCCGCCCAGAGCAGCGAGGCTCCTTCAAGCTGCTCCCTCTAAGCACCAGGAAGGTCCTCGCTCTCATCATCTCATGTGTTCTCATGAGTCACATTTGTGAGCCAGGCTTGGGTCTAAATGTCACCCACGCAAGCAACACCAAAAACTCTGCTCCAAGGGTGAGTCTAGCATTGTTTTTGCGATCTTAAACTTCTTGGGAAGTAGGTTTTTTGTTTTTTAAAAAAATAAAAACTCTATGACTTAAAAAATTTCTATTTAAAACCTTTTGTTAACCTGAGAGTACTATCAAAACCAGATCATCAGATGAAGGTGATTTTACGTAACCAGGGTACGATTCTAACCATTACATTGGACATCGTGTGTTGGGCAAGCAAGCCTCTGACAGCCCTTCTCAGGCTCCAGGACCAGCCTGCTCACACACCACCTGTGCACAGTAGGCGTACAATAAACAGTCTTTGAGGTGAAATGAAGAAATTGATGACTGATTAGGGTGTGTGTGTGTGTGTGTGTCTCAGTTGTGTCTGATCCTTCGCAACCCCACGGACTGTAGCCTGCCAGACTCCACTGTCCATGAAATTTTCCAGACAAGAGTGCCGCACTGGGCTGCCATTTCCGTCTCCAATCTAACTAGGATATTCCTTATCTTTTTGATGAGTAATATTTAGACTTTGTGGTTTGAGGGCTTCCCTGGCGGCTCAGACGGTAAAGAATCTGCCTGCAGTGCAGGAGACCCAGGTTTGATCCCTGGGTCAGGGAAGGTCCCCTGGAGAAGGGCATGGCAGCCCACTCCAGTACTCTTGCCTGGAGAATCCCATGGACAGATGAGCCTTGGGGGCTACAATCCATGGATTGTAGAGTCGGACATGACTGAGCGACTAACACTTTCACTTTTGTGGTTTGAATACTTGCATATTTAAAGCATCTTATTTTAATGTCAGAATTTCAAACTAAACCATCAAAGATTCTCTCGGAATTTGAAAACTGTGATTAATGAATGTCTATCTATGTCAGGTTTTCCTGGGATGATGGCGACGTATGAGGCTATCAGAAAGCAAGGAGATGCTGGTTATGTTACAGCTTTTAATTACGACTTCCATTTTGCTGGCGGCTGGAGGACCCCATGCCGCACAGCGATCCCGTGTGGCTGCTGGACTGGAGACGCCGCCGCCAAGCCCCTTCATCACCGGACAGCGGGGATCCGTGGCGATTTGGATGACGTAGATAGTGTATGAGTTCACTTCTAAAGCCCAAACCTTGCAGACAGTGTTTAAAGGCTCCTCTCACTGGTACCGCTGAAGCTGGTCTGTCTCCTCACTTCCCAAGAGGCAAGCTACTTGTGTATCTATCGAGAGGAGAGAGGTTTGACTGTTCTCTCTCTGAGGCTTAATTATTTCCCGGTTTTTACGTGGATGTCATTATGTTTTATGCTTCCCTCAGTGGCTTGCTCTTTTCCTCAGACGATACATCTTGGAGACCTGTCCACATCGTTACAGAGAGGCCTAACTCATTTGATTTAAGCATTCCCTAATATAAGTAAATTATGGCTTATTTAGCATTGCTGCTGGAGATTTATACAGTTTTTTTTTTAAAGAGTCTGCCTCTTCACATGTAATGATGACAGAATCTTGCTAGGCTGGGCAAAGAACCCACAAGAACCTTTCTGCCAGCCAAGTTGAGTTTGACAAAGTGGTCTAACTGTAGATGTAAGTGTTATTCATCAGAATAAAATGTGGCTTCGAGCGTGTGTGCTCACTCACTCCGGTCGTGTCTGAGTCTGTGACTCCGTGGACTATACCCTCCAGGCTCCTCTGTCCGTGGGATTCTCCAGGCAAGAATACTAGAGTGGGCTGCCGTGCCTTCCTCCAGGGGATCTTCCCGACCCAGGGACCGAACTCGCATCTCTTGTGTCTCCCGCATTGGCAGGTGGGTTTACCACTTGGGCCACCTGAGAAGCCTGGGGTTACATTAAGATAAAAAAATTAACCAGCACCAGAGATAGAAGACCTTTGGTTCTATATTAGAGCAGGACACGTTCAGCAAGGCTGGTGGGCCCCTCATCCTCCTACAGGACAGAGCAAGCAGTGGGAGCAAGAACACAGCCCCCCCGCCACATACCCCTGCTCCTCTGGATCAACACTCGACTCAGGAACTCCTGGGTGTTTCTCCAAGGATACAGCATTCGATTTCCTTTCCTAAAGTCAACCTGACTCCCTAAGGAAAAAGATCGACTATTATATTTGCCTGTCTTACAACCCACGTCTCCTGTGTCTCCGGCACTGGTTGGTGGATTCTTTACCACTCGCCACCTGGGAAGCCTCCCTCCAAAGATGGTGTCCTTACGAAACTGCAGGAACAGGATCAAAGCCCAGGAGTGGGTGCTGGTGCAAAGCTGCTGTGTGGATTTCACCAGTATTTACACGGACTCACTCGTGTGTATGTAGTTCTGTGATCACATTCACGCTCACGACATGGAAGCACTCTAGCCCCACAAGGAACCCTCCCCGACCCTAACCGCTGGCAAGCACCCACCTATTCTCCACGAGATAAACCTTTACAGCATTTTTGAAAGCACCAAACAATATTTGTTCTAATGAAGGATTTAGTTAGCTCCAGTGCCTCAGTCTGAGGGGGAATCAGACTAGGAACCCAAGAAGCATCTTAATTATGTGAACCCTTGCCAGTTATCAACGGCTGTCTCCTAAAAAAAATTCATGGCCAAGTTTAGAGGACTATCTGAGAACAAATCAGAGACACACGGAGACACATTTGATTCCAGAGTCTTGTTTCATTTAGCAAAGACGGAAGTGGGTTGATGTTCTCACGAGGAGCCACGGCCAATGCTTGGGATGGGGTGGCATGCTCCTACACGCAGGACGTGGTGGACGGTGGGCGGGGAAGGACGCTGCGTGCACTTTTGCCACGGACTCGAAAAGGCCCAGCGTTACTTGCAGGAAGGCTGGGGTTCGGACCTCCCTTTCAGACTGGAAGATTCCCAAGCAGCTGGTGTTTGTTCGACTGATGAAACACAGCAGAGGAGGCAGAAACTGCATTCCCGCCTCTTTCCTGTCTGCGGAGTCCAAAGGGGGCAGGCAGGGGGAAGCGTGTCCTTCCCCTGCAGCCTTGGCCTCCTCGCCCACGCTGCTCGGTGCTCCCAACCGTCACCTCCCGAGAGGCCGTCCTCTCCAAGTGACGGTCCGTGCTCACTTCCTGATGTCTGGCAAGCTCTCTGCTTACAACCTGATTTTTTTCTTAATGTGCAGCTTATCATAAAATATTATTAGTCACCATTATTAATTTTCAATTGTTTATTTACATGTTCACTTATGTAAATAAAATCATTAGTTAAAATAAAATAGGAAAATTATATACTTGGGGTATGCTTCGTTCAAAAACGACAGTGTGTGGATTTGCCTGTTTTCTTAATCATATAAACAGATTGGTCTTTTTTTTTTTTTCACTCTTTTTAATCCGTTCCTATCAAACATTTTTCGATGTTGTTAACTACAAAGCAGTATCACATTACACGGCATGATATTTCATCATAAGGCTGTACCATTTTTGACTTAACCAACCCCCAATTCCTGCACATTTAGGTTACTTCCAGTTTCACTGCTATTAACACGCTGCCACCGGTACCTGTGAACACACGGTGCAGGAATCCGCAGGGACACCGTCCATGTTCCACCTCCAGATTCCCTTTTCCACTCCTGGAGTGGCAGGCAGATATCCCTGAACTCCCCCGGAGGGGAACAGCGTGGCATCAGGGAAGGGAGGTCAGAGGAGATCTGACAGCTGTCCCCATCGCCACTGTGAGAGCAGGCGGGAAGCCTGCCGATGCAGTTCCCACAAAGCCGCGTTTCAGAGCCGGGGGGGCCCTCACCTTCACCATCAGCTACTCCAGAGAAGTTAAAACAGGCTTGGATTTTATTCAGCCTCAACGACATGTGCAATTCGAACATTCCGTTCGTTCCGGAAGGCGACTTTTCTGTTTTTCTTGATCAAGCCCACGGCATTCGACAGCCAAGCTGATGCCATTTCACAAAGAATCTGACTGGTGCTCAGAAGACGGCACGTTCTGTACACAGAGACACTTCTACAGGGAAGCACCCTGGGAGACTTCCTCATCATGGACACGGAGACGGGGCTTGTCCATCAGCCCAGGGGACCCACCGCAGCGCCCACTGAACTAACCGCCAGCTATGTGCGGGCACTTGAAAGGCAGTGACTTCTACTGAGGACCTGAATTTTTGTTTATTTTAATCCATTTAGATTTAAACAGCCACAGGGGGCCAGTACTCAGAGAAGACCTTCCTAGAGACGAGTTCAAGCACACGCCCCTTTCTCCTTGTTGCTCAGTCTCCCAGTCGGGTCTGACTCTTTGTGGCCCCGTGGACTGCGGCACGGCAGGCTTCCCTGTCCTCCACTCTCCCAGAGTCTGCCCATACTCATGTCCATTGAGTCGGTGGTGCCGTCTAAGCATCTCATCCTGTCACCACCTTCTCCTTCTGCCTTCAGTCTTTCCCAGCATCAGGGCCTTTTCCACGGAGTCAGCTCTTTGCATCAGGTGGTCAGGATGCTGGAGCATCAGCTTCAGTCCATCCAATGAACATCCTTTCTCCTGCTCCTCCTCCAGAGTCCCGAGGGCACAGTCACCAGACAAGCTGGCCTGTGGCTCAGGGGCTGGACACCGCCCTGAAGCTGGCCCTCGGACACGCGCCTCACGCCCCTGCCCAAGGCCAGGGTTTCTGCCTCACATCAGCTCTCAGGGGCTTCCATCCACATCCACTCAGTGTTCACGCTGCGGATACACTGACCGACTGAACAACAACAAGCCAATGCATTGTCGTGACTCTCATTAAGTGGATTTTTAGAGAACTTTTTCTTGACCTGGACTCTGAACTTAGTTTCAAATCTTTGCCAAGTTTTAATTCAGGGAACACAGCTGAGCATCAGCAGTTTAAAGACACCTGAACCGCAAAGTCATTACCAAGAAAATGCCAGCTCCTGGGCCTCAAGCACTCAGGCATTCCTTGGCTTGGCTCTGTTAGGTCTGAAGACTGCAGCCCAAAGACTTCACTTACCGGACAGTTCAATTCATCAAAAATTTCAGGGAAGAAGCAGCCACCTTTCTTGAACAGCAAGATCGGCCTGAGTTTTCTCTGTGGAACTTCCAGTTCCTGGACAGACAGCTACTTCCTGCCTGGAGGTGGGACGGCAACCTCACAAGCAGACACGATGCAGTTCCTTCAAAGGCAGAGGACACTGGAAACTCTCTTACAAGGGAGCGGGGTTTCCACTGTCTCAGGAAGCCAGGCCGCAGTGGAGAGGGGCCATCCAGAGACTGGCCAAGCGGCTCTCCAGCTTCGCCCCGTTTCACCAAGTTTCCGCGAGTCAGGGACAAGCGGGACAGTGGTGACGTGTCTCTCCTGCTGCCGTCTCGGGACGGGCTGACTTGGCGCTCCTGGGAGGCGGCACACTCAGCTCTGGGAGACACGAGTTCACAGCTCTGTTCTCAACAAGCTCTGTGGCCACTGAAGGGAGCGTGTGACAGTCTGGCTGACCTGAAAATTTTTTAATTACCAAAAACAAGGCTGTCTTCTTCAATAATTTGGGCTGTCTCTAATGAACAGCTACCCACTTCTGCATGTAGCTGCCTCCCTCACGTTACAACCTCAGAATGGGCTTCAGTTCAGCCGCTCAGTCGTGTCTGACTCTTTGCGACCCCATGAATCGCAGCACGCCAGGCCTCCCTGTCCATCACCAACTCCTGGAGTTCACCCAAACCCGCATCCATCGAGTCGGTGATGCCATCCAGCCATCTCATCCTCTGTCATCCCCTTCTCCTCTTGCCCCCATTCCCTCCCAGCATCAGGGTCTTTTCCAATGAGTCAACTCTTCGCATGAGGTGGCCAAAGTACTGGAGTTTCAGCTTTAGCATCAGTCCTTCCAAAGAACACCTAGGACTGACCTCCTTTAGAATGGACTGGCTGGATCTCCTTACAGTCCATGGGACTCTCAAGAGTCTTCTCCAACACCACAGTTCAAAGGCATCAATTTTTCAGCACTCAGCTTTCTTCACAGTCCAACTCTCACATCCATACATGACCACAGGAAAAACCATAGCCTTGACTAGACGGACCTTAGTCGGCAAAGTAATGTCTCTGCTTTTGAATATGCTATCTAGGTTGGTTATAACTTTCCTTCCAAGGAGTAAGCGTCTTTTAATTTCATGGTTGCAATCACCATCTGCAGTGATTTTGGAGCCCAAAAAATGAAGTCTGACACTGTTTCCACTGTTTCCCCAGCTAGTAAAGTAATGCTCAAAATTCTCCAAGCCAGGTTTCAGCAATATGTGAACTGTGAACTTTCAGATGTTCAAGCTGGTTTTAGAAAAGGCAGAGGAACCAGAGATCAAATTGCCAACATCTGCTGGATCATGGAAAAAGCAAGAGAGTTCCAGAAAAACATCTATTTCTGCTTTATTGACTATGCCAAAGCCTTTGACTGTGTGGATCACAATAAACTGTGGAACATTCTGAAAGAGATGGGAATACCAGACCACCTGACCTGCCTCTTGAAAAACCTATATGCAGGTCAGGAAGCAGCAGTTAGAACTGGACATGGAACAACAGACTGGTTCCAAATAGGAAAAGGAGTACGGCAAGGCTGTATATTGTCACCCTGCTTATTTAACTTCTATGCAGAGTACATCATGAGAAACGCTGGGCTGGAAAAAGCACAAGCTGGAATCAAGATTGCTGGGAGAAATATCATAACCTCAGATATGCAGACGACACCACTCTTATGGCAGAAAGTGAAGAGGAACTAAAAAGCCTCTTGATGAAAGTGAAAGAGGAGAGTGAAAAGTTGGCTTAAAGCTCAACATTCAGAAAACAAAGATCATGGCATCTGGTCCCATCACTTCATGAGAATGGGCTTAGGAAAGGGTTAAGAAAAATCCGCATCTTACGGGCGGCTTCACTCCCGAGTTCCTTCCTTCCCTTCTCAAGGTTTCACAGGGCCTCTGAACACATCTTAGAACCTGTGCTCGGTGAAGTTTTGCCGGGAGAGGCTGAGCAGGGGAGAGGAGGGCTGGGCTCTGCGCACGCCCGAGGCTGGAGGACCTGGCCGGCAGGCCATCCCCAGAGGGCTCTCAGTTCACAGATGAAGAAAATGATACTCATTTGAGGGCTGTGTTACGCCCTGTGTTGCATATACAAACCAGCCTTAATGGGTATTTTAAAAAATTTCCCACGGGGAAAATAGGCCATGTGAAAGTGCCAGTCATTCACCTGTCCCTTCCTCCCGGGGAAAGGGAAAACCGACAGGCCTGCTAGCGGCCGCCAGCTGCCACTTGCTGGTTAGAAGCACTGACGCTTCTCCTATACAGCTGGCGTCCTCAGACCTGTGGCCCCGGGAGGGGTGCTGCCCACGGAGTCGAGGGCCGGTGGGTTGGGGAGCGGCGGTGGCGGAGGGAGCACCGTCTGTTTCCTTGCATCACCCTGATCTGGCGTCCACAGTGCAGCCTTCGTCAGAGGCGCCCAGCTGCGGCCACCTTGGTGAGAAGCACAACGTCAGCCATTCTGCAAAGCCACTCTCCCCACCCTCCGTCCTCCGACCGACTCAGAATACATGTCCTGGAAAACAGCCGAGGCTGGAGGGCTTTTTAAACCCATAAAGGCTTCCTTTCTCAGCTCCCGAGGGAAGGGTGTGTGATATTGGGGGCTAACTGTGCTCCATGGGATCAGCTTCACTCATATGGCTTCCCTTCCTTGCCCATCGCTGAGGGAGAGTCTAGAAAGAAGGTTCTAGAAATAAGACAGAATCAAGATGATGGACAGATGGACAGAAGGGGTGCAGGGAAGAGGCGGGAAGCATTCACACCTGCAGCGTCGGGCTCTGGCCTCTCCAGAGGTGCCCTCTCTCGAGGTGCTCAGTGGGGATTCTGTCACTAGCTCAGCCCACATCGTCAAGGGAAGCGGACACGCAGTGTCCAGAAAGTGAGCTTCCCTGGCGGCTCGGACGGTGAAGAATCCACCTGCCAGCGCAGGAGACGCAGGGCCGACCCTTGGGTCGCGAAGATCTCCAGAGCCGGGAATGGCTACCCTCTCCAGTATTCCTGCCTGGACAGAGGAGCCTGGCTCCAGTCCAGAGGGTTGCAAGGCTGAGTGACTAACACCTCCGCTGCACTTTTTGGAAGCTGGAGGCAGACAGCCCGTGCTGGCAGCTCTCCAGGCCAATCTACACATAAGTCACCCAAACGGAGGCAACAGGTGCCTTAGGGACAAACCTTGGCCTGTCCCCCGGTTCACCATCAAATCTGCTGTTCTGATCTCCGTGGTCCTGTAACCCCCCCGCCCCACCCCGGGGACATCGGCAATGCTGGTGTAAGTCAGATAATGACATGAGGCTTCTGGTAACAGATGGACCAAGCCCTTCTGAAGAACAAAGACGGGCCTCGGAGCCAGCCCAGGAGCCGGGAGAGGAACAGACCCGAGGACCAGATGCGCACAGGAGGAAGCAAGCCCACACCAGGCAGGCTGATAGGCACGGGAGGGCGCAGGCTGCCCCAGGCCGCCCCCTGCCCCATCAGGCCCTGAGATGAGACGGCGCCCGGACGTCTGTGCCTTTGAGATATGCAGGCTCCTCGTATATTTCATCAGGAAGAGGCTGAGGGGAGCACGGTGTAATGCGTTTTGTGCCACTTTTCCAGAGGCTGTGGTTTATAAATGTTCTGTGTTAATCAGAATGATAAATGAGGAAACTTAATTCAAAAATGTTTTATATCATAAGCTGTCCAGGCCTGTGTCATCGTCTCACTCGAGGCCCCAGCCAGCTGCAGGGAGGCTGAAATTCCTGCTCCTGGACTGAGGCTGACCATGGTCCTCCCTTCAAAGCCCCTGGTCACTTCCTTGGGCCCCAAGACACCCCTCACAACCCCCCAACCCCCGCCCCGCTCCTGCCTAAACTACCAGCCACTTGGCTCTTCTCCAGATCGATCTCTCTGGAATACAAGCTTCTATCACTCGTTGTCGTTGTTGTTCACTCGCTAAGTCACGTCTGACTCTTTGTGACCCCATGGACTGCAGCACGCCAGGCTTCCCTGCCCCTCACCATCTCCCGGAGCTCACTCAAATTCATGTCCATTGAGTCAATGATGCCATCCAACCATCTCATCCTCTGCCGTCCCCTTCTCTTGCCTTCAACCTTCCCCAGCATCAGGGTTTTACCACAGTTGCAACTAATTAGTTAATTAACCATGTGATGATGGCTCAGAGCAAACGTGTCTTTAACATGCAACCTCCAGCCAGTGGTCTCCATCGACGTGGGGACGGGCTCTGGTGGCTGCGGGCAGAGGCGCTGTGCGCGGCGGCTCCGGCCCAGCCTGGGTGTGAGTCACGGGGGTGGACGGAAGCGGCCGCTGTGCCTTATTCACAGGCGGCTCTCTACTTAAGCACGGGCTGTTTGAAAAATCACGTGCAAGGCTGTCCTAAAGCCGGATGTTTATACCTGGAAACAGGGCTCCACACAAGGCTTACTTCCCAGATCAGACCCTCCGACCCCAGTGCCCTGGAGACCATAGTCCCATGATTGCAGACACCAGACAATGCCGGTCACCAGCTGAACACCAGCTTCTTCCCGCCTTGTCACAGAGTCCCCATTTTAGCTGGGCACACTGAGATCCATACTGAAGGAAAACATTTCTCCAGCATTAAAGTGTGGTCATGAGACAAATTAGATACAGGCGAAGGGGTACATGGACTTCCTGAAAAGCTGCTTAAAGAGAGGTGCCCTTTTTGCCCTTTGGGTGCCATGGAACACCAACCTGAGGGCTGGAGCTTCAGCAGCCATTCTGGGGCTGAGCGGACTACACATGGCAGCCATGGGCTCGGACGGTATAGCAGAGACCTTGTTCCTGAAATCCTTGTTCTGTAGAAATGCTCCATAAACCCTGCCTACTCCCTCTGTATTCTGTTCACATGGAAAGGAAACAAACGCTCTTATTTAATCTGCTGTTATTTGAGATTTTCTATTGTATACAGCTGCACGCAGTTCTTAATGGTCCACCCATGAATAGCGACATCTTTACGCAGAGACGGGACATCTGCTGTACATCTACCCCTAGAGCCTCTCTGGCAATAATGACAAAAGGAGCATGCACATCCCTCGAAAAAGGAAAGAATGAAAGGAAGAGCAGAGCAAAAGGGAGAGCAGAGCAAAAGGGAGCGGCTTTGCAGGGCTCCGCGTACCTGACGACCGTGGAGCTTCCTGGCCACTGCAAGGACAGCCCAGTCGGTACAGGATCTGCCTGCAACGCAGGAGACCCCGGGTCCACTCCTGGGCGGGGGAGGTCAGCTGGAGAAGGGATAGGCTACCCAGTACACTGTTCTTGGGCTTCCCTGCTGGCTCAGCTGGTAAAGAATCCCTGGGTTGGGAAGATCCCCTGGAGGATGGCATGGCAACCCACTCCAGTATTCTGGTTGCAAAGAGTCAGACACGACTGAGCAACTTTCACTTTCACAATGTTGTACAAGGTAACTATGAATTACTGCTTCCTTTTTACATACGAGGAAACGGAGGTTCAAGTAGCTTAAGACTGTGCCAAACCAGCCCTTAAATAGCCAAGTAAGAGCTAGTATGTGGCATGAGATAGACATCGATATGGTAACAAGTAAGACGTGGTAACATTTTTAAGATCCTGCCAACAAATTTAGTAAATTGAAATTATATGAGAAGCTGGAATAAAAAGAAGGTGCTGGTAAGGAATCTGCCTGCAGTGCAGGAGACCTGGATTCAGTCCCTGGGTTGGGAAGATCCCCTGGAGAAGGAAAAGGCTACCCACTCCAGTATTCTGGCCTGGAGAATTCCACGGACTATTCAGTCCATGGGGTCACAAAGAGTCGGACACAACTGAGCGAGTTTCACTTCACGTGAACTAATTAAATGAAACAACACAGGTGAAGGTGCCTACGAAACAGTAAATCCTCCTAAGACACCAGTTCCCATCTGGATTTCTTAAAAGCTCTTCTTGAAATGCACAAATACATACCACCACCGCCACCCCAATTTCTAAGATATATATTCAGTTCAGTCGCTCAGTTGTGTCTGACTCTTTGCGACCTCATGAATTGCAGCACGCCAGGGCTCCCTGTCCATCACCAACTCCCGGAGTTCACCCAGACTCACGTCCCTCAAGTCAGTGATGCCATCCAGCCATCTCATCCTCTGTCGTCCCCTTCTCCTCCTGCCCCCAATCCCTCCCAGCATCAGAGTCTTTCCCAATGAGTCAACTCTTCGCGTGAGGTGGCCAAAGTACTGGAGCTTCAGCTTTAGCATCATTCCTTCCAAAGAAATCCCAGGGCTGATCTCCTTTAGGATGGACTGGTTGGATCTCCTTGCAGTCCAAGGGACTCTCAAGAGTCTTCTCCAACCCCACAGTTCAAAAGCATCAATTCTTCAGCGCTCAGCTTTCTTCACCATCCAACACTCACATCCATACGTGACTGGGGAAAAACCATAGCCTTGACTAGACGGACCTTTGTTGGCAAAGTAACGTCTCTGCTTTTCAATATGCTATCTTAGAAATATCTAAAATATATCTTATGAGATTATTTTGCTTGAGGGGTAACATACATGGAAACCTGCAATCAGTTAGAGTCAGACCTAAATAATGAAGTGGCTAGGTCTGTATTCAGTAACCCAGTGACATTCTACCCAGACCCTCAGAATGAGACCTGATTTTGAAACAGGGTGTTTGCAGATGTCATTAGTTAAGGTGAGGTCACCCTGGGTTAGAGTAGGACCTACAGCCAATGACTGGCGTCCTTATAAGAAGAGGAGAGACAGGCAGCCACACACGGTCAGGAGGCAGCCACACGAGGATGGAGACAAGAGATGGGGTGCAGGCGGGGTGCAGCTACATGCCGAGGACGGCTGGGGCACTCGGAAACCGGACGGATGAGGGAGAGCCTTCACTGGGAGCACGGCTCTGCCACCTTCGACGTGGACTTCCAACCTCGGGACCCTGAGAGCACACCTAGGTCGTTTTAAGCTACCAGTGTGTGGAAACGCACCACAGCATGCCCAGGAAATGAGGGGGTGCAGCCAGATTCAGAGCATCAGGGAGCAGCAACGAGAAGAGGGTGCTGAGGCCCGCGTCGGCGAGAGAAAGCCAGGCCGCCCTCCCCCTCCCCTCTCTCCCTCCTCCCCTCTCACCCCTCTTTCCCATCTCTCCCCCTCCCTCCCTCTTCCTCTCTCTCCCCCTCTCTCCCCTCCAGGCCTCTCTCCCCTCCTCCCCTCTCCTCCTCTCTCTCTCTCTCTCTTCTCCCTCCCCCTCCCCTGCCTCTCTCTCCCCTCTCTTTCCCCCTCCTCCCCTCTCCCTGCTCCATCTCTCTCTCCTGTAGACTCTGCTATGCAGCTGACCTTTAGTTCTGCCCCTGACCGATGGACTCAACTCTTGAGACTACACCAGATTCCAGGACACTGGCTGAGAACTCCAGGAACCAAGGCTGAATTTCATCTGTTACTGAGGTGAGAAAATGCGTACATCAAATATACTAACAAACAGCCACTAATTAGATTTTGGGACAAGATTTGATTTTATCCTGAAACTATAAGCAATCCTTGTACACAACTGAAACTTATGTATATTTGCCTAATTCTAAACTTCATGTTCTATTCTTCTGAAATTAACATAATCAAGTTTAGGATAGTTATGTTCAAAATACCAAATGAATAAACATGACTTCATACATCCTCTATAGTTTTACAAGCCAGCGAAGAAGAAACACAATTATGATAATTTAAAGACAGAAACAATACTTTCCTGCAACTGTTTGCAACAACAAAAAAAAAGAGTTTTCTTCCCCTGGAAAAATTCACAATACCACAAATGAGACACTTATCTCTTGAGCTTTCATATAACTTAGTTTCCAAAAAACCCCTAAGAGAATCAGTGAAATAGTCTCAACTGCACAAATGAGTTTCAAATTTATATAACACTTTTATGAAAAATTCACAAACCTCAAAATGTTCTCGAAGTAAATCGGTCACCCCCCTAACTCAGCGTCCCCTCCAGTAACTCAGCGCCCACCCTAACAGGCTATAGAAGGGTTCAGAATTCTGTATGTGTCATATTTACTATATGGATACAACCAACATCAGATTTCTCCAACCATGAGATGCTTCCTGAAATTCTGTTACACGGAACTATAGGCCAATCACTCTGTTCTTGTGTCTCTTTGGTGTTTAAAACATTTTCTATTTATTCATCCATTTTCTATTCACATGGAGACATGTGCTTAAAACAAAGTAAGTACTGCACTCTTTCAACTTCACAAGGAAAAGATAAACAGCCCAAGTATAGCATGAGCTGAGGCTCTGAACAGACGTTTCTCCAGGAGTCATGTAATGACCGGTGAACACGTGAAAGTGGTCACAACAGTCAGCCAACCGGGATCTAACGCGATGACCTGAGGCGGCGCCGACGTGACGGCAACAGAGATAAAATGCACAGTGACCGGGACGCGCCTGAGTCATGAAAACGCCACCCCTGCAGCCCCGTCCACGGGAAGAACTGCTCCACAAAACTGCCCCTGGGCCCGAAAACTGGGGGCTGCTGTTCTAAGGAATACAGCTCCTAGAAATGCAAAGTGTGTTTATAAAAGTGCTTTTAAATTTTTCTTAAAAACTAACTGCATCATAAAGTCAGAAATGAAGAAAAGAAATTTCCAAGAATCCCAACCCCCACCGCTCAGTTACTGTGTCACTCCAGCATGTTTCTTTTTGATAGTTTGAACGTGTCTCTCTTGAAGTTATACATATGTTACAATCTTACCTTTTCATTTAAGATTAGATGACTTTAGACATGTTACCGTGACTTTAGAATAAATTTCAAATGAATGCATACATGGATCATAATTCGTGTCACTAGGCCTTTATTGCTGGTAGTTACCACCAGTGGACATATCCATGCATATAAAGCCCGGTACTTCTGTTCTTAGATTTCTAGAAGTAGTAAAGCCACAAGATTTTCAGAGTTCTCGATATATATCGCCCTGTGCTAGCTAGGAGTTTATCACGCAGCCTGAAACAGAGACGCGCCGATCGCGCAGCGTCCACCAGCGACAGATAACTCGCCTTTTTAAGAGCTTTTTGCTGATTAAATATGAGTAATGATATTTCCTGTTTTTAACTTTACTATCTTTGTCAGAACATTTTCTATTTGTTTGTTAATTATATTCCCTCTATTGTGGGCTTCCTTTTTTAATTCTTTTGCCAATTTGTCTCCTGGAGTCCTTAAATTTGCATGAGGTCTTCACTAGCCTTCAGTTCTACTGTCTCCTGGTTTTTCCTTGGTTCAGCTTTATGATTATTTAACCTTCCGTCTCTCTTAAGCTTATTTTCATGCATGGTATACAATGAGTGTCTAAAATTCACTTTTCTCCCAAATTACTAATCAGTTTATTGCAAATGATTTATTGAGCAATCTTTTACTTATCATTGATAAGTAGTAGATTAAACAACAACAGTTAAATTCAGCATCTTTGTTTTTTTCTTTTTTTCAACTAAGACTTGGAAAAATCTGGGTGGGAAAGAAAGATCAGAACCTCACTACTATTAACTGATCTCACAAAGTGATGACTGCGCTCGTACACTGATGTGTACACGTGTGCACACGTATATCTTTAGAGACGGACGCATATACGGCTGCTCAAGAGGAGGAAGGATTTTGAGAACACACACGCTGGATAACAGAGCTGGCACTGGAAGAGCAGGGTCTGATCAATGCAGTTAAAGCAAACTGGTGCTGAATGGAGAGACACCCAGCCCTCTGCTCCGGCACCGTCGCCGCGCTCGTCATACCCGTTAGCCGTCTGCCGTAGATACCTGGCTTGATGCCCTGGACATTTCCCTGTTCCTCTCATGCTCGTCGTCACAACAGGAGATGCTACGGCTGTGACGCTCGCAGGCTGACTCAGTGCTGGCTTAGCGCTCACCATGTGCCGGGAACGGTGATAAACGCCGCGGCAACAGGCCCTCGAAGAACCGCCGTCTCATCACACTTGCACGTGGCTGGTGACCCCCCACCCCCGCCCCAACGCCCTGAAACAAGACGGTGTCACAGAGAGTGACGCGGAGCATCGCGGGGGACCTGGAGACCGTGAGGAGCAGCTGAGCGTCCCTGGACCTCAGTGGGGAGGGGAGGTGGGCCCAGAGAGGGAAGCTTTGCCAGCCACCTCCCTGCACAGGGACGCCACCCCCGCTCCAGGGCCCTGCCGCAGGCACCGCAGCTCCTGGGGCATCAGTACAGCTGTTTCACCCTCTGCTGCCAGGGTCCACGCACGGGCACCACGACCTCAGCCTCCACCCAGGACCCAGAGGGTACCTGTTACATGAAGGGAGTCAGTCCTGAAAAGATGCCCAGGGAGCCGCCTCTTAAAATGCACTCGAAAGGCACCGCCATTCCCATCTGTGAAAACCCGCATTTACTCCAGTGGCCTCTGGGGACTTGATGGTCAGCTGAGAACCATCTCTTGCGAGAAAGCCGTTGATGGAGAGAACTCAGCATACCTGTTGGTGGGCACTCTGACACTTCAGGCACAAAGGCAGCGGGGACAGGCCAGCAGAGGCCACGTCCACTATGGACCCTGCGGTGGGTCTGCGGCTGATATCCGGCGGCTCCTGGAGTCTCCTCTGCCAGCTCGATCTCAGGGTTAGAGCCACAGCAAGCACACCACAAGTACGTGGCAGGTGCCGGCCCAAACCCTGCATTAATTTACTGCATCCTTCCAACAATCCAGCCCATTTGTCTGGATTCACCCAACAGATCAGGAGTGAAATGTAATCTGTCCAAGGACAAGAGAGCTCACGCTGAGGTTCAGGAGAGACTGAGTGCAGACTCTAGCGCGAGCTCTGCTGTAAGTCTCACACTGAGCCCCACGAGCCGCTCGAAACCCAGGGGGTTAGCACATCTTCCACTTCACAGGAGCAGAGGGCCAAGGGCGGGGCGTCTTCCCCCTCAAGGCCCTCACGCTTTTTCCGGAGGCCAGTCTGAGCCCTCACCTCCAGCACTGGGAACCGTGACCTGCTGGAAGAAGGTCTCGGCAGGTGAGCTTAAGGACCCGCTGCTGCTGCTGCTGAGTCGCTTCAGTCGTGCCCGACTCTGGGCGACCCCATAGAGGCCGCCCCCCAGGCTCCCCCGTCCCTCGGATTCTCCAGGCAAGAGCACTGGAGTGGGTGCCATGTCCTTCTCCAATGCATGGAAGTGGAAAGTGAAAGTGAAGTCGCTCAGTCGTGTCCGACTTTTCGCGACCCCATGGACTGCAGCCCAGCAGGCTCCTCCGTCCCTGGGATTTTCCAGGCAAGAGGACTGGAGTGGAGGCCATTGTCTTCTCCGAAGGTTTAAGGACCTCGCAGGGGCCCCTAAACCCAATGCGGGCTGTTCTGGGAAAGAAGAGAAGGCTCTGACAGGGCCTCAGGGGAGAAGGAGGCGTGAGGACAGAGGCAGAGACGGGAGGGACGCTCCACAGCGCAGAAACGGCAGCAGTTAGCGGGCGGGGAGCGGGCGGAGGGAGCCCCCCCGCGCCTCCCCGCCATCCCCCCGCGCCCCCCCATCGCCCATCCCCCGTTCCCCACGACCCCATCCCCCCGCCCGCGACCCCTGCCCTCCACACAGCCTCTGCAGGGGGCCCAGCCCAGCTGACGCCTTGATTCTGGACCCCCGGCCTCCAGCGCTGAAGGAGAGCGCGGTTCTGTTCCTTCCTAGGCTGCGCGGTTGGCAGTGACGTTTTACAGCCGTCCTAGGAAACCAGTGGCCAATTCACCTGGCAGGTCTGCTTGACACCAGGCCAGAACCGAGGGGGCAGGAAGACGTGGTGGGAGGCGGGGCCCAAACGCAGTGCCTTCTCCTTTCTGCCCACCCACAGACTTCTGCTTTCAACTCAACCCAAAACCAGCCATAGAGGTTAGCAGTACGAAATGCCAGCATGCTTAGAATATGCATCACCAGCTTCTTAGAATACTCTTACCTAACTCGAGGCTTTAGGCTGTGGGTCTTAATTTGATGACACATACCTCTGCAATCTCAGAGTTACAATAACTTATTTTGGAGGAGAGACTATAATAGCTCTGGGCTTTTTTTTTTCTTTCCCTTTAGAAAAGGCAAATCTATTTTTTTAAAAAAAGAATGAAAAATACTCATCATCTAGAATCCTATCACCTTAATAGAATTATTTCTCATTGAAAATACCTCTCAATTAATTTCTTCTGCTGCTAACCAGGCAAAGTGATTTTTTGTGGGGGGGGGGTGGATGGGGCTCATTTAACTAAACGTTAACCCAGGAATTGTTTGATTTCCATCAAGGATATGCAAGACCAGCACTATAATTCTATAAGAATGTTTCCCTGAAGGAAACTAACCATTAACTGTGACTTCCTTCTGGGTGTCACCTGGAGGCTCATGGGAATGCATTCATTCCGCAGAGACTCAACACCTCATCCACCCTCATCCCGAACAACTTGCTGTGTTTATGAGTCCCCAAGACAGAAAAAGATCAGGATTCGGTGTCTGGAGCCATTAAAAATAAAAGCTTCACTCATATGCGGAATCTACTTTTTAAAAATGGTATAAATGAACTTATTTACAAAACAGAAAGAGACTTACAGATATCAGAAACAAACTTCTGGATAGCAAACAGTAAAGGTGGGGGGGGATAAATTACGAGTTTGGGGTGAACATAGGCACACCGCTACGTATAAAGCAGATAACCAGCGAGGACCTGCTGCTCAGCACAGGGACTGCGCTCAGTCCTCTGCAATGACCTCCACGGGAAAAAGAATGGAAAAGAATGGAGACGTATACTCGGGCTTCCCAGTGGTGAAGAAGCCGCCTGCCAAGGCAGGAGACTCGGGTTCGATCCCTGGGTTGGGAAGATCCCCTGGAGAAGGAAATGGCAGCCACCCCAGGATTCTTGCCTGGAGAATCCCATGGATAGAGGAGCCTGGTGGGCTACAGTCCATGGGGTCACAATGAGTCAGACACGACTGAGCAACTTAACAACACACACACACACACGTAAAATGGGAAAACCAGCTCCCACACTTCTGTGAAAGACCAGTCTGAACCCTCACCTCCAGTTTTATATAAATATGACTGAATCCCTTTGCTGTGTACCTGAACACAACATTTTAAATCAAATAAACTCCAATAAAATTTAAAAAATAATAAATAAAAATAAGTAAAACACTGAGGTAGGACAGGAAATTGTCAAATCATGTACCAGGACCCACGAGGTACTTCCCCCAGATCTCTCATCTAACACGTAGCTAGCTCACCTGGTGTCCGACATCTGAGAACGTCAGCTGTCTTTGGGCACCCTTGCTGACTATCGCCATCTCCATTTCACAGAAGACGAAACAGACCCAGGAATACAGCTCACCCAGAGACACGGGCTCCGACACCGAGGCGCCTGAGCCATCTAAAAGGATGTGATCAGCTTGGCCCAGAACGCACGTAAGCACTTAGAGCCTCTGGCTGAGTCAAGCTGATGTACGGCAGAAACCAACACAATACCGTGAAGCAATATCCTCCAATTCCCTCTCACATACGGTTAACAGGGAAAAAAGCTGGAACGATACATTGTGAAGAGAGAACGTCCTGTGAGTGTTACGGTTCAGGGCCCATAAACCTCTGATTGGAGCCTCTGGGCTTTGGGTCTCACCTGCAGCTGCATCCGCCCTGGACCAGAGAGTTTAGAGGATGTGGCAGAACTTTCCACTTATTTCTAGGAATGTGTGATACGCTGAGAATTACAGAAAAAAATCAACACCCCAAATTTCACCCGAGATGTACGTTGTTCTGCAAACCGCGTGAGTCCATGTGTATGAAGTTCAAACACAGGCAGAGCTAATCCAGCCCATGAGTGAGGAGTGCCATCACCTTCCTGTGGGGGGACAGACTGGAGGGCTAGAGCAGTTGCACGGGTGGGATCCGCTGCTGAAAACCCACTGAGCTGCACGCACATGAAACGCTTGGTTCTGAAGATCAGGAGTGAAAGTTGCTCAGTTGTGTCCGACTCTTTGCGACCCCATGGCCTGAATTCTCCAGGCCAGAATACTGGAGTGGGAAGCCTTTCCCTTCTCCAGGGGATCATCCCAATCCAGGGATCGAACCCAGGTCTCCTGCACTGCAGGCAGATTCTTTACCAGCTGAGCCACCGGGGAAACCCAGGAATACTGGAGTGGGCAGCCTGTCCCTTCTCCAGCGGGTCTTCCCGACCCAGGAATCAGCCCGGGGTCTCCCGCGTTGGGGGAGGATTCTTTACCAGCTGAGCCACCAGGGAGTCCAGAAGGTCAGTGGAGCTTATATAAATACATGTAAGTGGGTGGCATCGGACACGTGGTTCTACAGAAGCTGATGGGTTTGTTCTCAGACCTTTGAGGGGCCGAGAAGGCAGGGAGCCCTGGGGGGGCCCAGCCCACACACTGCCCTGTGGCCTCCGCGCACGGCCGGGGTACAAAGGCCCACAGGGAGAGACAGGAGGGTCAGCCCCTGCCCACCCCACCCTGCTGGCTCCCTGAGCACAGCAGAGCCCTGGGGTCCCAGCGATCAGAGTGGGAACACAGCTGGGGTGGACCGGCCGGCCGCCAGGAAACCTTCTGGCTCCTCAAGGATGTGAGGCTGCTCCGTCGTCTCTTAAGGAAATGGGAATTTTAGCTTTAATCACAGACCGGGGTTCCCCACAAGGAATTGACTTCATTCAGGGTCTAAGCTCAGAGTCATTCATGAGGTTTGAACTGGTACAGTGGGCGCCCGGGGCCATGGCAGTGGGCGGGGCCACTGCTGTGGGGGAGGGTGGGGGCCGGGGTCAACTCTGGACAACAAGGGGGAGTGGCGACTCAGCCGACGAGCAGGCGAGGGTCCCGGATGGAAAACTTCCAAGAAGGACCATCACGCAAGGAGTGGGGCTTGGCTGAACCCACCTACCAGGGTGCTCACTGAAGGCAGGCCAGGATATCCTGGGGGTGGTGGGGGATGGGGTCTCCATCAGCCGGCGAGGGTGCTCAGGACTCTGGCGAAGCTGACCCAGCCGGACTCAACAAAGGCCCTGATGATGGCACCGAGGATGCAAAAGCAACCACCCTCACCCCAGTCACCCTGGTCACCCTGGTCTCTGGGACGCTGACGGCCGGGTGCTCTGGGCCCAAGGGTCTTTCACTGTCCTTTAAACCCTCTGACTGCAGACTGCCGAGACCACAAGCCACTGCTCTCTGCAGAGGAACAGTCCCCAGGTGTGTGGGGACAGAATGAGAGCCCACCCCCTCGCTTCGTGACCACCTCCAGGCCCGGAGCCCAGCACCCTCCTACCTCCGCCTGCCCTCCTGAGGCCCCAATCTGCTCATTTGTACACGACAAGCTCGGCAATCAAATAAAATGAGATTTTGAGCCTGGTCAAGTTGTACATGGATATCAAATTTCCCTTGTCCTGTGAACAGCAGAAATGAAATTTCAGCGTGAAAAGGGTCCTCAAGCACCCTGCAAAAGTCAATAGGGAGCAAATTACACGAGGAGTGAAGGGCCACAGGCTTCGGCGCTTCAAAAGGCCTTTGTTTCAAATCAGAGAGCGGCCCCGAATCACTCCGGCTCTCCCTTCATCTTAATGGTATCTGTAAGTAGGGGCTTAAGTCTTTCTCATGCTTGAAATTAACTTCATGAGGCTGGAATCCAAGCTGCTTTGCACCTTGTCAGTCACCACAGAAGCTGGTGCTGTAACTTAAAGGAATACTAGTCATCCCCCGACGCAAACATCAGGTACAGCAATCACACACGTGAGACTTGCATCCTAGTGTTGACGCTGGGCTGTGAGTGAGTGTCCATGTTGCGACATAGTCTTCCTAGCCACCTTTGGACAAAGGTCTGTCTAGTCAAGGCTGTGGTTTCTCCCGTAGTCGTGTACGGATGTCAGAGTTGGACCATAAAGAAAGCTGAGCACTGAAGAATTGATGCTTTTGAACTGTGGTGTGAAGACTCTTGAGAGTCCCTTGGACTGCAAGGAGATCCAACCAGTCCATCCTAAAGGAAATCAGTCCTGAATATTCATTGGAAGGACTGATGCTGAAGCTGAAACTCCAATACTTTGGCCACCTGATGCAAAGAGCCAACTCATTAGAAAAGACCCTGATGCTGGGAAAGATTGGGGGCAGGAGGAGAAGGGGACGACAGAGGATGAGATGGTTGGATGGCATCACCAACTCAATGGACGTGAGTTTGAGCAAGCTCCAGGAGCTGGTGATGGACAGGGAGGCCTGGCGTGCTGCAGTCCGTGAGGTTGCAGGAATTGGTGATGGACAGGGGGGCCTGGCGTGCTGCAGTCC
>NW_024070192.1:512967-516810 GCF_014754425.2 Oryx dammah
GTTGCAGGAATTGGTGATGGACAGGGGGGCCTGGCGTGCTGCAGTCCGTGGGGCCACAGAGAGTTGGGCACGCCTGAGGGCACTCACTCCCAGCTACTGGATGCTGTGTTGTGGACGCGCAGTTGGGGCTGACTCTTTGCAACCCTATGCACTGCGGCCCGCCAGGCTCCTCGGTCCATAGGGTCCGCCAGGCAAGAACACGGCAGTAGGGTAGCCACTCCCTTCTCCAGGGGATCTTCCCAACCCAGGGATCGAACTCGTATCTTCTGCATTTGCAGGCAGAGTGTTTATCATCAGAGCCACCAGGAAGCCCCTACATGTTGCCAAATTCATCTCCAAAAAGGCACTGTGAACTCACAGGCCACGGACAAGAAGCAAGGTGTATTTCATCTCCCTTACTGACCCCGGGCACTGTGATTTCGTTAGTTTAATAAGGAGGGTCTTATTTCACATGCTTCCTACCCTCGAGTCTGTTTCTCTAGATGTTTATTTACAAGTGGTATTTCATCTTCTGAGAAGGTGGAATACTTCTGTGAGCGGGGTGTATGTGCTGGTGGGCAGCCACGGCCCTTTTAAATGAAAAATACTACCTAGGAGGCTAGTATTAGCAAAGCATAGAGTCAAAGAGGAGAGTTATTTTTTTTGTTATAAGTGCTCATAAACATTTTTCTAATAACCCATCCCCTGAAGTTTGAGTTACTTTTTATTTATTCTTCACGTTTGACATTGTTAGAATTTTCTGTAATGAGCACCATCAAAAAAAAAAAAAGACACTTTTCAGACTGAGAGGGAGAAAAGAAGGTTGTATTTAGATACTCCTTTTTTCTTTCTGTTCTAATAGATTGATGACCTAAGTGTCTCCAATTTCAGCAGAAGGGGAACAGATCAGGAGTTCTTTGGGGTACTAGAGATACAGTCTGAGATTCCAAGGTTGTTCTCTCTTTACTGGTTCAAAATGCCTCATCTTCCACTCGTGTAACGCCAGGGCATTTCAGAAGCAAGGGCTCACCTGCCGACGGCAGGGCTGTGACACCACCTGATAACTGGTGAGCTCACCCCGGAAGAAGGCCGGCACGTGGGTGCTTTAATGACCTTCTCATTTCCCAGTTACACCACTGGTTCCACTCTTAAGCCAAGTGTTTCCCTAGAAAATGTCTCGAGAGATTCATGGAAAAGTTCCTCTGCAGACAGAACAGGTTTTTCCCCAAACTCAGAAAAACAACTGTGTACCTTTTAAAGCCAGGAGTCCTCAAAAGTTCTTCCAGCATGGTGAGGAGGAAAGGCTATGTTTCAGGTCAGAATTTCGAGAAACTTGCTTCATGCTGGGTGTTTTCCTGAAGTCATTATTCATAGTTTTCAAAGATACTCGAAGCACAACGTTTGTTCTGAAAACTATAAATTCAACTGGAGGTTAATCTATCACACTGAGAGGTATTAGGGGTTTAGCTGAGTCCAGGATCGCAGAAGGCTGGACCACAGGCCCTGACTTCCCTCGGCTTGCATCCCCATCAGTGCTGAAGAGCCCGCTCCCCGCAGACACGGACACCTTGCCCCAGCACACGGAATGAACAGGCCCCACGCTGTAACACGGAGAAACGGCTACCCCAGCTTTCCACTCAGTCAAACAGACCTACCCCCTGACTCCCTGCGTCAAACCCAGGGACCTCCTTTTATCTGTCATATATATAAAGGTTCAGCAGAAGGGTTTATTTGCAGGAATATATGTCTGCTGCTAAACAACAATTCTAACCCCCTGGCCTGGATCAATAGTCTATTTTCTGAGAGCAACAGTTTTCAAAGAATTCACTCAGGAAGGTTGTTCAATTAAAATGAAGTTGATTAAGCTGTGGGTTTTCTTCTCCTCAGTTAGATATATTTCTTCTGATCAATTTATTTGACTAAAGGTTCCAAATTAGCTTTTCCTTCCATCAAAAAGAAGCATCGGTGATGAGTTAAACTGACTATGCAGTGTGAAACTTCTCTCCTAATGTGGCTTAATGACTTGTTAGCAGGCAAATAATTAAACATATCAGTCTGTGTGTGTGTGTGGTGTGTGTCCCGTCACTTCAGCTGCTTAGCTGTTTCCGTTGTGTCTGACTCTGCGACCCCATGGACTGCAGCCCGCCAGGCTCCTCTGAGCCTGAGATTCTGCAGGCAAGAGCACTGGAGGGGGTGGCCATGCTCTCCTCCCGGGGATCTTCCTGACCCGGGCTTGGACCGGAGTCTTCTGCGTCGCCTGCATCGCAGGTGGGTTCCTCACCGCTGAGCCACCTGGGAAGTCCTTTAGTTCAGTCAGTTCAGTTCAGTCGCGCAGTTCTGTCCGACTCTTTGCGACCCCATGAACCTCAGCACGCCAGGCCTCCCTGTCCATTACCAACTCCCGGAGCTTACCCAAACTTGGGAAGTCCTAAACATATCTATATATACTGACAAAAATTACTTTAGAAAAAGGGAATTCCCTGGTGGCCCAGGACTCTGCACAGGCCCACGTTTGACCCCTGGTCAAGGAAGTGCGGGGCTCCCCGGAGGTGCAGCAGTAAAGAATCCATCTGCAACACAGGACATGCAAGAGACGCAGGTTCAATCCCTGGGTCTCCACTGGAGAGAGCATGGTAACCCACGCCAGCATTCTCGCCTGGAGAATCCCACGGACAGAGGAGCCTGGCAGGCTGCAGTCCATGGGGTTACAACGAGTCAGACACGACTGAAGTGACTGAGCGGGCACACAGGAAAGAAACTGAGATCCTGTAAGCTGTGAGGTGTGGCCAAAAAAAGGAAAAGAAATATAAAGGAGCCCCCAAATTTCCTGAAGTAGCTCCTCTCCTGTATATCCAGCCACTGCGCGTGGCCTGCCAATACCATGAAAACACAGAAATAAGTGCACGCACTCTGCAATGTGACAGGGACTAGGGACAAGAGAATTCCACACTAAAATTTCTCCAAAATTCCTCCGCTGCATGGGCTGTTTTTGACTGTGCTTTGGTTTTCACACCTCATGTGTCTACAGCCGTTAATAAGGGAATTTAAGAAACACGTGCGTGTGATTAGCAGCGCACTGGGACGTGTGAACCACGCAGCAGATGTCTGCCTCCACTGCCACAGTTTAGGAACCGCGCGCGGCTCCCCTCACTTCTCTCCCGCAGCCTCAGAGACGGGCGCGACAGCCACGGGCAGCCTGACGGCCACTGTCGGAGGTGCGGGGCGGGCGCCTGGGAGAGCGCCCCCCTCCCCGGCAGGACTGGAGGCTGCAGCGAGGACCAGGGCTCCCGGCTTCCGGCCCAGGGCCCATCCCGCTGGCTTCAGTGGGATGTCAAAGCTTCCCCCATGCTGCTGGGAAGCTTTATAAACTAAGTCCTCAGCTCCAACCAGGTGGTTCTATTAAGACAGGCGTACAATTTTATTAACAAGAAGAAACGTGCCAAAACGGAAGAGGGTGGCAGGGAGCCTGAAAGAAGAACTGAGCGGTCCTTCTCGACCGAGTGTTTCGGCAATGCCGCGATCTCGCTCTCTCCTGAGACACTAAGGAAGTCTGGGTCGGGAAGATCCCCGGCATGGAAAATGGCAACCGACTCCAGGGTCGTCCATGCACAGAGGGGCCTCCAGTCACAGAGTCAGACTCAGCAACAACAAAGGCAAACACAAGGCCCCCAGTGTGAGGGCGCTGCTGAAACAAACCTCCGTTAACAGGCACAGCACGTTCGCCGCGCGCACTCGTCACAGCCCGTGCCCTGCCCTGACCCGGGGCCCCTCCTGGTGTGATCACGCCCGCCCTGACCCGGAGCCCCTCCTGGTGTGCGCACACCCTGACACCCTGTCCCCTGAGCCCCTCCTGGAGTGATCACA
>NW_024070192.1:516820-525917 GCF_014754425.2 Oryx dammah
CCTGGAGTGTGCACACCCTGACACCCTGTCCCCTGAGCCCCTCCTGGTGTGCCCACGTCCCGCCCCATCCCCTGAGCCCCTCCTGGTGTGCGCACAGCCCGACCAACAGTCAGAACCCCGAGGCCTCTTCCAGGCAGCCACCCTCCCCCAAAAGCAGTATTGACGAGTTTTGCCTTTTATTCAACTTTATATATTGACCTGGCCAAAAAATTTGTTCTGTTTTTTTGTAAGCTGTTATAGAAAATCCCGAAACTTTCAGGCCAACCCAACATGTGAAAGTGAACGTGTTCGTCACTCTTTGGGACCCCATGGACTATAGCCTGCCAGGCTCCTCTGTCCACGAGATTCTCCAGGCAAGAATACTGGAGGGGGTTGCCACGTTCTTCTCCAGGGGATCTTCCCCACCCAGGGATCAAACCCAGGTCTCCGGCATTCCAGGCAGATTCTTTGCCATCTGGGCGACCAGAGGAACAACATATACGGAGTCAGAAAACCGCATTTCTGTCACACGCAGCAGGGTTTCCCCACAACGTTACACACGGCTGCACTGTAGCGAAACGCAGACCCGGGACACTGCCCGGGAGGAGCAGCTGGGCTGTTTCCGGCTCAGGACACTGTGTCCAACACCTGGCGTCTGGGACAGGTGGGCGCCTGTTTCTTCTGGGCAGGCCTCTCGGAGCAGAACTTCCGGGTCCCAGGGTTGGTCCTGACGGTTTCCGTAGCGGCTGCCCCAGGCCGGGACTGGGTGTTTTTTATTCTCTTTCCTATGAGAGGCACAGCTATCTTGTTACAGCTTCTGATTTCCACTCCTCTGATGATTGCTGAGGTCCCACACTTTCCCGTTTACTGTGCAATTTTGCACCTTCCTGTACAAAGTATGCGGATTCACTGCCTGTTTTCCCATGGACTGTTTTCTCGTGACTGCTCTGTAGGAATTCTTCTGTTCTGGACGCAAGTCCTTCAGTGCGTGCACCATCGTCCCTCATCCCCGCCTTGCCTTTCCCTTTCTCAGTGCCTTAATGAAGAGAAGCTCTTGATTTTACTGTGCTCCAATATGTTCATCTTCTCCTTTTTCTGGTTGGTGCTTTCCCTCCTCTGTTTAAACACGTATTCTTCTCTGCCATTTCATTTTCTAGAACCTTCAGGTTTAAAATTAGACTTACCATCTATCTGGAATTGGGTTTTGTGTTCACTGGGACTCAGTGGAGCAGGACACTTTTTATAGATGGATTTTATATTGTCCCAGCCTCAATTAACAAAAAGACCATCCACCTTCCCTCTCGCCCTGCTCAGCAGTTGAAGACACATCCGTGAACATGCTGACCTTAAGCATACACAAAAAAACTCTCAAAGACCCCACGTTTTCACCTAAACATCCTTGCACAAGCCCTGTTGCGACATGGAAGCAGAAGCCCAAAGATGGACGAAAAGCTTTGTTCTCACTTCTGCCACTTCAGACAAAGGTGTTCATTTCCCTGGCTGCTAAGTTTAGACAACAGAACATGAGGAAATGATTTTTAAATCATCTCAAAATGAAGAGATTATAATGTCATTTTGTACCACAAGGAACTCCTTGTGTATCTCAAAGTCCATTTCTTAAATTTCATTTTAAAAACATCCCCACTTCATTAACTTCCCAAAAGCTATTCCAAAAAGCCTTGCGTCTCGGGGAGCAGTGACCGGCTGGCTAAGGTAAAGATGATCAGACTTCTGCAGGGCAAGCCTTCCTGGTCTCTGACGCCCTCACAACAACGTGCATTTCTGAGTGAGAGCCAGACTCTGTTCCTTAAACCACAGGTTCCTTTCTCACCTGCAAAACTCAACAGCATCGCCCAGAACAAGCTCAGGAGCCCAGAGGGGAAAACGCTGACCTCTATGGAAAAGGAGACTGCATTTCTACTTTCTGAAAGTGAGTGAAAGTGTTAGTCACTCCATTGTGACTGACTCTTAGTGACCCCGTGGACTCCTGTCTCTATGGATTTCCCAGGTAAGAATATTGGAGCTGATTGCCATTTCCTTCCTCAGGGGATCTTCCTGACCCAGGGATTGGACAGGGTCTCCTGTACAGCAGGCGGGTTCTTTACCCTCTGAGCCACCAGGAAAGCCCTTCTGTTTTCACATACAGCCCTTTTCCTTACGGTTAGTGCTTTTGTATGTTCTATTGGTAATTTTTTCCAGGAAACACACAGACAACAGTCCTCGGTGACTCGTCACTTCTCACCTTCCCCATCCACTGGCTAAGACTCTGCTATCTCACCATCAAGGCATGAACTCAGACCTTTGGACTTCCTCCCATCTGATGCTCATTTCTAAGATATGAAGCATTCAAATATTTCTGAGATGAACATCACACTGAAACTTTCCAAATCATGGCGTACCTTGGCATCAAGTTACCACGTGTCTAGTTCTGGGGTAACCTCTGATCCCACCCTTTATGTGCTGCTACGGAGGAGCCGCTTTCCATCTCCCTGAAACCGTGAGGAACAGAGGGCAGGGCAGGGAGGGGGGCAGTCAGGTCCTGGGTCGGGGAAGGGGAGGAACCAGAAACCTATCGACTGCCAGGCCCAACTGGTGGCTCAGCTGGGGAAGAATCCACCAGCAATAAGGGAGACCTGGGTTCAATCCCTGGGTCAGGAAGGTCCCCTCGAGGAGGGCATGGGAACCCACTCCAGTATTCTTGCCTGGAAAATCCCACAGACAGAGGAGCCTGGCGGGCTACGGTGCACGGGGCTGCAGCCGGCCACAACTGAGCAACTAAGCACAGAATCCTCCAGAGCATCCTGGCAGCTGCACGGAGAGAGCTGGTGTAAGGCGCAGCCTGGGGGCAGAGCTGCAGGTGGCCTGGCAGGACCTTTGCCCTCTCAGGGACCAAGAGCGGCCTCTCTTCACATCCTCGATCTGGTACCTCACCAGCAGGGGTCAATCTCCTGCGCCATCCCAGCCATAGCCGCTCTGGACCTTTCTGGAAGGTGGCCTGAGGCCGCACCAGGTCCTGCCCACCTGGTCTTTTAGTCACCACAGTGCCCTCTCCTGCGTGCTCAGAACTGACATTTCATGTTCTGAGAAAGGAGCTGTCCACATGCATCCTGAATTTTTCGCACTGCACAGAGGGGACGAGGACAGGAGCTCAGTGTCAGCCTCCTTCCTCCTCGACACTGACCTGCAGCAGCAGAAAGGCTCGCCTTTTGCCCGTGTTACACGCCAGGTACAGTGTGGACTCCCACTCACAAGAGAAGACGGTTGTCGGCCGAGGGACTCAAGAGTCCTCGCCAGCACCACAACTGGAAGCAGCAGCTGCTCTGTGCTCAGCCTTCTCGATGGTCTGACTCTCATCTGTAGGTTCCTCCCTATCAGCTCTTTCTATCATCACTTGAGAGCTCTTTCTTCAATAAAAATCCACGTCGGGATGGGTCAGTTTATCCAGTCACCCGCTGAAGGACATTTTGGTTGCTTTCAAATTAAAAAAAAAGAAAAATTTGGTTTCCTACAGATTTTACCCTTGATGTCCTGAGCTGAGAAGGGCCTGAAAAATACCATTCTTTTTGCCCTATTGACTTGGGTCTGAAGAATCCAGACTCTGGGGCTGTGCCGGCCAGTTTGGGAGCCGTGAGTCCCGTGATGCTGGGGCACTTGCGGTGTGGGTGGTCTGAAAGGAGATGCACGTGATGTCTGTGAAAAATACCCATCAGATTTCAAAGACGTCTCATAAACAAGAACGTGAAGCATCATTAATACCTTAACAGTGCGTATGGAGGAAACGACGGGTTTTTAAGTACACTGGATTAAATGAAGTACATTAACATTGTATCGGTTTCTTATTTTTGAGATGCGCCCACTAGAATAATTTCACTTATCAACGTGGCTCATGCTACCTTTGCACTGAGCAGGTCTGCTAGAAAAACAATGCTTGTCTAACACCCTCCTCCAAGCCGAGCCCTGCTCGAGTACTTGAGGTAAGTTAGGGACTTAAAGAAACAAAGACGCACAGCTCCGTGGGTTTTAGCACATTCAGGTCTGGGTATAATGGAATTCAAGAATGTCAAGTCAAGCCCGTCTGACTGCAAGGAGGTCAAACCAGTCAATCCTAAAGGACGTCGACCCTGAATATTCACTGGAAGGACTGATGCTGAAGCTCCAATTCTCTGACCACCCGATGTGTAGAACAAATTCGCTGGAAAAGACCCGGATGCTGGGAAAGACTGAGTGCAGAAGAAGGGGCAGCAGAGGATGAGATGGCTGGACGGCGTCTCCGACTCGATGGGCGTGAGTCTAAGCGAACTCGGAGGTGGTGAAGGACAGGGGGCCCTGGGCGCTGCCGTCCACGGGGCCTCAAAGAGCTGGACACGACTTAGTGACTGAGCTACCAGAAGATGAAAGAAGCCGGTCTGAAAAGGCCGATGACTGATTCCAACTAGGAGACTTTCCAGAAGAGGCAAAACTATGGAGACAATAACAAGGCCAGCGACTTCCGGGGGTTAAGGGAAGGGAGAGGAGCAGGCGCACCGAGGACTTCCAGGGCAGGGAAAGCGCTCTGTAGGACAGTGACGATGGGCACACGGGAGTCACCTTCCGTCACAACCCACAGACTGGCAGAGCACAAGGGGGGAGCCCCAGTGCGCACTGCGAGCTCCAGTCACCCTGGCCACAGCATAGCAGCACCGGCTGGACTGCGACAGAGACACCACGCCAGGCAGGGTGTCGGGAATGGGGCAGAGGGTGCGAGGGGGCGCTACCATGGAAACCGCCTCCCAACTCTCCTGTCAACCCGAGAACGCTGCCCCTCCAATAGCCCGTCAGTTTTCAACACGCGTACAGTATGAAGAAGCTACTACAGCTGGTAGACTCACCAGAAACCATGGGGAAATCATCATTCCATCCCGAACCAAAGGGAAAAAAAGTCCCTCTGTTAAAGCCTCCCTGAGCTGACTCGTGGGCACTCACTCCGCCCCAGAGACCATGCATCCAGGACAGACACAGCACCGCCCACCTGAGTTGCAGGCAGCTGAATCCCAGGTAAGTTCTGCCTCTGTGGTTTGTTCCCAGCCGTGTGCTATTCTCTGTCCTCATTGTGGTCACCTCCAAAGCCGGGCTGATGCTGGGGCTTCCCAGGTGGGTCAGTCCTGCTAATGCAGGAGACTAAGAGATGCGGGTTCGATCTCGGGGTCGGGAAGGTCCCCTGGAGGAGGGCATGGCAACCCACTCCAGTGTTCTTGCCTGGAGAATCCCAGGGACAGAGAAGCCTGGCGAGCTACAGCCCATGGGGTCACAGAGAGTCAGACACGACCGAAGTGACTTAGCATGCAGTAAACCTTTTAAGGTTGTTCCATTTACAGCATTTCTCACAGGACGGAACATATACTAAGTTTTAAAAATGTACCTCGCGTACGCTGGAGTATCTTAGAACACCAGCTGGTGGACACAAAAGACTCGTGGGCCCTGGAAGAACGCTGGGTGCCTCGCTGGGGAGGGTGGCCTGGACCAGTGGCGGCTTTCCTTCTGTCCGTCTCCATCATCTCCATCACGCGCTGGGTCCCTCCCAGGTTGCCCTGAATGTATCTGAGAAATGGCTACGTCTCTCGTACACCTTTAAGCAAGAGGTAGCACCAGGCTGCCAGGCTGACAAAAACGCCACGGGGTTTGCCAACACGTCCAGGGTTGAGCCTTCCTGAACCAGGCAGAGAGGACCTGAAGACACACCTACCCCTTCACCGTTGTTTTCCTGGTGATTTTGTTTGTTTGTTTGTTTGTTTTTTACTGTGGTAAAACATATAACCGTTGAAACCATTTTAAAGTGATCAGCACAGTGGCATTAAGTACGCTGTGCAATCATCGCTTCCATCCACTCCCCGGATGTTGTCATCACCCCCAACTGAAACTCTAACAACAAGTTCACATGAAGTTTTCAGGACCCTCTCCCCCAGGCCCCCAGGCCTCCCTGCTCAACTTTGTGTCTGTGGATCTGACTCCTCCGGGGACCTCCGGGAAATGAAATCACACACTATTCGGCCTTTTCCCCTGGCACGACGTCTTCAAGCGTCCTCTGTGTTCCAGCATGTGTCACATGTGCCCATTTTCTGGCTGCACCTGAGACATGTGGGCTCTGAGCTCCTCAGCGAGGGATAAAACCCAGGCTCCTGCAATGGGAGCTCAGAGCCTTAACCACTGAGCCACCAGCGAGGTCCCAGAGGTCGCTTCCTTTTTAAGGCTAAACACCCTCCACCGCGTGGACGGGCCGCGCCTCACGTCTCCACCCGCCTGTGATGGGCTGCTCCCACCTCGTGTCTGCTGCCACTGACGCTGCCAAGAACACGGGTGTGCAGACATCTTTGCAAGACCCTGGTTCTCTTCTTCGTTTTGCAATATAAATATCAGTTTATCGATACATTTGCATTATTTATTTTTAGATTCCACATATAAAGGATTTCGTGTGATATTTCTCCATCTTATTTCACTCAGTAGGATTCTCTTCTCTTCGCTATACACTTAGATATGGAGTTGCTTATGCACCTTATTTTTGAGACAGGCATCACCCCTGGGTGTGGGAATGACACACCCTGAATGATACTATAAAGTCAAGGATTGCCTCTCTTCTGATTAGAGAACGTACATTCTCGGTCACACAATTAGAGCTGTTACCCTGCCTCAAGGGTGACACGTGGCTCTCCTCTGCCTGTTGCAGCGTAATGGTTGTAACTCAAAGCAGCATTGAGCTCTTTGAGTTCAGCCAACACACCGACAAGGAAGCTGGATTTCTTCATCAAAACGGGCTAATGAATTCTGTACTCAAGAATTTAAACTCTGACTCGGCTGGTAAACAGGCGATCTCTTGACTGAATTAAAAAGCGTGTGAAAACAATCCTTTGTGAACATCTACCCTGCTCCTGCTCCATCAGACTAACCTCACCAGACTAATTTAACAGCCTTCGGAATCGTTTAAAATGATACGTTTTGAGGGAAATGGCAGCTCTTGCTCTCCACAGGCCCACTTCTCAGGCAGTTGCCTTGTTAGGACTTTGAAACCCTAAAGCTTTGGCTGAGTCCATAGCCCTTTTTTCAAAAAAAAGTCCTGGCTGTGTTGGGTCTTCGCTGGTGCGCGCGGGCTTTCTGCACCGCGGCGAGCGGGGGCTGCGCCCCGGCTGTGGGCGGGCTTCCCCGGGGGAGGCTTCTCTCGCTGCAGAGCTCAGGCTGGAGGGCTCGGGCTTCAGCAGGTGTGGCTCCCGGGCTCAGCTGCTCCACAGCACATGGGATCCTCCCGGACCAGGGACTGACCCAGGTCCCCTGCACTGGCAGACACACCTTTAACTGCTTGACCACCAGGAAAGTCTTGAATCCATATTTCAATGAGATAACCTGCAGGGAAGACCTGAAAGGGGTGGAGCAGAGCAGAGGAGAAGGCAGAATCCTGTGGGGTGACAGCCAACAATCTCTGCCAACCTATGACAGACCCCCTCGAAGGCCCAGGCCACCTGGCCCCCAAACCCGCCTCCTGTCAGGCCCCAGCTTCTCAGCCAAGCTGCACAGAAGAATTACCACGTGCTTTAAAAGCCTCAAGGCCTGGCACCAACCCAGACCAGATGAAAGAAAACCACCAGAGGTGGGCCCAGCATATTTTTAAGTCCTACCAAGTGATCCGAACGTATATCCTGAACTTAAAAACCAGAGCTGGGAGGAGGTTCGGACTTCCTCTGAATGGAGGTACACAGCCTGCAAACCACTGTGCTGTACAGCATCTCCTCGGACCCTCAGCATTTCCGCGCAGCAGATGGACTCACGCTGTTGCTCCTATTTCACAGGTGTGTAAACAAGGATTCTGGGAGGTCGGGTGACATGCCCAGGGTCACACAGGGCACTCAGGGTTGCAAACCCCCAGCCCAGGTCTCCCCGCTACACTGACCTGCTTCACAACTTGGGGAAGCTTCTGCAAACACCAAATATGCCTCAAAAAGAAAAAAAAAAAAAAAAGAATACCCTGACGGGCCTGAAACACAGACAGCTTTTTATATTTCCCTGAGCGTGACGAGCAACGACTATGGAAATGTTCCCAACATCTCACAGAAACGACATCAATTTCCGTTTGGATTTTACATTTTAAATTGCATTCTCATGGCTCATTTTCTCGATTGCCTCCGGGCCCAGCCAAGGCCTCGGACCTTTCTCTACATCCTGGATTTACCACCACGCACCTCTCCTGGGCATTCAAAACGCGCCTGCGTGCTTCGCGTCTCAGGAGGCGGAAGCAGCCCGGCCTGCGCCTGCCCTCCAGCTCTTTAAGCACAAACGACCGATCTGCTGTCTTTGGGGGCACATCCTCCTCGAAGAACAGCCAATGCCCTAAATTAAACCTTCCCTCCCGATGTGAACGGGGGTCATTCACTGTGACACCCCCACCGCCCTCTGCCAGAGCCCCCAGCTCCGCGCCCCCGGGCTCCTCGGGCCGTCCTACAGTCGAGGGATTATTAGAGAAACACCGTCCACAGTGAATCCCCAAATCTCTCTGGCCCAGCGTTCAGGACTCATTAGACCTGAAGCTGCTCGCCTTCTCATGGAGAGACCGGAGCCCAATTACCGCGCCCGTGCTCAGGGGAATGAGCCGGGTCCACCAACATTTCACTTTTAAGCTATTTACTTGAAACAGTCCTGGGGTTCTAACTGGCTTAATCCTTAACTAAATTAATTCCAAAAGGATTTTTAAAATATTAGATGCAAGAAGGAGTTCACGAAGATTTCCAAAAGCATCAACACAAAATTCTCAGGAAAAGAAGGTAAGGGCGCTTCTTTCTGCCCAGGGCTTCTCTGCAGCTGTGCCCATATCTGCCCGCGGGTCTGGGCTGAATCACCCCCACCTCTCTGAACTCAGCTTCCTTGGCTCTAAGGCGGGGCTGCTAAGGATCCGCCCCCATAGACAGTCTGACTCCAGGGCTCCTTTGCCCAAGGCTTCCGGTACAAGAGCTGTAACGGGCCCAGAGGTGAGGGTTGGTGAGCTGGTCCCCCAGAACCCAGAAGGATGGCACAGTTCAAGGGTGAGGTTAAGGGGGCAGGGAGCTGCTGCACTGAGTCTGTCCCAGTGCCTGGCTTCCCAGCACTGCCCCGCCTCGCC
>NW_024070192.1:525927-558420 GCF_014754425.2 Oryx dammah
CCGTCCGCGGGGACCCGTCCACCCGCCTCTAGTAAGAGGCACTGCCCGCCTCGCCCGTCCGTGGGGACCCGTCCACCCGCCTCTAGTAAGAGGCACTGCCCGCCTCGCCCGTCCGCGGGGACCCGTCCACCGCCTCTAGTAAGAAGCTTTGGACACTGACGGAGAGTGGGTCCAGCTGGAGCCACCCCTGTCATGACCTCCAAGGGATCACCTGGCACTCTGCTGCCACCACCAGGGGGCCTCTACCCTCATCAGTCACCCCACTGCTCCTCTCACGTCCCACCCCGACCCACACCCCCAGGTGGGGGTGAAGGCCCAACCCCAGCAGAGCTGTGCCCCCACCCCAGGGCGAAGGCCCTCTCCCTCCCGCCAGGGCAGGCGGCACGACTCCCTCCAGTGGGTTTGTGTGCAGACGTCGTCACTGCTGTCACCACGGACCAGCCGTACCCGACCCTTTGGCCCCAGGGCCCGGTGGTGTGGACCACGGTTCGTCCATAGACAGCGGGCGGGGAGGGTGGTTTCGGGACGGCTCAAGCATATCACCTTCACTGTGCACTTCATTTCTCTCTTTGCTACATCTGCTCCGCCTCAGATCCCAGAGACTGGGGACCCCTGACCTGGACCATGGCCTCAGGAAGGGAATGTCTGTTCATGCCCTTCACCATCTTCATGGTGCCCAACATGCAGCTGCTGTCAGATAAAACACCTGAGGCCTGAACGCAGTGCCAGCCAAACCCACAGCCACGTGCCTGGCCTCTGAAGCCAGCCGGGAGGGCCCTGCCGTGTTCCCGGGGATGCTGGATGCACAGCTGTCCCGGGCGAGGGCTGCGAAGTCCCTGAACATCTCAGGGTCTGGCAACTGGGGGCTTTATGCAGAGTCGGTAGCTGCACCCTGAGGCCCTGGACACTGGCGGACGCTCGTGCCCACCGAGGCACTCAGACTGCATGGGGCCAGTGGCCTCGCCTGCTCAGATGGGCCACGTGATCCCATCCTTCTGACTGCAAGTGAGAAAGATAAAACACCCACAAAACGCAGGTGGTGGGACAGTAGGAACAATGGAGTGAAATGCTCTGGCATATCATAGGCGCACAAACCAGCATCCAGACTGCGTTCTATTTTTTCTGACCACATCTCGAGCACTCAGGATCTTAGTTCCCTGACCAGGGATCGAACCTGTGCCCCCTGCACTGGGAGTGCGAAGTCTGACAATGTGTTAGTTTCTACTGTAGGGCAGAGTGAGTCAGCCATAGGTGTACATATATTCCCAAAAAAGGCAACGCCAAAGAACACTCAGACTGCCACACAACTGCACTCATCTCACATGCTAGTAAAGTAATGCTCAAAATTCTCCAAGCCAGGCTTCAATAGTACGTGAACTGTGAACTTCCAGATGTTCAGGCTGGATTTAGAAAAGGCAGAGGAACCAGAGATCAAATTGCCAACATCTGTCGGATCATCAAAAAAGCTAGAGAGTTCCAGAAAAATGATTGCTTTATTGACTATGCCAAAGCCTTTGACTGTGTGGACCACAACAAACTCTGGAAAATTCTTGAAGAGATGGGAATATTGGACCACCTGACCTGTCTCTTAAGAAATCTGTATGCAGGTCAGGAAGCAACAGTTACAACTGGACATGGAACAACAGACTGGTTCCAAATAGGAAAAGGAGTACGTCAAGGCTGTATAATGTTACCCTGCTTATTTAACTTACATGCAGAGTACATCATGAGAAACGCTGGGCTCAGTGAAGCACAATCTGGAATCAAGATTGCCAGGAGAAATACCGATAACCTCAGATATGCAGATGACACCATGCTTATGGCAGAAAGTGAAGAGGAACTAAAGAGAAAGTGAAAGAAGAGAATGAAAAAGTTAGCTTAAAACTCAACATTCAGAAAACTAAGATCATGGCATCTGGTCCCATCACTTCATGGCAAGTAGATGGGGAAACAGTGGAAACAGTGTCAGACTTTATTTTTTTGGGCTCCAAAATCACTGCAGATGGAGACTGCAGCCATAAAATTAAAAGACGCTTACTCCTTGGAAGGAAAGTTATGACCAACCTAGATAGCATATTAAAAAGCAGAGACGTTACTTTGCAAAAAGGTCCATCTAGTCAAAGCTATGGTTTTTCCAGTGGTCATGTATGGATATGAGAGTTGGACTATAAAGAAAGCTGAGCACCGAAGAATTGATGCTTTTGAACTGTGGTGTTGGAGAAGACTCTTGAGAGTCCCTTGGACTGCAAGGAAATCCAACCAGTACATCCTAAAGGAAATCAGTCGTGAATGTTCATTGGAAGGACTGATGTTGAAGCTGAAACTCCAATACTTTGGCCACCTGATGTAAAGAGCTGACTCATTTGGAAAGACCCTGATGCTGGGCAAGATTGAAGGCAAAAGGAGAAGGAGACGACAGAGGATGAGATGGTTGGATGGCATCATGACTCGATGGACATGAGTTTGGGTGAACTCTGGGAGCTGGTGATGGACAGGGAGGCCTGGTGTGCTGCAGTGCTTGGGGTTGCAAAGAGTCAGACATGACTCAGCAACTGAACTGAACTGATACGTACATGCCCTCTACTTTTGCTGTGTTAGTTTCTAGTGTACAGCAGAACGAATCAGCCACACGTATACATAAGTCCCCTCTACTGTTGAATTTCCTTCGCATTTAGCTCACCACGGAGTACCGAGTGGAGTTTCCCATGCTCTCCAGTAGTTTCTCATTAGTGCTTGATCTTATGCACAGTATGAATAGTGTCTGAGTGTCAGTCCCAACCTCCACCCCTTCCCCAGGAATGAGGAGTCGTGCCCACGGGACCGCTAGGGAAGTCCCCAGACTGGCCTCTTACGGCATCTGTTTGAACATGAACTCAAATGCTGTTCCTTGGCTAACTCCCACCTCACAGGCCTGCAGAAAATCTACTGAGGTGGGTGGGTCTCCCTCCATCCATTAGGGAAAGCAGTGGAAAAACACTGGGAAAACAAGTCTCCACATTCTGACGGTATGGGGAGAAACACCACTGTGTCCGCTGAAGAACTCTGTACGCTCTGCTACAAAAGACCCCAAAAGACACACTGGCCCTTTGTTAAAACTGTTCAGAAAACCCCAGCCCTGTGTAAAACAGGAGGTGCGCTTCAGTACCTGAAAGAGCAGTCACCTCAACAATTATACTGAAATCGTGCGTTTGAAAATCCTAATGCACCCCTCTCACTTTTAAGGCTTAAATAATCCATTAGACCAGGTACATCATTCTGTTTTTCCGGGTTTTTTGTGTATGGAGTTTGCACCCATTTCAAAGGGTAACTGCGGGACCATCAGTGAGCTCAGAAGTGTCAAGCAGTGATCGGTGCTGTAAGTAGAGTACATGAATAAAATATATTACTAATGAGGTTAGAATTGCAGTTTGTACCAGGTTGTCTGTCTTTATGCAACTTGCTTCACAGAGAGGAATCTCTGAATTATTCATTATGTCCTCACCCAAGTCTCTTGGAAAATATTGGAAATCCTGTAGATAACATTCTACCCCTTCCCTGGCGGCTCATATGGTAGAGAGTCTGCCTGCAGTGTGGGAGACCCAGGCTGGATCCCTGGGTTGGAAAGATCCCGTGGAGAAGAAAATGGCAACCCACTGCAGTTTCTTGCCTGGGGAATCCCATGGACAGAGGAGCCTGATGGGCAACAGTCCAGGGGGTCGCACAGAGCCGGACAGGACCGAGGGACTGGCACCAAGAGTTCTCCCCGACCCGTTTCCAGCCAGCGAGCCAATCCCCCGCAGCAGAGCGGGAAGGAAACCACTCAGCGTGAGTGTTCCTGGAGACCAGAGGCTGACAACCTCGTGAGATGGCCGAGTGCAGCTTCCAGGCTGCTGGCAGGTCTGGTCCTGTGGTCACTCAGACTGCTCTCCGTGTCCCCACCCTGGTCACACGTGGTGCTTCTGTAGGGAGCAGCCAGGCAGACCCTGTCCATACCCATTGCAGCTCAAGTGTCTAAAGAGAGCTTTGGGGCGTCCCAGGTGGCACAAGTGGCAAAGAACCCGCCTGCCGTCGCAGGAAGCTCAAGAGACACACAGGTCTGACCCCTGCGTCAGGAATGTCCCTGGAGGAGGCGATGGCAGCCCGCTCCAGCGTTGTTGCCTGGAGAATTCCCTGGACAGAGGCGCCTGGTGGGCCCCGGTCCACGGGGTCACAAAGGGTCGGACACGACTGAGCACACTCACAGAAAGACAGCTTTGAGACCTTCACACCCTCTTCCCTGGGCTAGACATTTCCATTCCTGTGGGTCTAGGAGTTGACTCTTCAACCATCTCTTTAAATAATGTATTATGGGCTAAAATGCAACTGGATAGCTTCTGCCACCCAACGCCCAGGAACACTGTCGCCTTGACTTTACAAAAAAAATTTATGGGATCCTCCCCAGACCTCAGAGCACAGATGTTAAACTCACTGTACATGGCTCCGGGCGCAGACACGTATTTATTTAATCAACGTTTTCTGGTGATAAAAACTAAATCTTGAATTTTTAAAGGGCCTTCAGCGAAAGACTCAAATGTATTCAAAACGGAATGCTTCCAGGCAGTAAACAGAAACTCAACGCCTGAAGGTGGCCTTGAAACAACCGCCCAGCGCCTTGGACGGCTGGCCTGGGAGGAGCTGAGCTGAGCCTGCCTTCTCACTGAACGTTTTCTTTTAGGAGAAAGTGGTGAAGAACTGAAAATTCTTTTCGCAAAATGAACGGAAGGCTCTGTATTTAACGACGGAAACAAAAAAATAATTAGTAGTGTTCACTGCCAAGGTCTGACAAACGAAATACTTGATGAATTCTTCTTGGATTTCACATACTTTTTAAACTTAAATAGCATCTGGAGGGGGACACCCTTCCCCTAAGGACAGTCTGAAATCATTGGGCTCGGGCTTTCCCGTAAGATGTCACAGGGAGACCCAGTCAAGCACGCTCTTCCCAGCTCCCTCCCGAAGATTTAGGAAAAACTTCTAAATCAAGTGGGGAGCCCAGGAGACACGCAGAGGAAAGGCGGGGGTCAGGAGGCGACAGATGGCTCTGCTAACTGCCATCAGTGCTCATGAGTATTCCACGTGTTGTTCCCAGACAATTCTTTGACGGAACCACATCTGAGGGTAGAGGAGTTCATGATTTAAAACCATTCATCAGATTTTTATGGAATTTGGGCTTTTTCTATAGCTCTCTATGTTCAGATGTCCCACCAAAAAGATGCGCCTGGGATCAGAGCTAAGGGACACATTTTATTCGGCCCGGTGACGGGCAGCTTCCGACCCAGCCCCGGGGCTCCCCGCTCCCCGCCCACGCTGGCCCTGACTCCCCCCTCGAGGGTGAGCGGGGCTGGGCTCCGTGGCGGCTCCTCACTCGTGGAACGGGGCGAAGTGTTGGGCTGTCGCCTGTGACTGGCTTACAGAAGACGGACCGAAATCTTGCTGGCATTTCCTGCTCTCCTGACATGGCAGGAGGTGGGGAAACGGGCAAGAAGCCCGTGAGGCGAGGGACTGAGCTGCTCTGTCCAACAGCCGTGAGAAGCAGCCCTGCCAGCAGTCACGGGGCCCATTGCGGACCCAGAGCCTCGCCAGCCAGGCCCTGGGGTGAGGAGGCCCCAGCCAACTCCGGAGCCCTGGTCCCTGAGAGGCACCTGCCCAGTGACGCTATCACTGGACTCCTGCCCCGTGGAAGCCTGAGGTCACAAACACTGTTCCTTGAAGCCACTAAGCCTTGGGGTGATTTGTTCGGCAGCAAAGATGCCTACCACATTCAGTGCTAACCCAGATCCACAGCATTCGGCATTTAAAGAAGCCCGAGGCCCACATTATTACAATTTTTAAACTCCTATATACTTTTCAGAACTCATCACTCTTTACACATAAGGTCTGTGCATTTTATAACATGGAAGATACATTTCAATAAAGGAAAAAAGGAAAAAATTCTGAGGGTGCAGTTTCGATCCCTGGTCAGGGAACTAAGACCCTACTTGCTACAGAGTATGAGCAAAAAAGAAATAAAAACCGAAGCGAAGAAAAGAATCCATGGCGAACAACAAAGACGAAACAAAACACCGCCAGAGCCAGAGCTGTCTGCCCGTTGCGCGAGGGGCTGATGCCCGGGGCTCTTTCGCCTGCACCGTGCAGGCTGTCAGGGCTGAAGGGGCCCCACCCCGCCGCATGAACCTCTCCCGCCTCCCTCTCCTGTTCCTGGAGGCTTCCTGAGGCCGAGATGGAATTTTCAACTGTCAGGAGAATCAACAGGCTACATCCAAGGACATCAGCTTCCGAGGAGACTCTCAGGTCGGACCAGATGGTGGTGTCAGGCCACAGTTTCAACCCCGTGACCCCCGTGACCTCTTCTCCCCTCTCGGCTGCTACTCTCCCCAGGAAGAAAGGGCAGAAACCCGGTGCAGGTCAGAAGCGTGTCCGAGACGTTGAAAATACCCCAAAGGGAAGCTGGGGTAACCCTCCAAGCTGTTCCAGTGGAGACCCGAGGTCCAAAAAGTCTCTCTAAAGAGAAATGTGGAGGCGGTTTCAGAGGAGTTTAATTCAGGGAGAGGATGGTGGTGGGTCAGCAGAGTGGGCGTTCGCTGCCATGAACGTCCTTCCTTCTGGATTTCACAACCCCCTTTGGCTTTTTGTTTGTGCTCAGAATGAATTCTCTCTGTATCGCCACCAAGAAGGAACAGACCCTGCTCACTGCCCACGAGAGGTGGTGGGGGAAATGGCGACACAGGAGACAATCAAGCATTTCTTCCTTGTGGTTACGGGACACAGCCTGGCAGCGGGACCTGCGTCTCCCTCGCACTGGCCCGTGGGCTGCATTTCTGCCACTTGAGGTGATTCGGGTCAGCACCACCCCCAGAGGAGCCCGCACAAACGCTGCGTATCAACTGGTATGAAAGCTGTGGTCTCTGCTCCCTTCCTGCTCAAAAGTGGCCTGTTGCTGTCGTTCAGTCATGCCGGACTCTCCGCGACCCCGTGGACTGCAGCGCGCCAGGCCTCCCTGTCCTTCACCGCCTCCCGGAGCTTGCTCAGACCACGCCCACTGTGTCGGTGATGCCATCCAGCCGCCTCCGCGTCTGTCACCCGCTTCTCCTCCTGCCCTCACTCTTTCCCAGCATCAGGGTCTTTCCAGTGAGCTTTCAGTCGGTACCTGTGAACTGTTGTAAGGAAGCTCCCTCCCCCAGTTATATTTTACATAAATATCTCTGGCTTCATGCACCAAAGACATCTGCCATCACAGGAAAGAAGCCGATGACCGTTTAGGAGGCAAAGTTTATGATACGTCAGGAGAACTCAACTACGCCGGGAAGCTGCTAACTCAACTACACTCTGTTAAATATTTTACTGACTATAAACCAGAGCAGGCATCATACAGGTGTGCAGCCTCAGAGACTGCGTGAAAATAACCGTCTGATTCAACTTTAAGTGGATGCGTGGACATAAACAATAATCGACTCTTTGGCTGTAACTCCAAGGTATCACATCTCATCAAGATGACATTTTCCAAGTACAGTAATTGATTTGAAAAGGCCTCACTGACTCATCAAATTCTGTCTTTAAAATGCTACCCCCATCCCTAGAAAATTAGATGCGCGCTCTAGAATGAAGTGGCCTGCCGGATAAAATGTAACTTTAATTTGAGAAAACAAAAGTGTCTGGTAATTGGTACTTTATCAGTTAATAGCACGATGGTATCTTTTCAAGGCAAACAAGCAGCACTTAGCACACAGCCGCAGGTGAGGCTCCGCCCTCTGCAGTCTGCTCCCCCGTATTTTCCCAGCTTTCACCTCTGGCCATAGGCCTCTTCGGGGGAATCCGAAACTTCTAGGGCTCTGCCAGGTGGCTCAGCGGGTAAAGAATCCACCTGCGACACAGGAGCGGCAGGAGGCCCGGGTTCGGTCCGATCCCTGGGTTGGGAGGGTCCCCCGGAGAGGGGAATGCCAACCCGCTCCAGTGTTCTTCCCGGAGAACCCCACGCACAGAGGAGCCTGGCGGGCTGCAGGCCGTGGGGTCAGCGCTGGACACCACTGAGCAGGCAAGCAGGCTGTGCTGCGAGTGCCCCGCCCTGCCCCTGGGGTCTAACCGGAGCCTTTTCCCAAGAGGCTCCCTTGGGCATAAATAGCCCCCCACTCTTCCCTCGAGTGCTCAGTGATGTTCATCAGGGTCTCCATGCCCCAGCTTTAGTACTGGCCTGCCTGAGGTTTACCAGTTGTCCATCTCTCATCCACACACAGAAAACTCTTCAGGCCAAGGACCATCCATGGGTGCCCATAGAAACTGGCCCAGAACTCCTGCCAGTCTGAAGCTGACATCCGCGACCTCAGTGAACTGACTGCAAAACGCAGTGTGGAAATCCCAGGCAGACGAAGAAAGAAACAAAAGAGCTCGTTTTTCATGCTGACGGAGAACAATCTCATAATCTCGCTATGATTTTAAGGTTAGGAAAAAAAACAAATGTCTGGCTCTGTCCTGTGCTGCGCTCAGTCATGTCTGACTCTTTGCGACCCCATGGGCTTAGCCCGCCAGGCTCCTCTGTCCGTGGGACTTCCCAGGCAAGAGTACTGGCGTGGGGTGTCACGTCTTCCTCCAGAGGATCTTCCTGACCCAGGGATCAGACCCAGGCTTCTCATGTCTCCTGCATTCGCAGGCAGGTTCTTTACCAAAAGGCCACCTAGGAAGTTCTTTGGTTTGGTCCACTCTGTATAACATCTTTAAACATTAACTTGTAAGTTTCAAAAGCATGAAATAACTGGCCGCCCGCCATGTCTTCATACAGTCCCCAAAGTAACTGCAGCAAGAGCTGAGGGCCTCTCTCAATGCCTGACACTGAACTCCCCCCATGGGGCTCCACATGGCGGGTTACCAGCCTCACGCAGAACAAATGTGGTCAAACTATCTGTAAAACTCTGCTGTGTGACCCGAGAGTGTGTCCAAGACTCACGCGGACTTGGGACGCTGACATTTAACTGAGAACTGAGGAGCGCACGCAGATGGGGCTCTTAAGGCTCAGAAAGAACCATCCGTCCAGTTCAGTCGCTCCGTCGTGTCCGGCTCTTTGCAGCCCCATGGACCGCGGCACGCCAGCCCTCTCTGACCATCACCAACTCCCAGAGTTCACCCAAACTCATGTCCGTTGTGTCAGTGGTGCCATCCAACCATCTCACCCTCTGTCGTCCCCTTCTCCTCCTGCCCTCAATCTTTCCCAGCATCAGGGTCTTTTCAAATGAGTGGGCTCTTCGCATAAGGTGGCCAAAGTATTGGAGCTTCAGCTTCAACATCAATCCTTCCAGTGAACACCCAGGACTGCTCATAAACCACACGATTACACACCTTTGTACGTGTTTGTTCTGTGACCCCCAGAACAGCAGACGTGGTACGAAGGGGTGACTTTCAGCATAACTGCTTCCCTCCTTGTGTGGCTCTTGTCTGCTGCGGCTGGTGGGGACCCACACGGCTGAGGGGCCAAGTGGTGGGGGGAAGGAGCCCTGCTCTGCACAAGGAACTCCAGCCTCAGGAGCGCAGCAGCCTCTGCGCCTGCCTATTTGGAGGGTGGGGACGACCTTTCCTCCCACATCCAAGTCCAGGAGGGAACACTGCCTTGGATTCCCAGTTAACTGCTCTTTGTCTGTTGTAGAAATAAATTTAAGCCACAGAGCGGGTGTGTGTGTGTAGGGAGGTTACTTATGAGGGAGCTGAGCCTCCAGAATCCTTTGGTTTCCTTGACTGTGTGGAGGGTCACCAGTGCTTTTTCAGAACCAGGGAGATAGGAGCGCCATCGGATCAGCGGGGGAGGGTTGGCAGAAGCACTGTGAGCTGACCCATCTCACTGAACTGGCATATTCGCTTGACTCTGGGTTATCTGTGCAAAGACAGCAACGGCAGATTAAAATCTGCTTAAAAAAAATAAACCTCACTTCCCCATCTTGGTTCACCGAACCTTATCAGAGCTGTTGCAAGGAGCAAGCCAGGCCTCTCGGAGTCGGTTGAGAACTTTGCCTTCCCTGTGACAAGAGTCCCTGCCCAGCCCTGCGATGGTCAGAGGAAACAGGCGCACACACAGACACGCACACACACAGACACGCGAGGCTCAACAAGAAACAGCCACTTCCTACCTCTGTGGAGTCTTCCTAAACTGGTCTTATCTGGTTATTCACCTCGGGGTGGGGGCTGGGGAACAGAGGCTCAGAGACATACAAGGGTGCACACGCGTGAGCATCAGACACCGCACACGTGCAAGGGTGCACACGCGTGAGCATCAGACACCGCACTCATGACCGCCATGTGGTCCCTGCACTGGCCCAGGGCCTCATCTTCATCTCCACAGGGAGGCTCGCCACTGCTCCCTTCCAGACGGAGAGGAGATGCAGGCAGAGAGGCAGGAGCCAGGCGATGGAGGCAGGACCGAGGCGACCCTACAGGCTGAGCTCTCTCTGTGTCAGCTGGGTTCCCTGCCACCCCAGCTGTCCTAGCAAAGTGCTGGAGCCCCCAGGTATACAAGACCCTCCCCCCAATAAAGGACCCGCCAGATCCGCCTCTCTCCGAAGCCCTCACCCAGCAGCTCCCAACCCATCGCTCTGGGCTGGTCCTGAGCCAAGCCCTGCTCCGGGCAGACAGCATCTCCAGTCTGGAGCTTACTCATCCCCCCAGGAGGCAGAACGACCACACCCCGTCCTCCCAGCTGCCCCCTTCCGCCCCCTCGCCACGTTGGGGCTCTTGACTTGGGCTGAATGTCACCCTTTGTCTCAGAAGCCCTGGGCCGGCTCTGACGGCTGGAAAGCCTGAACAACAGTGATGAATCAGAGTATTTATTTTTGAGGTTTCCTCTAAGCTGCCTCTTCATCAGCTCTTAAATAGCAGCATTCAAGCTGCTACAGACACTTGCAGAAGTTTGCTGGCCTGGGGCAGCCGGTGGGGAGAACTTGGCCTTCCTGGCAACACAGGAGCAGTGTTGGCTGAGGCTCTCTGAGATCTGGCCAGGGGCAGATATGTTTAACTCAATTTTAAAAAATTATTTTCACATCCCTCAGGTTGTGAGGACTCCTATTTCTAAGGGAGTGGCCGCTTCTAAAACTGTGTTACGCTTTTCACTCTCCTCTAATGGCGTGGCTGAAGACCACATATTGCATCTGAGTGAGCTGGTGGCCCCAGGACGGGGGGACGCATGCTCTCTGAATGAAAGACCCATCCGAGGGCACAAGGCTGATGGATAGCCCTCATGGAAGGTGAGCCATTCCTACTGAGATTAAAACCTTAAACTCAGTTACACAGTTATCAGGCTTAAGAAGGGGAAATGTAGGAATAATTCACAAATTAAATATTCAGTCTTTCTTGCTGCACCATTTGACTGTTACTCACAGGACCGAAAGATATTCTCTATTACAGCAAGTATTTATACACACACAGCCCACGCCCCACACCCCACACCCCACACCCCGCCTGATGCTCTGAAGAGAGCAAAGGAGATTTTTAAAAGAAGGCAGAGAGCGTTAAGGGAAAAAACCAAAAGCCAACAGTGAAGCTCTGAGGCTGCTGGGCAGAAATACCATGATGTCCAAACACAAAACCGCCTCCAATAAAAATTACTTTAGCACATTCACCTGTGCGTGAATCAGCCGAGTGTTGAAAAGACCAGGAGGGGGTGGGCTCGTCATGGTCCTCCAACGATAAGGATAAAGTCTAATCTCTGATGCGGCTGGGCCTGCAACGAGGCCTCGGACTCGGGGCCCGGAACAAGAACACTGGGGGCAGAAACGGCTGCCCAGCTCCCCCTAGACCCGGCCTCCTGGGGTCCCTCAGGCACACCGCCCCGTCCAGTAATTTGCTAACTTGAATGCTTTCTGGCAAAATGGAGAATTCTGCTTTGCTGGGGTTTCCATCCCAACCTATGAAAGGTCATGCTCAAGCCCCAAATGTTGATTACCATTATTGAACCAGAAAGTATTGTCAACAAGGATGAGACTGAAAAATAAAAATAATCGTGACCACTTACTATCTTGCTGGACATTCTACCAGACGCTTTGGGCCTATTTGTTACTTAACTTCAGCCGTGCCTGACTCTTGGTGACCCTAGGGCTGTAGCCCACCAGGCTCCTCTATCCATGGGACTTCCCAAGCAGGAATACTAGAGTAGGTTGCCATTTCCTCCTCCAGAGGATCTTCCAATCCAGGGATCGAACCCTCCCAGTTCCCTCTCAACTCCTCAGAGGTAATGAGCATTTCTTAACCCATTTCCCATCCATAAGACCAGGGTGAAAACAGGCAACCTTGTCTGAGTCACAGCGAAATGGGAAGACAAACACTAGGAGCGAACATCCCAGCAGAGAAGGGTGAGCACTGAACTGATGCTTTTCCACTGCGGTGTCTGAGAAGACTCTTGAGAGTCCCCTGGACAGCAAGGAGATCAAACCAGTCCATCCTAAAGGAAGTCAACCCTGAGCACTCATTGGAAGGACTGACGGTGAAGCTCCAATACTTTGGCCACCTGATGAGAAGAGCCAACTCATTAGAAAAGACCCTGATGCTGGGAAAGATTGCAGGCAAGAGGAAAAGGGGGCAACAGAGGATGGGATGGCTGGATGGCATCACCTACTCAACAGACATGAGCAAACTCCGGAAGACAGGGAAGCCTGGTGTGCTGCAGTCCGTGGGTTTGCAGAGTCAAACATGACTTAGCGATTGAACAACCACACACCAATAACGCCTATATTACTTGAAATTAACAGGCCAGCACCTACACTGACTAACCGCAAGTGACAAGGAAAATCCTGGCAAGAAGACCTTACTCCCAGGCCCAATAAAAACAACACAAAGGTGACGCGACACCAGATGCCTTCTCTGCCTGGAAATGTGACGCGTTTGCATACGCAGGGACGAACTGATGGGGAGGTGAAGGCTGCCTGACCCCCAGACGAGGAGCTGTGCGCCTTCTCAGTAACGAAGTTAAGGGGCACAGCTTCCACACTGCAAAACTGCGCTGGCCCATCTGGTAGCAGTCTTTCTAAAAGGGATCGTACACACCGCTACGTCTAAAATGAGTCACTAGCAAGGAGCTACTGCACAGTGCAGGAAACTCTGCTCGGTGTTATGGATGGAGGGGAGTCTGGGGGAGGATGGACAGGTATATGGTCACCTGCAAATTGGCACTCGCCAGGAGCATCTGCCAGCAACTGAACGATGACGGGGGCGTTTGCCATCTGCCTGTGCTGCATAGATCCTGCCCTCTGACATGCCCATGGGGCATTCAGGGTGGAGAGTGAGGCACTCTGAGCTCCAGGGAAACTGGGGCAACAGGTCTTCCAACAGTTAAGATCTTTTCAGGGCCTGGTTTCATGATCCCCATCCTTGCATCTCCTCATATCTAGAAAAGCACTAACCCCCTTCATGGTGACACCAGCTCCTGAGACCAGCAGGGAACCTGGTGGAGAAAGCCGCTGACCGCACCAAACGCCCTCTTCACCGGACTCTGGTGTGTCGCTGTGGGCAAGCCCCACGCTGGCACACGCGTGTCTGCCCTTTGAACTGCACGACAGCCCTCTGCAGGTCCCGTACCTGGATGTGAGCGCAGCAGCCCCTGAGCTCCGCCCTGGGGTGATAGCGGCTGCACCCCCCACCCTACAGCTCACGGGGCCAAGCAGCCAGCTTGAGGTCACGGAACCAGGAAGTGGGGGAGACACCGCAGCCCAGGTCTCCCGACACTGAGTTAACCACGTTAAAGGCCGTCCTAACAGCGTCCAGATATCTCAGTTTGTATCATCCTCCTCTGCCCAGACACTATAATCTAATACACACTGCAACCTCATAAAGCCTCTCCTTAGGGGTTTTATTTTCCAATCCATGCATCTCCCGTGGCTCCGCTGTGAATGCGCCTTCCTTGATGGGGAGGGCCCGGCCACATACACAACGGACGAATTAGTCAGAGATGGCCAAGAAGGTTCCAGCCGCTGGAGGAAGAGCTCGTGTCTCTCAGACATCACTTTCTCGAGACCACGACACGGCACTGTGTCCAAGGCTGTGACAGGTGACAGGCCGAGGGGGCCGCAGGAAAGAAATGCCGGGATTTGGACAGTGGGACACAGGCAAAACCTTAAAAACAAAAACTTTGAAAGAGATGTCTCTCAAGGCAAGGAGCCAAGCCCAGGTGGGAAACGGAAATTGGAGCCTATTTGAACGCAGAGACAGCAACCGCGGCCACCCCAGGAGGAGGGACAGACAATGAGCAACAGTGGCGGGGAGGGGCCAGAAGACCCGGGGTGCAGACCACCAGCACAGCCCGGGAAGGACATTATTCCAGACACAAGGCTTCCCTTTGATCTCAGCGTCGGCATGTTACAGAGCGGAGGGCGGGTCAGGACCCGGGGGACCTGGCCTGGGTGCCCGCCGCCCCGCCGTGCGGGCCCTCTTCCACCAAGGGGGTGGACCAGGGGGCCTGGTGGTCTCACAATGCCCAAGACCCTGGGACTCTGCCTTTCCTGTTGAGACAAGCAGGAGCGGGAGCAGCGAGGGCCCCGGGAACGAGCCGGCAGGGATGGAGCGGCCGGCCAGGCGCCTGCTGCCTGTCAGGGGCCCGAGCTGGGGCGGCGGAGGCGGCTCCGGGCCCTGAGGACGCAGGCTGCAGCAGCTGCCTGCCCGCCCGCCTGTGCGTGCTATCGCCTGTCCCTCCAGCCGCCACATGCTGCTTGCTCTGCCAGGGGCTGGCAGGAGGCTACAGTCCCTGGCCTGACGGCCCCGGGGTCAACAGATGCCTCTTGATGCTCAAAGACAGTGTGAGCAAACCTGATCCCTGGTGAGCTCTCTCCATCAGGCAAAGTGCGAGTCCCGTGTAAGCGGCTGGAGAGACGGGTGGTGAAGTGTGGTTTGCGTGTGTCTGTGTGTGTGTGGTCAGTCATTTCTGACTTTTGCGCCCCATGGACTGTAGCCCACCAGGCTCCTCTGTCCATAGGATTCTCCAGGCAAGAACCCTGGGGTGGGTTGTCATTTCCTTCTCCAGGGGATCTTCCCGACCCAGGGATGAAACCCGCATCTCCTGCGTTGGGAGGCAGGTTCTGTACCACGGCACCACCGGGTAAGTCCAATCACAAGGATGCCCATGGTGATCAAAGGTAACATTTCAGCTCAAAGAACGTCTGCTGAAAACCAGATGGAGGCTCACAGAAATGAAAGAGAGGGCTTCCCCGTGAAGGCTGGAGTCTCTCCCACCCCGAGACAGCAAAACCCAAATGAGGCACCAGTCTTCCTAGGTTTGGATATAATCTGATTTTGAACTTCAAATTCTACCACTTACCCTCCTCTAACAGGTAAAAATCACTTGCTGCCTCTCAGTCTTAACCACACAACCAAAGCAAAGCTGCTCACAGCTGAGTCAGATGCACTGGCCTGGAAAGCATCACAGCTTTGTAACTTTGGGAGCGTCTTCTCTGCAGTTGGGGAGGCTGTGTCAGCTTTCCACTCCTCCTGTAACACAAGCACCAAAGACCTGGCTTAGAACAGCCAGCGGGCCCCAGCCTTTCCGGCACCAGGGGCCAGTCTGGTGGAAGACAGCTCTTCCACGAACAGGGCTGTGGGGGTGGAAGCGTGTCACACTATCGGGCACTCTGTCTCCCTTATCATTACACCAGTTCCACCTCAGATGACCGGGCAGTAGATCCCGGAGGTCTGGGACCCCAGGAAACACAGAGCTCTTACGTGGCAGCCGGGGGATCAGCAGTCCACAGTGAGTGCTCCAGGGCTACAGCCTGGGGGGCAGGGCTGTGCTCCCTCTGGGGGCCGCCGCACCCTTGCTTTTTCCAGCCTGGAGGGCCACACATGCTCCATGGCCCACGGCCGCTCCTCACTCTCAGAGCAGCACACTCCGCCCTCTGCTTCGTTATCCTTTTCTGACTTCGGCCCTCTTGTCTCACTCTTACAATTATCTGCCTAGATAATCGGCCTCCTAGATAACTGGCCTGCAGGACCATCTCTCCATCTCAACATTGTAACCACGTCTCAACCACGTCTGCACATTCTGCAGACTTACCTGCACAAGGAAGGCATCATTCACAGGTCCTGGGTATGAGGACGAGGGTACCTTTCGGGGTCATCAGTGTCTCCTGCAGAGAGACACGCGTTGATCACACAGGTCCAATGAGGTGTCTGCAGCGACGTCGCATCATCTTTTGCGGGGCTGGGCGTTTGCTGCAGTGCACAGGCCCGGATGCCCCGGGGCATTCGGGATCTTAGTTCCCCAACCAGGGGCTGCATCCGTGTCCCCTGCATTGGGTGGTCTCCTTCCACTGGGCCACCAGGGATGTCCCCATATATCTTCCTGTACGAAGCGCTGTGTTACAAACCTTCCCACGTATCCATATAGTCATCAAGACTGTTCTTAAACCACATGCAGTTTCATCTAGTTGAGAAAACCCACTATAAATATAAGGTAAGGGGTGGTAGTGGCGGTTTAGTCGCTAAGTTGTGTCCAGCTCTTGCGGCCCCATGGACTGTACCCGCCGGGCTCCTAGTCCGTGGGATTCTCCAGGCAAGACTACTGGAGTGGGCTGCCATTTCCGTCTCCAGGGGACCTTCCCAACCCAGGAATCGAACCCGGGTCTCCTACACTGCAGGCAGATTCTTTACCGACAGAACTATGAGGAAAGCCCGTGGTGAGGGGTGATGGGTTTAATATCATGAATAGTTTCCCCTTTTAAATGTTCTTTGTAATATTTTACAAAAAATAATTTTATTTATTTTCAGAAAAAGGAGTGAGGAAAATAGAAAGCAGCATGGAGAGATGCTGACGCGGGGGCTGGGACCAGCGCCCAGCTGATGGCAGGGGGCCTGGTGTACAAAGGTCTGCAGTATCCCCTGGGAAGAGGGTGCTCCGGTCTGCACTGCATTCCACACAAAAGACAATCGGACTGTCTTTCAGCAGAACAGGCACAATCACCCTATTGTCCAGCCTCATGAGTGACCTCCAGAGCCACAAAGCAGGGACAGGGAAGGCAGTAGCAGCCACGCTCCCTCATTAGAGCCCTCTGGTTTCAATGTGGCCGCTCGCGAGCTCCAGGGAAAGGATCAGAGCGTGCAGATGCAAACTGTATTGGACTCCACAGCCAGGATTACCTGATGTCCCTGCTTTACAGAAACACACAGGAATCAGAGTGCAAGGCACACTAAAAAATCCTAAAAGATGCTGGGGGCCGGGAGGGGGCGTGGGGGGAAGATGGGGAGACAGAGGCTACAAGTGAATCTGCTCACACCAGCTGTCCAGCCACGCGGCGCAGCGCGGTCAGCAGGCTTGCTCCTTGTAAAGGGCCAGAGAGCGAGGACTTTCGGCTCTGCGGGCCATTCACATGTCACAAGCACCCTGTCGACTCTTGCTAGAGGGCCAGGGCAGCCACACACAACTCACAGCCATACACAAGCCACGCACGGCCCAGCCGTGTGCCCGTGAGACGTTCAGAGCACAGGCTGGGATCCGGCCCATCCAGCTGTGGTCTGCAACCCGTGGTGCAGGGGGAGGACAGGAGTCTTCACGCAGAGGTGAAACTATCCCCAGGTTGCTTCCTCACCCTCACTGCTCTCGTCCACCTTTGTCCTCATCTTCAGCAAGCCGTGGCTCTGGTTTTTAAAGGTAGTTATTTACTTGGTTGTGCCAAGTCTTCGCTGCAGAACGTGAGATCGAGTTCCCAGACCAGGTATCGCACTGGAGCCCCCTGCACTGGGTCCAGTCTTAGCCACTGGACCACCAGTCAGGGAGTCCCCAGTCTTGGCTGTCTTTAAGCATCAGATGAAGTAGTATGGGCTTCCCTGGTGGCTTGGTGGTAAAGAGTCACCTGCAATGCAGGCGACCCGGGTTCGATCCCTGGGTTGGGAAGATCCCCTGGAGAAGGGACGGGCGACCCACTCCAGTCTTCTTGCCTGGAGACTCCCCATGAACAGAGGAGCCTGGTGGCTACAGCCCACGGGGCGGCCAAGAGTGAGACACGACTGAGTGACCAGGCGCACGAGGCGGGGGACTTCGTTACCGACCCCGCTCTCCACTCCTCCGGTGTCTCTGCCCTCTCTCACGTGACTCTGGAATTCCTCCCGTAAAGGCCGAGTGAGTCTCCTGGCCTCCTGACTCTGGGCTCAGTCAAGTGACTTCCTTGGTCCAACAAAGTGAAAGTCGCTCAGTCGTGTCCGACTCTTTCCTACCCCATGGACTATACCCTCCATGGAGTTCTCCAGGCCAGAATACTGGAGTGGGCAGCCCTTCCCTTCTCCAGGGGATCTCCCCACCCAAGGGGCTGAACCTGGGTCTCCCGCATGGCAGGCAGAGTCTTCGCCAGCTGAGCACAGGGAAGTCCTGGTCCAACAGAATGAGGCACAAATGCCAACGTGCCTGTTTCACGTCTACAGGAAGCAAACAGGGCTGTTCTTCTCGGGCTTCTGCCAGCCCTGGGGCGACACCCAGGTGGGAGGAGCACGAGAGGCGTGTGCACCGCCTGGACCGGGGCCGCAGCGCGAGAAGGCAGGGTGCCAGCTGAGCCGGGACCTCACCAGAGCTCTTGTGACCTGCAGGCAACCAAAACGGCAACACAGGCTGGTGGGAGAGCCGCTGACATCTGAGGGGGTCTGTTAGGTGACCCAGCAAGTTGATATGGACAGCACAGCGATCAGAAAGCACAGGAGCAGTGTGCTTCAAAGCCGCTGACCGCTGCCACAGAGACCACCCCACGCAAAGTCTCGGAACAAGCCTGACTGAGACACACACACACATTACGTGTGTGTGTGTGTGTGTGTGTGTATTGGAGAAGGCGATGGCACCCCACTCCAGTGCTCTTGCCCGGAAACTCCCAGGGATGGGGGAGCCTGGTGGGCTGCAGTCCATGGGGTCGCTAAGAGTCGGACACGACTGAGCAACTTCACTTTCACTTTTAACTTTCATGCATTGGAGAAGGAAATGGCAACCCACTCCAGTGCTCTTGCCTGGAGAATCCCAGGGACGGGGGAGCTTGGCAGGCTGCTGTCCATGGGGTCGCAAAGAGTCGGATGCGACTGAGCGACTTCACTTTCACTTTTCACTTTCACACACTGGAGAAGGAAATGGCAACCCACTCCAGCGTTCTTGCCTGGAGAATCCCAGGGACAGGGGAGCCTGGTGGGCGGCCGTCCATGGGGTCGCGCAGAGTCGGACATGACTGAAGCGACTTAGCAGCAGCATATAGTTCAGGTATATCGTTATATATCTCACATATATGTTTAGTTTAAACTTGCTCAACTAATTTCATTATTAGTAAATGTTCCAAGTATTTCCTTAGAGCAGTGCATAGCTGCTTCCATCTGTACATCAGGATAGATGTCTACACAGCAATATAGTTAACACAGGCAATTTCCAAAAGTTTTCAGTCCCAGTGGTATATCATTTTCAGGCTACTTCATAAAATGCAGGGCTTGTCATCATTGCTCAAGCAATATGGAACCACCCGACTTCAACTGTTTACATACAGGAGGCATGATTAACAAGGGCGTTAAATAAAATGGTACTTATAAAGCAATTGTGAACAAAATATCCCCAGACGTTCTTCTGAATCAAACGAGAAGACAAAGCAGAACATACTTTGTTTTGTGGAAAAGCGGGGAGTACGTGGCACGGCGCTGCCGTTTTCCTCTTAAGCTGATGGAGACAAAAGCCTGGTTCCCGCTGTGCATGGACGTCACTGGGTCATCCCTGTCGTCAGCACTCCAGGCAGAGACAAGCCTCTGGTCACTGAGATCGTGTTTGTCCAAACTCCGAGCAGGTCACCTCAGACCCTCCCTCGGCATCGGCACCCAAACAAAGCAGGGCCCCAGGCCCAGGCGCCTCCTCCCGCCCACACCCGGAGCATCACGCTCACCGTGCTCGTCTCTCCTCACCACACACACACCTGCACGCCTGCCCGCCACAGCTCAGGTGCTTCTGCTCAAAAGCTCCTCTCTAAGTGGGTGATTTCAAACATGCAGTCATTCCCGAAAGCCGACCTTCCAAAGACTACGTCGTTCACACAAACGGCAGATAGACTAGTGTCTATATTAATAAACACACACACGTTTACAACTTTCCGTTTTGACAACAAAAGCAATTTGCATGGATGCTGACGGTGAGCATCTGGAGGGAGCTGGTGGGAACTCAGGCAGCTGCACACGCCGCCCAACGGATGGTCCATAGTGCCAGCAAGGAGAGCAACGACGCACAGTAAACGCCTCAGAGAGGAAGTGCGGCAAACACCTTTGTTGAAAGATGGCTCAAGCTGGAGCCGCAAGACCCCTGACGGCTGCCTGGGCCTCCGGCCGCCCCTGCCCCCTTCCCCACAACCCAGGAAGCTGGAGCTTCAGAAGCTAGCTGGGGGCAGACAGAGGACAAGAATTCAGAGTTCACTGAGCTTTAAGCTCCTGCACTGCACCCAGCTGACAGTTTTCAGCGGTGTAAACAAGCTTTTGCATATACGCAACTAAAAATAGCGATTAGTCAGAGTCTTGTATTAGACACGTTGACGTCATCAGGCAGTTCTGTTGGTTACAAGCCCCTGCCACACTCACTCTGAAATGTCACCCAAGTCCCTGCCACCCCCCCGGACCCCACCCCGGTCCAGACTCTCTCCTTCCAGCATCTTCCAGCAGCCTGAACTTCACCCCGAGTCCCCCCTTCATCCAAAGCTCACCCGAACCCAACGGCATTTGCTTTTCTCATATGTGTGCATCAAATATTTGTCAGAGGAGGAAGTGTGTTCTCCCTAATCCCTTTGCACACTCCACAGGCCTGAGCATCGACATACATTTTGGTTAACACCATAACAGCTAATATTTACTGAATCATTACTACGTGACGAGAGATGAGCTAATAAGCCTCTTACACGCACTATTTCAATGAGTTCATCCTGGAACTCCACACATAAGGATGATTTGTTTCCTTTCTGCACACAGATAAAGGAGCAGTGGTTTGGAGATGTTCATTGACCTGCTCAAGGTCGCACAACTAGTAAGGGTGTGTGGGGCTGAGGTTCAACACCAGGAGTGTCAGACTCTCAAGTTCATGCTTCCTTAGACCTGGTCTTTCCCGGCGAAGACCTGCCTGGGTCTGGAGTGGGGCCAGGAGCAGCCCCGCGATCCAGGTGTGCATCCAGACTCGGGGTCTCTGCCCTACACTCTGCAGACTGACAGAGACAGCCAGAAACCACAGCAACGGCGAGGACTTGGGCAGTGTGCTCGGCGGGGGGCTGCCTCTTGCCCGGACTCAGCCCCTCCCACTGGACTGTCCACCCGTCTCTGGGTGCTGATGGAAACCAGAGCCCACCAGACCGCTCTCCCAGGGGAGCCGAGGCCGTGCTGGCAGCGCGGCCCGGGAGGGAGCACGTCCACGGCAGGTCTCGGGGTGAACGTCGTTCTAGCCCTGCTCTGGAGGCCTGACTTTCTTCTTCAGGGAGCCACCCACACACACCACGTGTCAGCCAACGACAGACCAGCCACACGGTCTCACTCCGCTTTGCCCAAGCTCAAGAGAGACGGCATGGCTTTCACTGCTGTGCCCAGTAAGCCGGGCACGGGAAAACGCCCTCAGCACCCTGCCAGCTCACCGTGAGCAGCTGGCCCCTCCTCTCTCTACAGAGATGGGGTTCAGCACAAACCACCTTCCGGGAACTAACTCAGCGTCTCTGTAAGAGAAAACCATAACACCTGGGATGGCCTGATTCTGGAGCTGAAGCTGCAACACTCTGGGCACCCGATGCAAAGAGCCGACTCACTGGAAAAGACCCTGCTGTTGGGAAAGGCTGAGGACAGGAGGAGAAGGAGGCGGCAGAGAGTGAGATGGCTGGATGGCATCATCAAGTCAATGGACGAGAGTCTGAGCAAGCTCTGGGAGACAGTGAAGGACAGGGAAGCCTGGCGTGCTGCCATCCATGGGGTCACAAACAGTGAGACACGGCTGAGTGACTAACAACACCAGGAGGTCACAGGCATCGCTCCCAGGCAGCCTCGCGCCTCACCGTGCTCAGGGTTCCCCTCCCTCCCGCTCAGCTGGCCTTCTCCCCCTTCGCTGCTCTCTCCTTCTGGCTCCACTGACAGCAGGAACTCCTTTCTGCCCAGCAGAGCTGAGACAGACTCAGAGACACTACTAAAGAGTACCGAAAGGAAATAAACACAGAAGTTGCAAGCAGTGAAAAAAACCAAGCTGGGAGGTGGGGACTAGCTCAGGCTCCCGTCCTGCACTCCTGGCTCACGGGCTCGGCCCAGGCCACGCTGTCCCGGCGCCCAGCACCTCCAGGCTCGGGGCCCAGGCTCCTCCCTGGGGCTCTGGTCTGCCTCCGCCCGGAGGGTGCCCTCCTGGGGACCCTGTGGACACCGTGAGGACTTCCTGGTCCAGACCACGCGAAAGACCCCGTGTCCCAGGCACGCAGGATGGGACTGAAGCGTCGGCCAGGGAGGAACGAGAGACTGCACGGGAGCTAAAGGGGCATGGGTGGAAGAAGGGCTCTTTCTGAGCTGAATTTGAGTTCCTCAATTCTTTTTCACTTGAATATCTTATTTCAAAGAACATCCAGTATTTTCACGACTGATCTAAAAGCAGAAACCAGGTCTCCCTGTGTCCTAAGGGAGCGACCTTCTCCTCTTTCACAGAGTAAAGGACTGAAACAATTCTTGACCTTGTTTCTCTTCTTACGCACATAGTATCAATCTGTGAAGCTGAGAGGGCTTCATTCCCTACAAGAAATCTAAATCTGTCTCAGACTGTCCTTCTTTTCAGCAGTTTTCTAACTTAGGACTTCCTAAAGGATGCGGATTGAGCCAGACTAGACTCATCCCTGCATAATTGGAAGCTTACTTCTAGCCGTCCCAATTAACCAAAAAAGGGGGGGGAATCACATTCCAATTTTCTGGAGGGGGGAAAAGAAGTTGTACCGCATCTTGCCATTGATACTATATTTTGAGATCCTAGAGACAGTACTTATCAAGAAAAGTAAGTGTAAAACAATTGAGAAATTAGAGAAAAAAAATCTGTGGCTGCATACGCATATTATCCTTATAGATGAGTTTATATCTGAAAGCTGAAAATATGTTTAAAGACTAAAAAATGAGAATTCTGACTTGATCATCATTCCACTCTCTATACCCATCACTACAATACGCCATTATTCCCACACTATATAAAAACATGAGTTAGCAATTGACAAATTCTTTCAATGTCTGTGAACACACTTGCTAGCCAAACTGCTGACTGCTGCAGAAACCCTGCAAATGTCAAACAGTTTTAGGACTTTTCTTTGGAAAGGGGCAATTTTTCAATCAAAAAAAGCTGAAGCTACAATTTGGTTTGTATGGGGTGGGCAGGTCCCCAAAGGACACTTTTTCATGTCACATGGTGTTTGAAGCATCTTATAAATTAAGCTCCCCACCCCCAGCCCTGGCTTCCCACCACACCAATGCTGCCCTGGTTTGAGACTTTTAAATCATTGCTGTTAAAAAGAAGACAAACTCTGTAGCAGGACTTTTAAAAGCAGCGAAGCTGGGAATGGCAGACCAGGAGCTGCGTGTGCTCGAAACAGCGCCACAAGTGGGACTGGGGTCGCCGGCCGAGTCCGCTACGCTGCAGGGAGACTCGGGGGAACCCAACAGTCAGTCGGGAATAAGAACGCAGGGCGCTAGCACTCAGGTGTGGTCCACTGTTTCCAAAGCCCAGGCAAAAGGCGTGTTTATAAACGTCAACCCGGACACCTGAAGTTTACAAGGAGCATGCTTGCTAGTGGCATGAACTTTGACAAGTTGGATCCGACCTACTCTTTGACAGTGAGACAAACACATAATGATTTTTTTTTCATTCTGTTATCCTGTCCTCCAAGAGCTCAGAAATGCAAAGCCATCTTAGTCAGTGCCCTTCTTTAAACAGTGTTGTCGGCGAGCTCTGTGACCAAGAAGCTTACATGGCAACATGAACTGTCCTGAGTCACGTCCACAGTAAACTCGTCCCCAGAACCATGCCTTAGGCTGGGTGCCTCTCAGGCAGAGCACGTCACTGGACAGCCCACAGACCTCTGGGCCCCTTTCCCCGACCTGCCGATCCCACACACCTTCGGCACCTGAGCCCTGTCAGCCTGCCTCACCTGCAGGCTCTGTGTCCACGGAGTTAAGCAACCACGGATCTGAAATAATAGGGAAACAAAATTTCCAGTGACTTCCATAGGGTAAAACTTGAATTTGCCATGCAAGGGCAACTATTTATATAACATTTACATTGTATTTACAACTATTTACATAGCATTTACATTGCATTAGGTACAACAAGTAATCCAGAGATGATTTAAAGTGAAGGGGTAACATGGGCATAGCTTACATGCAAACACTGTGCCATTTTACACACGGGAGCATCTGCGGGTGGCGGGGGCAGGGAGGGCTGACTGCGTCCGGCTTGTGTCTGTAACAAGCTCCCAGGCGATGCTGAGAGACAGGTGGGACAGAAGCTCTGCCCTGGGAACCGGTGACGGGCCTGGTGGATGAGCGGGCACCACGCACAAGGGTTTCTGTCATCAGACCCCGGTCCAACCACGGGGCCCCTGACGGCAGCGTCACTGATGGAAAGGTGAGGGGGGACCCTCAGGCCCAGGGAGGTGGTGGCATTCGCTGGTGAGTGAGAAGGCAAGACACAGACTCCCAGCGCGTGGTGGTCCGCCATCCGTCAAGCACTCCCCCCCCACCCCGCCATCCACACGGCCATATGCAGTGTGAACACACCACCTCCTGACACCCGGCTGGGCCCCCTTGCAGCCTGGGAGCCGCCAAGCATTCAATCAGGCACAGCCGATTCTCGTCTCAGGAGCCAATTTCTACCTCTAATCGGTTTGGGAAATTTCTGTTGGGAATTTGGGACTTTCCAACAATCCTTTTAACTTTTGGCTTGCTCGTTTCCTGGACCACTCAAACCTCCCAAACCCTCTTTTCTCAACAAGAGACCCCTAACTGAAGGTTCAGTCATGACTGGCCTGAACCAGACATAACGCAGACCCGTAGTGGAAACCTCGGGTGCCTGCCACTTCTCCAAGGCCCCTGAGGCTCAGGACGCTGGTGTTTGTGCCTGGTGAGTGCACAGTTACGTCTTCTTTAGGGTAAGCTCCAAAACCATGGAGCTCCATGTTGTCTACAACAGGCATTGCAGCACACCATTTAATAACGGCTCTGTGCTGCCGCTATGACCTGCAGTGACCCTCTGTATCAGGGAGTCCCTGACACCGTATAACAAAGCAACGCCAAGGTCTGTTTCCATGACAACAACAGCGTCACACAGGAAAGAGAAGCAAGAGGATACAGAGGCTCTTGGGAAATTGCTACCAAACGCACATCCAGCTTGAGACTGGAAACAATGATCTGGGCATTAGATTTGGGGTTAAAATCTTCTCCTTCTTGAACATATTCTCTAATGATGGGACTATTTTTAAACGTCCAATAGGAAGATTCAGAACACGATAAATACCATCCATCTGCCAAATTTCAGGAGGTCTAAAATTAGGTTACTAGGTTCATCAATTTCCCTTAGAAGATTCTCGTAGGGAGAGATCAAACCTCTCTGGTGGCAATAACAGGGAGATGCTGATAATCCAAATGCTATGAAAAATAAATCGCATTCATTTAAAAGCTAAAAATTAAGAAACTCCCCAACCCCATAATTTCTCCCAAATAAAATTAAAACGGGAAGTGTTTTACAAGATATGAGTTTTAGCAGGCCCTTCAGATAATTTATCGAGCCTCACACTGAAAATAACTCACAGAGATGTGTTATAACTAAATCATATCATAAACGAACATGTGAGAAGAAAAGTGTATTTTTCTCTTGTTCTTGAGATCAGCCTCTGCTCGTGTTTGCTTTTCTTTTATGGATGACGTAGAAATAAAATAACAGCTTCAGCAGCTTTCTCCCCGCCTAATTTCTTTTCCTACCATGATTTTTCCTTCATTGATCAAAGAAAGAGTCCTCTCATACTAAAAATATCCCAGAACAGCCAGAATCGGGACCCGTTTTTCCCTCACCTGCTGGGAGATAAGGTTCTGTCACCTACGTGCGTACTAAGCTATTTTTAACCTGCCTCCTTCTCCTCTGCTCATTCTATTTCAATACACAAGAGGGGACCTGGCGGCCTCGGAGCTCACTCTAAGCTCCCCAGCTGCTGCGCGGTCCACACTGTGATCGTCAGCAGAGATGGGGAGCGGAGCCCACACCCCTGAGCCTGAACTCACGACGCGCTCTGGGAACACAGCTCGCAACTCGGCCTCGCCACAAGCGCCGAAGTCCGACCGCTAACCCAGGCGGCACCTGCGCGGAGCACCACGTGTCCCCCACCCTCAGTGGCCATCCTCGACGCTGCCCAGCCGGCCCACCGCCTCTGAGAACAGCATCGGTGTCAACAAAGGCAAACAGCAAGTCTCCATGAAGCCAAGGCCGACGCGAGCAGACTCTCAGGAGCCTCTGCTCACTGACTTGCTAATTTAACACAGCTGAGAGCCAGCTAGACTGTGGGGTTCTGGGTAAGCGCCGAGGACAGGGAGCCAGACGGTGGGCTTTGGCTTCAAGGGCAGCCACGGACAGCAGTGGTGGAGACACTGACTGACCACACAGGGTCATGAACGTCCCAGGCGGGGGCTGTGCGGGGCGGGGACCCAGAGGAGCCGCGGAGTGGGGCAAGGGGGCAGGCCACGGAAGGAGAAGGCGTGGTCGGGGAAATCTGAGAGAAGAGATGCCCAGTGTGGTGCTAAGACCCTAAGAGATGCCCTCAGGTCCTAGGAGATGCAGGAGGTGTGGGCAGGAGACGCCCAGGTGAGGTTCAACCTATGGTCAGCGCACGAAGATCCCACATCTCAGGACCAAAAGAAACCAAAGTATAAAACAGAAGCAATACTGTAACAGATTCAATAAAAGCTTTATAAAATGGTCCACATAAAAAAAAAAAAAGATCCTCTTAGATATAAATCATTCTCAAGGCTTTAAATCCCACACCTACTGCACCTACCTAGAATGGCTGACATTCAGAGTCTGGTGGTTAAACGGGTATTCTACTTCGGTAAGACTGACGTTTACATTTTATTTTCTAATGAATTTTCAGACTGTGTAGTCTTAATGTGAAGATTATGGAGAATATGCTTTTTTGGCTGGGGGCGGGCATGCAGACGTCCAGCCACACAGCCATCTTTAGGCTCACCTAGCCAGCTGATCACCATACGGATGGCATTACAGTCACAGAAAGAGCTTCCCTGGCGGCTCAGATGGTCAAGAATCTGCCTGCAGTTCCCTGGGTTCGACCCCTGAGTTGGGAAGACCCTCTAGAGAAGGAATTGTTACCCACTCCATTATTCTTGCCTGGAGAATCCCATGGACAGAGGAGCCTGGCGGACTGCAGCTCACGAGGACGCAGAGTCGACCACCACTGAGTGACTGACACTTTTACTTTCATAGCCTATATAAGGAAAAGTCTCCATTGATCCTAGGACATTTCCTTTCAGTGGGAGGAAGCAAAAAAAAAAAAACCTGTAAAATTTTGTCATGTCTCTTGTGAAAATAATATACTTTCATTCATGTCTCTTGTGAAAATAATACACTTTCATTCATCTGAGCAAGAAACATTACCTGAGGACTTGCTACCTGCCAGATGCTGTTCTAGGCCAAGTACAAGAGTGAGCGGCACGGCAGCCACGCTCTCGGGAGCTTCACACTGGTGGGAGAGACACAGCGATCAAATGGCAAGGAGAGTAACACGGTGTCCAGGGCGACACAAAGAAGGCCGAGCACCGAAGAACTGATGCTTCTGAGCTGTGGTGTGGAGAAGACTCTTGAGAGTCCCTTGGACTGCAAGGAGATCCAACCAGTTCATCCTAAAGGAAATCAGTCCTGGGTGTTCACTGGAAGGACTGATGCTGAAGTTGAAACTCCAATACTTCGGCCACCTCACGCGAAGAGGTAACTCATTAGAAAAGAATCAAAGCAAGGAGAGAAGGAGGCGGCAGAGGACGAGGTGGTTGGATGGCATCACCGACTCAACGGACATGGATCTGAGCAGACTCTGGGAGACAGTGAAGGACACAGAAGCCTGGGGCGCTGCAGTCCACGGGGCCGCAAAGAGCTGGACACGACTGATCGACGGAGCAACAGCCACCAGGGGTGACGAGGACGACCAGCAGCACCTCAGGAGGACAGGTGCGCAGAAATGACGCGGGCAGGGTGGGATCTGAAGGTGCCTCTCCACGTGCCACCTGAGCAGAGACCTGAGGGCACCAGCGAGCACAGTGACAACCCAGGCGCGAGCGGCCCCACAAGAGTCCATCAGCACCGAAGCCCTCAGGTGCAAACGAGCGTGTCAGCCTGTCCTGTCTGAGCGGGACAGGAAGCAGGCCACAACCACCACGGGCCTCGGTGTCCAAAGTCAGAAGTCTGTATCTCATTTCTGTTTCTCGGTAATGGTCACAGAAGTCCACTGCAGGGAGTGGACAGGGCAACGGAAGGAGGTGATCTGCCTGATACACGCAAAACCCCAGGGGGGCTGCTGTGTGGGCGACAAAGCCCAGGAGACAGGCAGAAACGAGGGGCCAAACACGATGCCCCCAGGCCCAGTGCACGACTCTCAGAGGCTGAGTTCCCAGACTCCCGTCGCTGGCCTCCCGGGTGACCGGTGTTTGGTACCTAGGAATACAGCGGAGCCAGAGCACAGAGCTGCAAGCAGCCGGCGGGCGTGCGGGCCTGCAGCAAGGTCTGCCTCAGACATGGACACGGTCCCTTTTTATGCTTTCTACTTGCCACCTTTCTTCCTCACTTCTGGCTCTGTGCCCTAGGTTACTCTAAATTACAGATTTGTACTGAAAAAAAAAACCCTGATTCATATGAATTACCTAACCGCCAGTACATCATCCACACTCGGCAAATGCAGATGAAAAGAGCCTCCCTTTCTAATTTTAAGACCCACTGTGTGAACTCTGCGTGTTCAAGCCTCCCTGGTCTTTTGTGATTAATTTTAGTAACGGGAGAATGACCTGCTTTAGAACAAATGAGTCATGATGCAGCTTCACATCTAAAAACCGGAAATCACCCTCCTGCCCGGAAAATATCATTTTTAAGTATAAAATTTCTACCCCATGTTAACTCCACAAAGCTTCCTGCCTTGAAGAAGAGGTGGGGAGGAGCAGGCTAGGAACTTGAGGTTGCAGACAGCAAGCAAGGTGTGCATTTACCTTTGGAATGGTATTTGTCTTAGGCAGGTTTATGACAAGGGAAAAAACAAAAAAACCCTCAACTGCTATAAAAAATGTATAGCCTGTGCAATTCAAAACACTCTTTCAGCAGCCACATCAGAACAATACAGCTTTCTCCTGAGTATGAAGAGCAGCCCCTACGGCCTCTGCATGGATTATTTATCCTGGCGTGGCAAGGCATGTCATAGAGACATAACTGATTTCCAACTGGAAAGAAATCAAAGGTTCCTGACCCCTCAGCTGGTGTCCTCAGTTCATCATCTCTCTTCCTCTTGAACTGTGAGGCTAGAAACCTCTCCAGATTAACTGTAGAATTAGCAAATACTTCAAGGGACGTAAATCTGAAACATGCAGCTGACAAAACAAGCATTTCCTTTAACGGGTTGTTTGCCGCACCAACATTTAGCCAAAAAATATATAAATATATATATATATATGTTCATTAAGTTAAAAAATTCTAGTCACAGAGACTTCCCTGGTGGTCCCGTGGTTAAGACTCTGTGCTCCCACTGCAGGGAGCCCAGGCTCAATCCCTGGCTGGGGAACTAAGAACCTGCATGCTGCTTGGCGTGGCCAAAAAATAAAAAATAAATAGATAAACAAAATTCTGCTGACACAGGTAGCAAGCATAGTACAGTGGGCATAATTCCCTCAAACATGGAAGAGTCCCTCCATACATTACAAAAAAAAATCTTTTTGCAGGAAATTCACTTCCTGAAGACTAAAATCAGGAAGTGGCTGGTATTGATTCTGAGAGAATCTCATGAAACATTTTACAGATATCCTACTTGAGCTGAAAAAATTCTTTTCTATTTTGGGATCAGAGACTTAATTTGTTCTTCCATTCACTCAACGCATGTTCACGATCACCTGTGAGTCAGAAATCATATGAGACACTAAGGATACAGAAACGGATAAGGTTTAGGGGAAGAAAACGTTACAGTGTGAGCGCAAGAAGTCTTCCTGTGCTAAACTGCTGAGGTAACGGCCGCGTGACTCACCCCTCCCCGGACCCACGCTCTTCTCCCCGCCCCCTGCGATGGTTCATTCTGTGTGCCCACTCCACTGGACCATGGGCTGCCCAGATTTGTGGCCAGACCTTCCCCTGGTGTCCTGGGAGGGTGTCTGGGATGAGATTAACATTTAAATGGCTGCCAGCCTCCACAGCTGCATGGCCTAGTTCTACAGAAGAAATCTCTGTGTGAAACCTGTGCATGCGTGCACACATACAGACACACACACGCCCCTGTGCGCCACCGTCCAAGGTCTGGACAGAATTCCTACTAAAAGTCAGTGCAATGACTGATACTGTTTTGGACGCTTGCTCTCACTGTCAATAAAACAACGTCACAGTGACAACGCCTAGAGAGTCCTCAGTAATCTTCCCTCTTCTCCTGTCCAGAGAAAACGCTCTTCTTTCTGTCCACAGACGCTTCCCGAATCTCTCGCCAGGAGAAGGGGACGACAGAGGATGAGATGGTTGGATGGCATCACTGACTCGATGGACATGAGTTTGAGCAAGCTCTGGGAGTCAGTGATGGACAGGGAAGCCTGGCATACTGCAGTCCTTGGGGTCGCAAAGAGTCGGACACGGCTGAGCGACTAAATTGAACCGAACTGAATCTCCTGCTGGAAATTCATTAACAGCAAAAACAGAAAGCAGAGCCAAGGTGAGGAAGGGATTAGCTAATTGAATGGGACTCCTACCTCAGCTTCTGAAAGAGTGACTCATTAAAACTCAGGAACCAGCTCTGGTGTGAGCCAGAGAGCTCTCGGGGCAGGCGTTCAGCTCAGGGAGAGCCAACTGTGATGAAGCTGCCGGAAACCCAGTGTCCTGGAAGCCCCACCTTCACCTTTTTGAAGAGACCCTGAACCAAGCTCCACATGGCTCCCGGCTCGCCTGTTCCCACCCGTGCTCTCCTGCTCACTGGAGGGCACTGCAGGCCTCCCCGGTGATAGTTTTCACTGTCAACATCTTAGGCTCATGTGTTAGTTGCTCACTCTTGTCTGACTCTTGCGACCCCATGGACTATAACCCCCAAGTCTGCTCTGTCCATGGGGTTCTCCAGGCAAGAATACTGGAGCGGTTCCCATTCCCTTCTCCTGGGGATCTTCCCAACCCAGGAATCAAACCAGGGTCTCCCACACTGCAGGCAGACTCTTTACCGTCTTAGCCACCAGGGAAGCCCCCGTCTGTTCTCTACATCTGTGTCTTTTTGCTGCAGCCCTTAAACAACCACACCACACTCTCAGGCGGGGAGACTGTGATGGGCTACTGGCCGGTGTGTCATTCTCAGAGTGGAATCCCAGAGGCTCCCAGAGGTAGTCGAGAAGAGGCAGCTTCAGCCACTAGACCAAGACAACAAGCCCTCCTGGTGGCCCCCTCAAGAACAGGCCTCCTGGTCCCCTGACTTCCCCACGAGGCACTTCGTTGTCACCATGCACACGCTCTTCTCACTGGGGCGTCCAGAGAACGGACGTGCCCCCACCGGCTGCCCCTTAGCGCGTCGGAACTGCAGCTGGAGAAGCAAGTCTCGGAGGCTATTTTTACTCCTGAACTCCATTAATTTGGCGCAAAAGTAGCAGGAGTCCCTTCCCTTGCAAGAAATGCTTCTGCTGCTGGGCGTCTGGTTCGTAAAACCCACCCACTCAGCATCCGAATTAGCACAGGAGCTCGGGCTGGGCTTGCAACCCTGAATAATCCTCTTCCAGATTTCCGGTTGCAGCGCGGCACCTGAGGCACCATTCGCAGGTGAGCCCGGAGCATGAGGGGCGGGACCCGGGCTGAGGGGCGGGACCTGGGTGTGAAGGGCGGGACCAGGTGTGGGGGGCGGGACCCGTTGTTAGGGGCGCAGAGGCGAGGGGCGGGACCCGGTGTGCGGGATGCGGAGCATGAGGGATGCGGAGCATGCGGGATGCGGAGCATGAGGGGCGGGACCCGCGGGCGAGCACTGAGTGTGGTCGCAGGACCACTGAGGCCTTGGCCCACAGGTCCCCTGAGGGACCCACCAGGACCCGCGAAACACACGGGGCTCCCTGACGTGTGCTCTTCTTTCCAGTTCTCTTGCAAGGACGTGTCACCTGAGTTTACACGTGGCCGCAGTGGGCGAGAGGTGCAGCGCCCGTGGCTTCCCAGGTGACGCAGTGGATGAAGAACCTGCCTGCGGGACCAGGTGTGGGGGGCGGGACCCGGGCTGAGGGGCGGGACCCGGTGTGGGGGGCGGGACCCGGGCTGAGGGGCGGGACCAGGTGTGAGGGGCGGGA
>NW_024070192.1:558430-569329 GCF_014754425.2 Oryx dammah
GGGGCGGGACCCGGGCTGAGGGGCGGGACCAGGTGTGAGGGGCGGGAGACCCAGGAGACGGGCATTGGATCCCTGAGTCGGGGCATCCCCTGGAGAAGGGCCTGGCGATCCGCTCCAACATTTCTGCTTAGAGAATCCTTGGACAGAGGGGCCTGGTGGACTGCAGCCCATGGGGTCACAAAGAGTCAGACGCAACTGAGCATGTACGCAACTCCCTTAAGCCAGCAGGAGACACTGGAAAATACTGGTCTATTTGTTTTTAAAAGAACATTTTGAAAACAATTGAAATAAGTCTTAAAAAACATCACCACCTTCCGAAAGCCTCCCCTCATTAGACGCGCGTTCCCCTCCACTCACCCTCGACAGCATCTTATGTCTGCCACTGCCAGCAGCGCCGCCGGCAACCTTAGAGTCTGAGGACCCACGTCCTTTCCACCAGAGAGGATGAGCAGCATGGTGAGACCTGTCCGTCACCTTTCTATCTGCAAAGCTTGAAGCCCTCGGTAGACATTTGCTGTTGTCTAGCCGATAAGTCATGTCCAATTCTTTGTGACCCCATGGACTGCAGCATGCCAGGCTCTTCTGTCCATGGGATTTCCCAGGCAAAAAAAAAAAAAACTAGAGTGGGTTGCCATTTCCTTCTCAAGAGGATCTTCCTGGATCAGGGATCAAACCCACAATCCCGCGTAGTCTTTACCAGTGAACCATCAATAAACATTTAGTGACCAAATAGTACTTAGGACTGAAAACAAGTTTAAAGATCACCAAGTTCAAACTCCATATACACGACTAAGAAAACCACAGTCTTCTTCACAAAGGCTGACTTGGCAGGGCCAGGGTCAATTTCCACTCCGAGGCTCTCTTACCTCACTCTGCTGAATTTTAAACACAGCACTCCCACCTTTTAAACATTACACTTTACTTTGTCAGCTCAGGAAGACAAAAAATGTTTGGGTTGTAACAGGGTTTTGTTCACACAATTGTCTTCTTTTCCCTATTATATGTAAAAGCACACTCTGAGAAAATAGATCTTCTAATTGAATTTATTTCTATATTTATTTTACATGTTTTGAGTTTTGTTATAAATGCAGCTTTGAAAGGGTGAATTTTAAACAATTTAGTGGCCTTTTTTCCTTTGCTTGGTTTCTAAGACACAGAGGAGAGCCTGAGAACAAGAGAAGGCACATGGCTGTCAGAAGGTAGAGCAGGCAGTTTCCTGCCCAGGACGCATGGACACTTGTGGCTCCAGCAACAGTTAGAACTGGACATGGAACAACAGACTGGTTCCAAATAGGAAAAGGAGGACGTCAAGGCTGTATATTGTCACCCTGCTTATTTAACTTCTATGCAGAGTACATCATGAGAAACGCTGGGCTGGAAGAAACACAAGATGGAATCATGATTTCGGGATAACCTCAGATATGCAGATGACACCACCCTTATGGCAGAAAGTGAAGAGGAGCTAAAAAGTCTCTTGATGAAAGTGAAAGAGGAGAGTGAAAAAGTTGGCTTAAAATTCAATATTCAGAAAAGTAAGATCATGGCATCCAGTCCCATCACTTCATGGGAAATAGATGGGGAAACAGTGGAAACAGTGACAGACTTTATTTTTGGGGGGCTCCCAAATCACTGCAGATGGTGACTGCAGCCATGAAATTAAAAGATGCTTGCTCCTTGGAAGAAAAGTTATGATCAACCTAGACAGCATATTCAAAAGCAAAGACATTACTTTGCCAACAAAGGTCCGTCTAGTCAAAGCTATGGTTTTTCCAGTGGTCATGTATGGATGTGAGAGTTTGACTATAAAGAAAGCTGAGCACTGAAGAAATGATGCTTTTGAACTGTTGTGTTGGAGAAGACTCTTGAGAGTCCCTTGGACTGCAAGGAGATCCAACCAGTCCATTCTGAAGGAGATCAGTCCTGGGTGTTCTTTGGAAGGACTGATGTTGAAGCTGAAACTCCAATACTTTGGCCACCTGATGTGAAGAGCTGACTCATTTGAAAAGACCCTGACGCTGGGAAAGATTGAGGGCAGGAGGAGAAGGGGACGACAGAGGATGAGATGGCTGGATGGCATCACGGACGTGAGTTTGGGTGAACTCCGGGAGTTGGTGATGGACAGGGAGGCTTGGCATGCTGCAGTCCACGGGGCTGCAAAGAGTCGGACACGACTGAGCGACTGAACTGCACTGAGCTATGTGCTGGGTCCCACGCTTGGCTCTGAGTCACTCATTCACAGTCGATGCTGTCGGCGTCTTCAAATGCCTTGGTTGACAGTCTTCAGACTTGCAGGGGCACCCAGATCAGAAGTTTGCTGCCTTTTAACAAGGTCATTCATTTCCTCTCAGGGGCCTTGGCAAACATCCTAGGGCCTGGCTGACTCCCGAGGCCACCTGCCTGCTGGGGGCTCCCCCAGGGGAACTTCAGGAATGACCCAGGATATTATTTTTAAATCCCCTGAATTGACTCAGTTGTTGGGCTCAGATATAAGAAGTGTGAAGCCCTACAGGAATCCTTTCTCCCCGGACAGGCTGGGGCACTGGTGAGACTGCTAAGCAAAAATGCCAACAGAACACCAGGGCGCCAACAACCCCCAGGGCTTGAAACCTTCAACAGGCCGCTGCCCACATGCACACACGCGTTCTCCAGTGTCCACAGACCTAACCCACAGGAAGCCCTCCAAGGCTCGTGTCTAAAGAGCTCTGAGCATCTGCATGTTTTAATTTCATCACGTAAGATTTTCCTCTCCCTGCTCTTTCCAGACTGAAGGGGCAATCTGGTCTGGACCTTTCCTAGAAGGGCTGAGACTGGGGTGACAGGGACGTCTGACAGGGACGCTGTGCAGCTTTCCTCACTGGAGGCACAGAGAAAGCAACGTGTGGAAAAACAGGATTCGGTGAGCTAACACTCACACGCGTGCACACACCCTGGAAGCCCCCGAGGGGCTTCAGAAGCAGACACAAGTCAGGAGGAGCAGAGGGGCTCCGGACGGAAGCACAGAGGGGCTGCGGGTGGAGGGGAGGGGTCTGAGGAGGCGCCGGCCCGCCCAGGGGGCCTCAGCCCCTCCCAGGCAGAGCAAGGATGGGAGACCCAGGGCGGGCGCCGGGGCAGCTGAAGAAACGAGGGCACCGGGTCCCTTCAGAAGAACAGCGTCTCGGTGCTCGCTCCCCAGTGCTGACGGAGGTGACAGTCCCCCGCCACCGGCCCAAGGCTGGGCTCCCGCCTTAACTTGGGTCAAGAGAGGTAAGGAGCTATTTCTAAACATGCACCCGTTTTGCCTCATTTCTTCATCCTCTTATAAAACCCTGGACGCGGGGCAGGGGTGCTGGGCGCTGTGGGCACACACCTGCAAACCCAAACTCTGCAGCAGTTCCACACGGCCCTGCGGCGCCAGATAGGGGCACTCTGCTTGCTCTGAGCCCCGGATGAGAGCCCGCGTCCCCACATCCAGCCGCGAGGCCGGACCCCCAGCAGCACAGTGACCAGGTTACCCTCCAGCATCAGGGTCTTTGAAAATCTTTCCTTTTCATCTCTCCTCGGGCTGCAGAGGCTTGTGCTTAAAGTCTCAGGAATCATGACTTTTCTCTGTAAATAAGATGGGAGTGAATTTCTGACCAGAGCACGCTGCCTGTCCACAGGGGTTGGGGAAGCTGGGAGACTGGCCTGAGGGTTTCCAGGGGGTCCCTCCACTGAACCCAGAAACCTTTTCTCCTCAGGGTTCCCGGCACTTCTGCAGCCTTTCCACCAGGCTGCTCCTTCGGACTTGAGGCTTATCTGTGCTCAAAAGAGTATTGGGGCCGCCCTGGTGGCTCAGTAGTAAAGAATCTGCCTGCCAGTGTAGGAGACACAGGTTTGATCCCTGATCCAGGAAGATTCAACATACCGCGGAGCAACTAAGCCCGTGTTCCACGACTACTGAATCTGTGCTGGAGAGCCCGGGAGCCACCAGTGCTGAGCCCACAGACAGCAACTCCTGAAGTCCGCACGCCCAGGAGCCCGCGCTCTGCAGTGAGAGAAGCCGCTGCAGTGAGCAGCCCAAGTGCCGCAGCTGGAGAGCCCCCCCCCCGACCCAGCACCGAGGGGAAAGCCTGCGCAGCACCAAAGACTCGGCACAGCCAAACACAAACACAGAAATGCATAGAAATTTTAAAAAGGGACGTCAATCTCCCTTCCCGTCTGGTTCCTGCGATTGGGTACCATTAGGTTATTTTTCAGTGCTGTTATGCTCCTTTCATCTGGAAGGCGGCAGAGGGGGTACAGCATCTGGGGGTCCCACAGGATCTGTGACTTCTTTTTCCTCCTCTCTGAATGCTCTGGGGTCTGCTGAGCTCAAACCACAAACCCACAGACACTGGGTGTCTAAAGCATTTGCTGTGGTATGTAAAACAACACAAACTAATTTTTTAAAAATTTCTGGGGGGAAAAATGTTTGGAGGAGCCTGGCAGGCTACAGTCCATGGGATCTCGAAGAGTCAAACATGACTGAGCGACTTCACTTTCACTTTTCACTCTCATGCATTGGAGAAGGAAATGGCAACACAGTCCAGTGCTCTTGCCTGGAGAATCCCAGGGACGGGGGAGCCTGGTGGGCTGCTGTCTGTGGGTCACACAGGGTCGGACACGACTGCAGTGACCCAGCAGCAGCGGCAGCTGCTCTCACATTAGATTTCACTGTCGACGCTCCCATCCTCTGATCTGGTCTTTTTCATGCCCTTCCGAGCTTTTCTAAACACTGGAGCAGACTTTCAATGACCACACCAGGCAGCAGATTGCCAGGGTGCTCACTGACCACAGGACGACAGGCCAGGGTCCCCTCTCCTTCCCTCCAGGACCCTGAAAAGGATCGCCACAAACCCACCCGTGTTCCAGGGGCAACAGGCCGCCACCCCCGGTCATTTCCTTTCCTCGATAGTCCTCAGTCTCCACGTGGATGAAGTAAGGTTAATCCAGAAAAGTCTCTAACACTCCTTGCACGGCTTGTGTTCAGTCGTGTCCAGCCCTGGGGACTGTGGTCCACCAGGCTCCTCTGTTTCTCCAGGCAAGAGTCCTGGAGCAGGTTGCCAGGCCCTCCGCCAGGGGATCTCCCCACTCAGGGGTTGAGCCTGGGTCTCCTGCATGGCGGGTGCAGGTCCCTAACCCTTCCAGCTCTATAATCCCGTGACGTCACAACACATTCTCCATCCTCCGCTCAGCTGTACGTCCGGACACCTTCATGTGCTTCCAAGTCCTTCTCCAGTGAGCTCGGTCTGGGCAGCCTGAAGATTGGTATGATTGGTAAACCATCCTGCACGCAGACAGGAAGCCCCAGTCACAGGTCTCTGAATGTCAAGGCCAAAGGCAACACTGCCCATCGGAAAAGAACTTGCAAACCTTCTTGACTGGACGGCAGGATGGGCCAATTCCTTCTGCACCTTTTTAATAGCTCACACACTTCTTTTTCTCTCGGATTAAAAAAAACAACTCATAGCTAAATTTTGAGGCTATTAAAACGTGAGTCAACTCAACACACACAAAGATGAGGAGCACTGGAGCTCAGCGGGTCAGATGGCCAGTGCACCTGCTGTTACATCCCCATGGTGGAGAGCCCTCTGCTGACACTCGGCACCTGGCTCCAGGCTCAGGAGGGGTAGCCTGAGATCAGCCAAAACAGAACAAAAATCAGAGCGTGAAATGAGCTGCTGAAGACAATTCACAGGCAACCCCAGCAACGGCCGAGGCTTTCTCAGGTATGAGAGTCTGTCCTGGGCAAGCCTGTGCGTGTTACCATCTGAGGCCAACAGACGACTCGGGGAAAGAATCACAGACGGGACCAGAGCTGGCCGACAGCCTCTCCGTCAGTAGCTCAGCCATGTCTGATTCTTTGTGACTCTATAGACTGTAGCCTGGCTGGCTCCCCCGTCCATGGGATTCTCCAGCCAAGAACACCGGAGCGGGTTGCCATGCCCTCCTCCAGGGGATCTTCCCGACCCAGGGACTGAACCCGGGTCTCCGGCAATACAGGCAGATCCTTTACCGTCTGAGTCACCAGGGAAGCTCCTTTAGGGAACCGTGCACCCGGCCTCTCACCTTCTTGGTCCCCACCCAACCTTCCTCTCTCGTCCCCTCTGTGGGATGGACATCCTCAGAGTTCTCTCCTGGCCTCTAACTTCTATTCTCCCTCCATAGTCTCTCTCCAGCAAAATAACCCACTTTTAACACTCGAAACAAACAAAGCAAACAAGCAGAACAGCTGGAGCAAGTGCGTGGAGCACACGGTTTACGCAGCAGTGGCCTCAGAGGTCTGGCCCACGCCACCCAGATATGCCCACTGTCTCCGCCTCCCCGCAGCTCTTTTTCCGGTTACAGTTATGACTTTGCCTGTCACAGCTCAGATTTTGCTCCACACGATGTATTTTCAGCACTGGGTAACTCCTCTGCCTCCAAACTCCCCCTCCCCTCCACTGATCCAGCTTTTCAGTGAACAAGGGAGGCCACGGCCAGAGCTAGGGCCCAGGCCCACGAGTTCACAGATGTCCACAGCTGGGCAGCTTCAGGGGTCATCTGTCCAGTGAAATGGATGTTGGATTATTCAAGCCAACAGGAGCATCTGCACTCCTGATGAAAAGGCAGCAAGAAGCCCATGAAGCCAAGAAGGAACCGCCTATGATGTTGGCCAACAGCAGTGACAGCCCAGCCGGTTCACCGACCGTCAGGAGCAGACGAAGGGTGGTCCACGTTCAGCAAAGTTCTCTTTCCAAAAAGACCTACCCTGTGTCTGTGGAAGCCACGGCGATAAATTTGCTGGATTTAGCCCACGTGGCCACCCAGAGCCGAAGAGAACGAACAAGATAACGGGAAATTCTCCGAGCCCCAGGTAATCCTGCCAGGACTCACAGGACTAAGCTCAACGTCACAAAATGAACTGGTTAGTCTTCCCATTAATAGTTGTGCCCAGACAATAGAAGCGCAGGCATTAAAGATACTCAGCTCAGAGACACTCGTCCACAGAAAATAACAGTTAAAAACACTCCGTTCAGAAACATTCATCAAAATAAAAAAATAGTCTCCAGGCTACTTACATCCGTGTCGGGTCCTTTATCCGCCCCCGGACAAGAAAAAGTAACAAATTCATGGCACCTCTTGTGAACCACAAAACAGCAAACTGGTGGAGAGAAAAGAAAACTAAAATTAGAAGCGTGGATTGAATACATAAAGCTGCATCCTCCAAACAGGGCTACCTGCTGTCAGAAGTCAAGTTAACTTCACTACAGACAGACTCTCATAAACAGCAATCAGACAGCATTTCATTGGAGACTTGGCCTCATTTGGTATTGCTTGGATTCCCAGATAACAGAACCACAAAATGCCAGCACGGACACAGCACAGGAGACCTAAAGCTTAACTTGTCTCCTCTAACGCTGAGGGAAGAGGACCAAGGGTGGTAAGACCCTTCGCCTGAGGTATAAACCAGGAAGCTACATGTAAAGCACTCTGCACTCCCCTCCCTGCCGCCCCCCCCACCGACACACACAAGTGTGTAAACCTGGATAAACATCAGACCCTGTAAGATATAAGGAGAATAACTTATTACAAATAATACGTGTGTATCACCAAGAACTTCTGTAGCAGAATTCTGAGCTTCAAGAACTCCTTAAGACACAAACCAGATCTACGGAAAATAGCCCTTTGAGGTGGAGAAGAGTTGCAAAGCACCCTCTCTCTTGAATCTACCAGCTGGGGGGTGTCACCCACAGATATACCAAACCACTACGCAGCAAGCATTTTCCAAACAACAGGGCTTTCATAAGTCTTCCTGAAGATGAATCAATAAAAAAAGCATGAGTTACAGAAGCTAGTGAGTCAGGTTTTTATGAAAAGTTTAACATGGAGGACACACACAGAACATAAATAAAAGTCCCAGGCTGCCCTCCCGCTAAACGTGCAGCAGCATCTCCACAGCACACAGCCTACGGCTCCCTTGTTTTCTGCTGAACAATAAGCTGGGCGTCCCTGGTGGCTCAGACAGTAAAGACCCCCTGCAACGCAGGAGACCTGGGTTTCAACCCTGGCTCTGGAAGATCCCCTGGAGAAGGGAATGGTAACCCACTCCAGTATTCTTTCTTTCTTTTTTTTTTTTTTTGAGGCTAATTACTTTACAGTGTTGTAGTGGTTCTGCCATACACTGACATGAATCAGCCATGAGTATACATGTGTTTCCCAGCCTGAACCCCCTCCCACCTCCCTCCCGATCCCATCCCTCTGGGTTGTTCCCGAGCACCGGCTTTGAGTGTCCCGTCTCATGCATCGAACATAGACTGGCGATCTGTTTCACATATGGTAATATCCATGTTTCAATGCCATTCTCCCAAATCATCCCACCCTCTCCCTCTGCCACAGAGTCCAACAGTCTGTTCTTTATATCTGTGTCTCTTTTGCTGTCTCACATATAGGGTCATCATTACCATCTTTCTAAATTCCATATATATGCATTAATATACTGTATTGGTATTTTTCTTTCTGACTTACTTCACTCTGTATAATAGGCTCCAGGTTCATCCACCTCATTAGAACTGATTCAAATACATTCTTTTTAATGGCTGAGTAATATTCCATTACTGACCTGCCTCCTGAGAAATCTGTATGCAGGTCAGGAAGCAACAGTTAGAACTGGACATGGAACAACAGACTGGTTCCAAATAGGAAAAGGAGGACGTCAAGGCTGTATATTGTCACTCTGCTTATTTAACTTCTATGCAGAGTTCATCATGAGAAACGCTGGGCTGGAAGAAACACAAGCTGGAATCAAGATTGCTGGGAGAAATATCAATAACCTCAGATATGCAGATGACACCACCCTTATGGCAGAAAGTGAAGAGGAACTAAAAAGCCTCTTGATGAAAGTGAAAGAGGAGAGTGAAAAAGTTGGCTTAAAGCTCAACATTCAGAAAACGAAGATCATGGCATCTGGTCCCATCACTTCATGGGAAATAGATGGGGAAACAGTGGAAACAGTGGCTGACTTTATTTTGGGGGGCTCCAAAATCACTGCAGATGGTGACTGCAGCCATGAAATTAAAAGACACTTACTCCTTGGAAGAAAAGTTATGACCAACCTAGATAGCATATTCAAAAGCAGAGACATTACTTTGCTGACTAAGGTCTGTCTAGTCAAGGCTATGGTTTTTCCTGTGGTCATGTATGGATGTGAGAGTTGGACTGTGAAGAAGGCTGAGCACCGAAGAATTGATGCATTTGAACTGTGGTGTTGGAGAAGACTCTTGAGAGTCCCTTGGACTGCAAGAAGATCCAACCAGTCCATCCTAAAGGAGATCAGCCCTGGGATTTCTTTGGAAGGAATGATGCTAAAGCTGAAGCTCCAGTACTTTGGCCACCTCATGTGAAGAGCTGACTCATTGGAAAAGACTGTGATGCTGGGAGGGATTGGGGGCAGGAGGAGAAGGGGACGACCGAGGATGAGATGGCTGGATGGCATCACCGACTCGATGGACGTGAGTCTGAGTGAACTCCGGGAGTTGGTGATGGACAGGGAGGCCTGGCGTGGTGCGATTCATGGGGTCGCAAAGAGTGGGACACGACGGAGCGACTGAACTGAATACTCCACTGTGTATCTGTACCCCAGCTCTCTTATCCAATCTTCTGCCGATGGACATCTAGGTTGCTTCCAAGTCCTGGCTATTGTAAACAGAGCCGCGATGAACATTGGGGCACACGTGTCTCTTTCAATTCTGGTTTCCTCGGTGTGTATGCCCAGCAGTGGGATTGCTGGGTTGTACAGCTATTCTATTTCCAGTTTTTTAAGGAATCTCCACACTGTTCTCCATAGTGGCTGCCACGCCAGTATTCTTGCCTGGAGATTTCCGTAGACAGAGGAGCCTGGAGGGCTACAGTCCACAGGGTCGCAAAGCGATGGACACGACTGAGTGACTAACACTTTTACTTTCAGCTAAAAAACAACATTCGCTCAGAAATCCTGGGTGAGTCCTACGTAGAAGGCAAGCGAGACCTCCCCAGACCCTGGCTCTCTTCTTCTGCTGCTGAGGATGCTTCACCTTCCTGCACAGGCGTCAGGAGGCAGGGCCCACTGAAGAGGGTGGGAGAGGGCGGCAGCTCTGCTGAGAGCCGAGACCCCCAGATCGAGGAGGCACCCACCTAGAGGCCTGGTGGGGACGTTCAGGACGTTTGTGCGCAGCACGAGCAGCCACTGAAGGGTCTGAACCTGAGTGACAAAAGCCCTTCCTCGGCTTCTGATGGGCCGATGGTGGTGACAGGAAGGGTTGGCTGGGACAGGTCAGGGCCCTAAGGCCCAGGGAGGGGGGTGTCCTAGGTAGTCTAGGATTGAAAGTGATGGCCATCACTGTTCAGCCTGTGAGAGACGGAAGCGTGAGATGCCAGGGACACCGAAGAGGACCCGCCGGCTGACCACAGACACCGCTTGTCAGCCTCCTGCCGTGGGCCACTCCACCACATCACGCCACCTGCCTTAATTTTCTCACCGAATCCTCACGACGCTGCTTAATATGCTCCGACGTCCGTTTCATGGACGGGAAAGCATTGCACGGGTCTGTGGTGTCTAGTCTGTATAAGCTCATGATGTCTGCAGACAGGAGAGGGGAGGGAGAGACAGACAGAACGGTGAACAGGGCAGACAGACACGGATCTTCTGGATAGTCACCCTTCCATGCAGAGGAGCCAGGAGCCAAACTAAGGCTTCCTGGACCCCACGACCTCGCCCACCTCACACTGGTGGACGGGAGAGGAAAAGGTGATGAAGGAGACGCAGGGTCTGCACGTGGCGCCAGGGACACGCCTGCCTGGAAAAGGAGCTCTAAGTAGAGTCAGTAAGTATATGAAAGTGAGTGCAGACACAAGGGTGGGTCAAGTGTGTGTGTGCGTGCGTGC
>NW_024070192.1:569339-608826 GCF_014754425.2 Oryx dammah
GTGTGTGTGTGTGTGTGTGTGTGTGTGTGTGAAACCCAGAGCGTGAAGCTGTGGGTGTATGTGTCAGGGAAGCAGGATAAAGGATGACTGCTTTCTTTTTAAACAGCTTTCAGATGGTCATAATACAATGTCAATGCAAAAGTGTATCTTTAAACACAAAGACCTCAGGCTGGGCTCGAGCAGGCAGAACGGGGCACTTAGGGAGCCACCCCAGGAAGGTGGACGGTCAGCGAAGCCCCGCCTTCAGGACAGGGAAGCCCGGGTGAGGGGCTGCGGGCCTCACGGGGGTGGGAGGAGGGCCCGGGCGGGAGAGACCCCGCAGAGGCGCCCCCGGCCCTCACCGCCCCGGCCTCCGGGCCGTGTCCGGCGCAGCGCCCCATCGCAGGCTCCTGAGGACGGACGGACTGCAGCGCGGATGCTCAGACCAGGCCCGTCAGCCACTCTCCCGACACAGGCTCGGCTCCACTCGTGGACTGAGGAAGACAAGGGCCACAGGGCCCGTTTCCTCTGCACGGTTTATTACGGACACGCTGCGTGGGGCAGACATGGAGCACGCTGAGTCCCTGCTCAGCGCACCAGCCTTCGAGCGCTTCCTCTGGTCCAGGCGACAGCTGATAAGCCCCTACGGATCAGGTCCCTGCCGCCGGCTGGCGTCTGAGCCTGCCAGTGCACTCAGCTCTCCAGCAGGAAGTGCACAGACTGTACACCTGGAACCCCCAGTCCAGTCGCATCCTGGAATCAGGCCTGCACTGAGCAATATAATCTGAAAGGGCGGCGAACGCCCCCAGAGAGCTGCTCCCCCGAGTGATCCAGGCGGGTTCAAGGACTCAGACAGAGATGAGATAAAGAAAGGGAACCTGCCCCCCACCCCAGGGCAGCGCTGATTAGGGAGAGGGAACAGGGAGACCCTCTCCATTCAAGCCCACAGAGTTTGTTTGGAAAGATAAAAGGTTTCGGAAGTGCTTGGTGGTGACAGTTGTACAATCTTGTGTGTATACTGAGTCCACTGAGCGGTTCCTGTGAACATGGGTGAACTCGTAAGTTTTAAGTTGCATACAGTTTGTTGTTGAGTCGCTAAGGCATGTCTGACGCTTTGCGACCCCATGGACTGTAGCATGCCAGGCTCACCACAATATAATCATGCATCAACCTGGAGTGAGATTCATGAAGCTATACATAAGGTATAAATAAGCACAGACGTGGAGTCTTGCTTATGTAGATCCACGGCTTTTTTTTGTTCCCAGGGGACCCAGCTGCAAAACCAAGGAAGAATTTACTTCCATTTCATTAGGTTCTACATAAAGTCCACGCCAGATTAGGGGAGACGTGGGAAAAACTGAGTTTTCAGAGCCAAGGACTCACACGATCTCAGAGGATTAGAAATGGGCTCCTCCGACCTTCACATCTCTGTGCAGAGAGTCAGCATCAGCACCAGCGATGGAAACCAGGGCCTCACCCCCAGAGCCTGGCTCTCCACCCAGTCCTCGGGACCGTCTGTCACCTCTTTACATGTAAAACAGGGTCATCCCTGTTTATACATCACATGGATCACAGGCTTGTTGAGGGGAGAAAAGACACACTTAGGTATCACCTTCCATTTGGTTTAAACAATAATTTCCTTTCACCCTCAAGTCTTAAGTCCGTATCATTTCAACTTCAGCTCATAGTCACGTAAAATGAAACATGTGGATAAAAGTCCCGTTGTCCAAAATTAATGGGGATAAAAGCCATTATGTAACAAACCTGCAATTCAAAAAAGGAGCCTACTAAATTTAATAGTTAGACTTCATTTAGAGCGGAAGACGGGCAGCCAAGCTTCTGAGACCTCCTTTTTTAAATACATAAATGGCTGCCATCATGTGAGATGGTTTTAATTAAATCTTGCTTAGCTGGAAGGGATTAATGAAAGGTAACGTCACATCAGAACACAGTGAAAGGAAAACCTCTAAGGCAAGCGAACGGCTTTCAGCTTTGCGGGGAAAGTAACAAAAAACTGAGCCTATATTCTGTTCGCATGTTAAAAGAAAATTATTGGTTTCAGGTTTGTAACAATGAAAACGGTCTTCTTGTGTGATGCGTGTTAAAGTTGCATGAAAACAAGCCAAATCAATGCACTCTGTCACACAGTGTGATCTGCCTTTCTGCAGCCAGCACGCTGATCCTGCCCAAGCCTTTGTGCACGTTCTCCCGAGTAATAGTCAGCATCTCCTCCTTCCCCCAGAGGGATCGCCCATAACCTCCTCCTCAGCTTCCCATCACCAAGCCCCACAGATGCTGCCTCCTTTGTGTCACTCCCTGCTTGGAGCTGAGATGTATCTTAAAGAAAGAGCTGAGGGACTGGCCCTCATGTTCCTGGCCAGAGAATCTAGGCCAACTGTGTGGCTACGCTGAAGCCAAGAGGCGAGCCCTGGAGTGAAACAGAGCAGAGAAGACCAAGAGGGAGAGACAGACAGACAGGCAGACAGAGAAGCAGGTCTGTCATGCTGGCGTTCAGCTTCCATATCACGCGTCTATGATCCAGCAACAGAGGTCATTCTGCTGCTTTTCAGGTTGCCCCCAAGTCCTGCATTTCGGACTCTTCTGCTGACTATGAGGGCTACTCCATTTCTTCTAAGAGATTCTTGCCCACAATACCTTGGTCACCTGATGTGAAGAGCCAACTCACTGGAAAAGACTCTGATGCCGGGAAAAACTGAGGGCAGGAGAAGGGGGTGACAGAGGATGAGATGGCTGGATGGCATCATCGACTCAATGGACATGAGTTTGAGCAAGCTTCAGGAGACAGTGAGGGACAGAGGAGTCTGCCGTGCTGCAGTCCACGGGGTCGCAAAGAGTCAGATAAGACTTAGCATCTCAACAACAGCAAATGATCCATCAAATGTCCTTAAATTTTTCATTCTCTTGAGACCTCCCTGGTGGTTGGCTGGCTAAGACTGTGCTGCCAGTCAGGGGCCCCGGGTTCCACCTCAGTCAGAGAACTAGAACCCACACACCACAGCTGAGAGAGTCCACCTGCAGTGAAGACCCGGTGCAGCCAAATAAATATTTTACAAAATAGTGGCAAATACTCTAAAATTTTCATTTTCTTCAAATACAGCTGCCCTTCATACATATGATCTAATTTAACGCACCCGAATACAGAAGCTCCTCAGTACATGCTTTTTACTGCTAATGCCCACTGGAACCTAGCTTTCTGCACTAGCAGCTGAAAGAGTCCTACCAGAAGGTGGTGGGAATGAGTGAGGCGGACCAGGGGGCCTGCCTGCTGTAATGACACCACGAGGCTCTAAGAGGCAAAACGCATGCCACTCGCTTAAGGTCACCCCAAATCTTTCCAAGAAAGGCAGGAAAAGAAGCTGCAGGTCCAGGATTCTGGAAGGATGGAAGGCAGTAAAAATACTCAGGAATCAGGCTTCAGTTCTCAGTGCAGATGAAGAAGGGACTCCTACAGTGCGGACGAAACCTCCAGCTCACAACGGCAATCCGTCTGCCCTGGAGCACTCGGCAGGGATGAGCCTGACTCTCGCTGCAGAGCATCAGAAAGTGTAACCCGCGGATCTCGCCTTTTCTCTGTCTCTTTGGCCAAATATGTGTTTTTCTCAGTGTGTCTGCGCAAGGCTTATTTAGTCTTATAATAACTTACAAACGTATTATAACCACTCATTCACTCCATTCCTCAGCAAACATTTATAAAGTGCCCACCCCTACTCCCCAAGATGGACAAGACACCCAGTTTGCCTTTTGGGAGCACAGAGGCTAGTTAAGAAGAGGAACGAGGAGGGAAGAGGCATCACCAGCTCTCTGTCCCCACCTCTTCCTCCCTTTATCTCCCACTTTTTTCTCTCCTTCAACTATAATGCAAAGACCAGGGTATATTTTATGTTATTGAACAGCTTTTACCTTTGTCTTATTTATTTTTGATGTAGAACATTTTCAAAGCCAATGCAGGTGCCAGAGACGCGGGTTCGACCCCTGGGTCGGGAAGATCCCCTGGAGGAGGAAATGGCAGCCCGCTCCAGTATTCTTGCCTGGAGAATCCCGAGGACAGAGGAGCCTTGCAGGCTATAGTCCACAGGGTCACAAAAAGTCGGGCACGACTTAGCAACTGAACTACAACAATATACATATATACACTCATATACACAGTATACACACACGTATACACACACACACACGTACACACACACGTACACACACACGTACACAAAAAACCAAGGCAGGATCTAGAAAGTTAATAATTCAATAAATAAAAGTGATACTCAGATGGCGTATGTGTGCTTAAGAGCAGAGCAACACCCTGCTTCTCAAATGGAGCCCAGCTGCTAAGAGAAGATAAGTCTGCAGCATCCAGGTAAAGCTTCGTACGAAAACCAACCTCAGATTTCACCTAACGGGGATGAACAGGAACAGGATGGAAGGGCTTTGGGGCGACCGTCGCCGGCAGCTCTGTGGGACAGCACGTTCGTGTCTGGAAACTCCCTGCATCACCAGTGAACAGTGAGCTCAGCTTCAAGTCCAAAGCAGCAGTGAGCAATAAACAAGCATGTGAATGAGGGTTCTGCACACACTTCCACGGGGAAAACTAAAGGCCCACCAAGATTACGGGTGACTGTCGGCAAAAAAGTCATTTCAAACCTAAATTGCTGATGTGAAATGGAAAGGGTGCGATTCAAAAATATCAGGGGCATTTGTACAGACTCATTGTCTCACAGCTATTAACGAGTTTAATACAGTCAGAATTCTTAAAGGGTTCAATAGAGAAGGGTAATCAGGAGCCCCAAGGTAAAAATCGTTGGCTTTTTTTATATGTCCTGCTTTATATATTAGCTGGTATTTGCAATAAAAAGCATAACAATGACTGTTTGCTTGATGTTTGCTGATTCTGTAAAGCACTTTCTCAGTCTTTACTGATGATATAACACACGTTCCTACACAAATATTAAGCCACCCAGAAAACAAACAGTCGTCTTCCTCAAGGGACCAAGAGTTCAGGGAAGTCACCTTTACGTTCACCTCCATGAAGATTATTACCAATTTAAAAGGCTGTAAACATCACTGGGTAGCTGAGAACAACAGCGCTGGGGAGCGCTCAGAGAGACTCCACTGCTGTAGTTTCCAAACTGTGCCCCCTGGGAGCCTTTTCTGGGCGGAGTGGGGGAGGTGAGTGATGAAGTGATACTCTCCCCAGCCTCAACTTGTCTCTCCTTTAATCCCAGGCTACAGACTCAACCTCAAGTCAAAGTCCTGCTATCCTAGCAGCCTCACGAAGAGTCAACATCTTCAGCACATATTTGTTCAGTAAACAAGCCACTTGGTTACGAGCTGAAGGTCGGGGTAAAGCCAAGAGCTGTGTCTATCTTTCTGGAGTTCGTAAATTTCATAACCTATATCCACTGACTTTCAAAATGAAGTCGCATGGTTGCTCATGTGGCCACTCCTTCCACAAATACCCGCGAAGTTCCGAGGAAAAAGCCAGGAAGGCTGGCAGGCACGGAAGGACTTGGGGTTTAATGAAGCACAGTTCTTCACAGGCCTCTGTCTGCAAGCGATTCCAGAAGCCACCTGAGAAGAGATGGTGAAAATCCTGAAGGCAGTTTCAAGAAGATGATGTGCTGGAGTGTCGGGAAGAGGACTCAGCGGAAAACCAGAGACGAGCCCCGGAGAGAAGCCAGCAGAGCCTGGAGCCTAAAATCTGTAAGGTGGGAGCGCCTCACAAAGGGAGCTTTCAACAGCGTGAGAGCTGGATCGCAAAGAAGGCTGAGCGCCAAAAACTGATGCTTTCAAACTGTGGTGCAGGAGAAGACTCGAGAGTCCCCTGGACTGCAAGGAGATCAAACCAGTCACTCCTAAAGGAAACCAACCCTGAATATTCATTGGAAGGACTGATGCTAATGCGCCAATATTTTGACCACCTGATGTGAAGAGCTGACTCACTGGAAAAGACCCTGATGCTGGGAAAGACTGAAGGCAGGAGGAGAAGGGGACGACAGAGGATGAGATGGTTGGATGGCACCACCGACTCAATGGACATGAGTTTTCGAAAACTCCAGGAGATGGTGAAGGACAGGGAAGCCTGGCGTGCTGCAGTCCGTGGGGGTTGCAAAGAGTCGGACACAACAGCACAGCATAGCACATTGTAAATAAACTACACTCAATAATGTTTTAAAAGAATTAAACTTAAAAAATAAAATAGAGGAATTAGCAGCAGAGCAGGCTGTAAAGAAACAGAGGCACTGGACAGACGCTTTCAGTTTAGTTAAATTCCGGTCAACGATTTGCTGAGCAGCAGCTACATCCCATGTGGGGTGTGGGCCCTGGTGACGGGAAAGATCAATGAGACTCAGGTCGCTTCAAGAGCTTCCAGCCTGGTTTGGAAAACAGAGTCATAAACAGGTAACTTCAAGACCAGGAAGTAGGTGAAGTCAAGTCTTCCCAGCGTGGTCCGTGAGCACCTGCCAGAGACTGACGCAAGGTCACTTTCAGGGAAGACAAAAGGCCAGGGGACGTCCCTCACTCAGAGAGCGGCAGAGCCGACAGTTAGATCCACGGGAAATGGTAAAAACAGGCCTGGGCTGCTGCACGTAAACGGTGGAGGCGGGTCGGTTGTCAGAGGAAAACTCAAGTCCCGGTGGAAAGGGATGCGATTCATATCAACCAAGAAACTAACTGCTTTGGGTCATGGTTCACAGAAAAATTATGCAGTTGTTCCAAATCCCTTAGTAAACACGCTAATTTCGGAATCCAGTGCTTTTTTAAAATTTGATTTAGGCATGACATGTAATTACAAAGCTCCTGTGGGTAAAGTTAGGGAAAAAGTGTTTCATATTTAATGTCTGGTTTGGCTTTGATTTCCATCAATGTTGGAAATGGAGTAAGAACTGCCTCCGAATGAAAAGAGGAAATTAAAGTTCAGTTAGAAACGCAGGCCATAACAAGGGCAAGCACAGTATGCTACTTCTGAAATTAGAAGGTGCCCACAAGCTAGCAGCAGTTTTTAATCCTTAGCGGTAAACACATGTAGAAAGTTTCCCTAAATAAATCGCTTTCATTTTCTCAAGATTACATGGAGCTTATGTGACAAAGTCAGTCCACATTAATATGTAAATTTCTACCCAAGTATTTCCCTTGGTTTATCTTGGACAACAATTCACAAGGAGCTGAAATACATTAATTACCTCTCGTTTATCAAGTATGTTGGGAATGAATAAAGCATCAGAGATGTGGAACACGACATTAATTACTAAGTAATGAGGCTAGAAGCATCCCAAAAGGGAATGTGACGGCGTCCAAGGAATTCCTAAGCCCGTGGGTAACTGGTGAGAGAGCTCAAGGGAAGGACTTGCCACAAAGGAACCAGGAAAGTTTTCATATAAAGACGTTGGGCAGAGAAAGAGCAAGAAAACAACAAAAAAAATCAACTTTACAAAATGAGTATTATATTTCTAAACTGGATGCCAGAAAGTATAAGGCAAAATAAGTTTTAAACACAGTAAGTCGTCATCCAGAATCAGCTGTGACGTAGAGCCACTCGTAGAATTTAAATGTTGCACATGTGTCTGCAGGCAGAAGGGTCTACAAAGACGGAGAGAAAACTGGTGGAAGGATGGCGCCCGGGGAGACTTCATGTCACTCTCCCCCTTCTGTTCATCTACATCTTTCTAATTCTTCAACCATCAACTAAATTTATAAAAATATGACTTTGAAGATGATATTCAAAGTAACAAGGTACAAGATTCTGAAGTGCTTTTTGAATCATTGTAAGAGAAAATTATTAGGAAGCATATATTTAGAATCAAACTTGTTTTGTGACATTGTGAGCCTAGCAGGTATTTATTTAACACAATTCTGTGAGTTATGGTGCTGGGTGCTCAACCTCAGGGGTCTATATGGAAATGAGAACACCCAGCTCTGAAATGCTCAAGGACAGAAGCAGAGACAAGAAGCCAAACACCGAGAAAGCAGGAACAACCAGATCAACGTCATCGGCTTAGAGCCCTTCGGTTTTATACACCAGCAATTCCACACTCAGCAATTCCCTTTTTAAAAATACACGCATCAGATACACACAAAAACGTGTGGCACAGAGGGGTCTATAACAGCACTGTCTGTAAGAGGTAAAAACTGGGACAAAGCTGAGAGTCCAACAGTGGTTACCCGGTGTCCACTTGCTACCACGCCCCAGGGCCTCATAAACTTGCTGAAACGGGTAGATGCCCAAACACAGTGCGAAGTAGAAGGAGAGCTGGCTGCAAGAGAGAACGGACACATCTCAACATCCACACACCACTCAGCTCACCGCTGAGGGGCCATGGAGCCCAGCAAGAAAGGCAGCAAGGCGGTCAACCAGTCCATCCTATAGGAAATCCACCCTGAATATTCACTGGAAGGACTGATGCTGAAACTGAAGCTCCAATACTTTGGGTATCTGATGCAAAGAGCCGACTCATTGGAAAAGACCCCAATGCTGGCAAACATTGAATGCAAGAGAAGGGGGTAACAGAGGATGGCTGGATGGCATCACCAACTCAATGATCGTGAGTTTGAGTACTCGGGGAGATGGCAAAGAACAGGGAAGCCTGGCGTGCTGGAGTCCGTGGGGCTGTAAAGAATCGGACACGGCTGAACAACTGAACAACAACAAAGAGAGGCACCGCTGTCTTAGAGAACAGGAGGGAGTCACTGCTCACAGGCTTTCGGGGGTGAAAATGTAAACTAGACTTGGTGTTTGCACAACTCTGAAGACAGTGGAAACCACTGCACTGTGGACCTCATAGGACATCCAAGTGACTGCATGTCATGTGAATTCAAATGACTATGTATTGTGAATCATCTTTTTTTTTTCTGTTTGTTTTAAAACTATTTTTCTTTCAGTTTTATTGCAAGACAATTGACATAGAATATCATATAAGCTTAAGGTATACAACATAAGGACTGACAGAATTAGTTAACATTCTTCATCTCACATAAACACAAAAGAACTTTGCCCTGGGACGAGAACCGTTATTTTAAAAAGCGGACGTTGCTTAGTCCTCCGTCACAGCGGACTCTTTCAACCTCATGGACTGCAGCCACCACGGGCCTCTGTCCCTGGGATTTTCCAGACAAGAACACTGGAGTGGGTGGCCATTCCCTTCCCTAGGGGGCCTTCCTGACCCAGGGATCCAACCATGTCTCCTGCATTACAGGCAGGGTCTTTACCACTGGCCCACCAGGCAAGGCCTGAAATAAATAGTCCTCGGCTGGCCTGGCTCAGCAGAGCCCCAAACAACACTGGAAGGCCCTGCGTCCCGTTATGTCCTATTTCCAAATTTAAAATAATTTTCTCATGTTTTTGCTCTTTGAGATGCTTTTCCCCTAGACTTTCTGGACTGAGACTTTGTTCTGAGTTATCTTGAGATGTTTCTGTTTGTGGATGTCTGAAATATGTTCTCTGGTGGTTTCTGGTGTGTCGTCGTCCAGCACACGGGCTTCTCCAACCCAGCACCATCGGGCAGCATCCTCCCCGCCGATTCCACAGCAGTTTTACAGGCTGCGAATCCGCCTGAAAATGCTAAACCCGCCAAGTTCCACCAAAGCCGTCTCCTGCCATAACCCTATGTCACTATTAACTGCCTAGGCTAAAGGAAATGAACTGGCATAGTCAACATATCAACGGGGGCTCTTTGGTGGGGCTGGGGAGTCTTACTTTTGGCATGTGACAATTTCAAGGGCACGTCTTAAAGCTAAGGTGGAGCGCACATGGTCCCCTAGAGCGCCTCTTCCCTCAGCATCATCAGACCCTCAGCTAGACAGCCTCCTCCGCCACCCATGCCCGCAGGAGGCAGGCTCCCCGGGCAGAGGGCCCCAGAGCCACGCGGCCAGTGGTCCAGGGTCTCCATCCGCGTGTGCGCACAGGCACACCCGGAAACAAGAGAGAAGTCACCGAGGCGTTTGATGACGTCTGCTGCACGGCAGGCACGTGGCTGCAGAAGGGCCTCCCGGCTAGACCACGGGGCTGACCCTCGAACAGGGTTGGCCAAGTGAGATAAGCGGCAGGAACAGCCTTCAGGAAGCTCCAGCTCAGTGCCTTCATCACGGATGAGCAAACAGCACAGGAAGGGAAGCGCAGTCACCAGCCAGTTCGCGCGGAGGCAGAGTTCCACGCCGGGGGCTGGTCCGAGGGTCAGAGCATCCCCCAGGACCGCACCCTTGGGGGCTGGTCATCTCCCCACAACCGGAGCCCCTGGGTGCTCAGTGTGGGTGCGGCTATGGCCACGCTAAGGCTCTGATTTTCCGACCATCGCACTTGGCTTTGATCGGCAAGACCGGCGAAGATCGCCTGCTCAGAGGGGCCCGTGCTAACTGCGGTTCTGGGCGCAAGGTGTCTCCTTGCTGGAAGGTCGGGGGTGGCAGGGACGTGCGGGGCCCAGGTGAGAAGTCGGGCCTGAGCCAGCCGAGCAGCCCAGCGGAAGGGAAGGGGGGTGTCAGGGCTCCAGGCGAGTAAACCTGAGTGAGCCCAGGACGTGCGTGGGGGTGACGGAGCAGGCCCGCGAGCAAGGAGACCGAGGCTGGAGGCCCGTCAGAGCCCCGGCCGCAGGCAGACAGAGTGGGAGCAGGCCCCGGAGCCGCACTGACCCTCGTCCAGGTCTCAGGACGCAGTGGAGGGGAGGAGCCCCGCGTGCAGTCGGGGACGTCTGATGCCGGGAGAGAGGACAGGGGTCTGGGATGAGGCGCAGGCGGCTCCCCCAGCTCCGACCCTCCGCCTCCGCGGGGAGAAAGGAGACAAGAGTGTGCTCCGGATAGGGCCTCCGCGAGGGCACCACCCACTCCCGCCCACCAGGCCAGTCTGCGGTCAGGGTCTGTGGATGGTGGCGGAGGAGGTGCTGCCTCTTTGGAAGGCACCAGTGTCTCTGAAAACGGACTCGGTCATCACACGTGGAGCCTGTGCTTTTCAGCTGACTCTACGGTCTGGGGTCCGCAGAGGACCTCCAAGGAGCTGGGCCTCTCTGCCCAGAAGCTCCGGCGCAGGAAGGAGCCTGGTGGGAGGGCGTCCGCAGCCGAACTGGACCGTCGCTCCCCGCCTCCGCCCTGAAGTCTGCTCACTCCGCGCTTCTTTTTGGCAACCGAGCGCTAAACCCAGGAAGGAAAGATGAGGTCAGTTCTGTGGAAACACCTGTCATGGATTTCTGCTCCCTTGACAAAGAGGAGAAAATTGGAGAAACGCTGATAGGGTTCCTGGGCTATAAATAGTGACACAGATGATCTCCACCCTGGTGCCTGCAGTGAGCAAACGCGGGGCCATCCATGCCAGGCTGGGGGCTGTCGCCACGGCCCGGGGCACTGAGGAGAAGCCTGGGTCCTCCAGGAGCTTCCGCCTCCAGCCTGGGCTCCCGGGAGGTCGCCTCAGTGGCTGTAAACACACGAAGCTTTGTTGACCGAACCGATGGAGCCAGTTCTGAGTCTTCTGCCTCTTCATCTCCCCTGTCCAGATCCTCCAAAGAAACTGAATCTACGTTTGCTCCACACCCCCTCCCCCCAGCTGTTAGGTGACCTTGAAGGTAAGCCCTCCTCTCCCCGAAGGTCAAGCCAACTTTGCCAGAGCTTTTCACAAAAGGATGTAGGGAAAGAAATCTGACCCAATTTCCAGCTCTTCACCCCATTTTAGAAAGTGACTTTTGGGACTTCCCTGGAGATCCATGCTTCCACTGCAAGGGGCAAGGATTCGGTCTCTGGTCGGGAAACTAGGGTCCAAAATAATTCTTAAAAAAAATGCTTTTCAGTGTTTTGTGTACCAGTTCCATAAAGCTTAGAAAACAGTCTACTCAGTATTTGAGACTCATTCGGATTCACTGGTCTGAAAATGGCTTTTACACTTGTTCTCCCCTAAAACCAAGGGGAGCTGAGAAGCCCAGTTTTGCTCTGTGATGACGGTACTTTGCTCGACTGTCTTGTCGGCGACACATCATTGCAGCCCAGCTCCACTCAGCACCTCGCAGCTGGGCATCTCTCACGTGCAGACACGGGCCCGCGTGGCGTGACGAGCCCGGGACACGCGTGCATCGTGCGGGCAGCACACGGGAGCAACGGTGCTGGCTCGTGCACACGCGCATGCGGCCCCAGGATGGGGCGCAGAGCCTGTCTGGTAGGGAGGGCGTCGGCCACTCCCTGTGAGGCACACAGATGCCGCCCGCGTAAGTCGAACTATGCTCTGGGGAGCGCGGCTCGGGGCACAGAAACACGAGGGAAATGAAATATTAGGTCAGCAGTGGCAAAGACAGACTGACGTTGCAGGAATTAGGGGCTCCATCCACCATAAGGTTCAAGTTCATTCATTCAATATATCCTCAGGCTCTAGAACTCAGGCAATGCTTCACGCAAACGTGATAAAATACCCCCCCCCCAGCCGAAAATAAAGATAACCAAAGGTAAGTCAAACACAATGAAGGGTTTAGAAAAGGCTGTGTTTCTGTCTCACTGGAAACAGAGCCCACAGGCTCACTAGGTGGACACGCACAGGTTCAAGGGGCCTCCTGGGCCCGGAGGGGCCTGAGCAGAGGGCCGCTGTCCACGTGGAATCACCCTCTTCCTCTCTCACCTAAGCAGCTCCACGTCGGTTTCCACATCTCGCTGTCTTTCCTGGTCACCCTAGTAACTAACTCCTTGAATAGCAAGTCCTCACCCCCAGTACCAGCACCTTCACACGTGTCAGGAGAATTTCCTCCTTGGCATGTGACCCCAAGGTTTCATTTCTCTGCTTCATCCTGGGGCGGGCAGCCAGACCTTGCTGTGCTCTCCCCGAGCCCTCCTGAACCCCACCCCCCCAGCACCAAGAAGAGAGCCCACTCCCAAACCTGTGACCCATAAGCTGCCGCCTCCAGGGGCAGGGCCTTCCGAACCGTCTTTAACCTCCTGATGGAAAGCTGCACCCACTCCTTCTCAGGCCCCCAAGTTCATGGAAACTAACAGATCCTGGGGCCGCCTTTTCCCAGACCCCAGCCATAAGGCCTTGGCACATTCTGCCCCTTCCAACGTCTCTTTCTTAAAGAACCATGAGGAGGACCTGTGCTTGGGGGCTGGGAGACCCACCCAAGCGACATTCATGCTGCTCCTCAGCCTGAGATGGGGACGCGATGGGAGCCACAGGGACTAGGCGACTGAGGTCACCGGGGAGCTGGGGGATGGTGGCCACTCGGCCAGCACACCCCCTGCGCTCCAGGCGGCCGCCCTGCTCGGGGCTGCAGGTCAAAACTGACTTTGTGAAAATGAGTGCTCCCAATTGCCAGTGACTCATTAAAAAAGTGAATACTGTACACGTGTGTATATACACAGATATATGTGTGTATGAACATACGTGCAACTCTTCCTTCACACCCTATGCTTACTATTTTCCAGGCTGTACCAACAGTCTATGAGCCGCTTTTAGTAAGAGATTTTTTTTCTTAAAGATGACATTTTATTTCCCTAATTAAGCTATGAAACACACAAAGCTGAAACTGGAGGTGGTAGGCAAAGGTGCTCGTGTTTCCGTAAATTGATTCTAAGAAAGCTGCCATCGTTGGTAACGAAGACCTACATCTTGGCTTAGAAGTTTCCTTAAAAGGACATGAAAACTGTTTAAATGCTTTAGTAAAGTTAAACAGTTGATGAGTGTCTTATTTGGAGAAAGGGACAAACTAGAGATCATGAAGACATTTGTAGATGCTACAGGTAAGGCTATAAGAAATAAGACCCCCTGAGTCGCTGTGTAACGATGTTCCAGGATCAGGCAGATGGAGCTGCCCCACTAGGACACCCATCCCTGGAGGTGGACACTGGCGGCCCGGGCCTCCCTGTGCCCTCAGCGGGCAGCAGCACGTGGCTTCAGGGGACACTGGCTGCTGCCCTCCAGCCTCCCATGTCCTCCCCTGAGTCCTTTCAGGGAGAAGCTGCTTCACGAGAAAGCCAGCCAGCCTTGCTCGCAGGGGACTGTCTCAGAAACTGCAAGGACCGCTCAGCCTCCACTGGCACCACCGGCCAGCCTGCCGAGTCCAGAGAGGGTGACCTCAATGGGAGCCACCCATGGTCCACAGCCAGGGGTTCATTTCAAAAGTGATGAAATGAGAGTTGAAAAATTCTGGGAACTGCTCAGGAACGACTGAAACACCTCGGTGAGGGCCCACAAAACACCCTCCGTCGTCTGGGAACCCTTACCACACGCCCGCTCTCTCCAGAAGATGACTGCCAGTCTCTGCTGTCCAGCAAAGGAACTCAGTCTCACACATACATGCAGTTTAATAAATACTCTTCTCCATTACGGTTTATCCCACACTAGGTATCGCTCCCTGTGCTGTAGGGTGAGACCTGCCACTCGTCCCTCATCTTATCTGTCCTGTGTTTAAGAGTTTGTCTCTGCTAAGCCCGAACTCCCAGCTCTTCCCACCCCACCTCTCCCCCTTGGCAAACACAGGTCTGCCCTCTACATCTGAGTCTGTTCTTGTAGATAAGTTCAGTTGTGCCATATTTTCAGTTCAGTTCAGTCCCTCAGTTGTGTCCGACTCTCTGTGACCCCATGAATCACAGCACGCCAGGGCTCCCTGTCCATCACCATCTCCCAGAGTTCACTCAGACTCACGTCCATCAAGTCGGTGATGCCATCCAGCCATTTCATCCTCTGTCGTCCCCTTCTCCTCCTGCCCCCAATCCCTCCCAGCATCAGAGTCTTTTCCAATGAGTCAGCTCTTTGCATCAGGTGGCCAAAGTACTGGAGTTTCAGCTTCAGCATCAGTCCTTCCAGTGAACACCCAGGACTGATCTCCTTTAGGATGGACTGGTTGGCTCTCCTTGCAGTCCAAGGGACTCTCAAGAGTCTTCCCCAACACCACAGTTCAAAAGCATCAATTCTTCGGTGCTCTGCTTTCTTCGCAGCCAACTCTTACATCCATACATGACCACTGGAAAACCCTTATTCCACTTGTAAGTGATACGCTTGTCTTTCTGACTTACTATGACAACCTCTAGTTGCGTCCATGTTGCTACAAACGGCAAACTTTGTTCTTCCTTACGGCTGAGTAGGATTCCATCGTATGAATGTACCACATCTTTACCTACTCATCTGTCGATGGACACTGGAGCTGTGAACAGTGCTGCTGGGAACACGGAGTGCAGGCATCTTTCTGAACTCTGGATACGTGCCCAGGAGTGGAACTGCTGGGTCATAGGTCATTCTATTTTTAGTTTTGTACAGTGGCTGCACCAACTTACATTCCCACCAACAGTGGAGGAGGGTGCCCTTTTCCCTACACTCTCTCCAGGATTTATTGTTCATAGATTTCTTTTTTATGGTGGCCAGTCTGACCAATATGAGGTGACATCTCACTGTAGTTTTGATTTGAATTTCTCTAACAATTAGCAACGTGGAGCATCTTTTTATGTGCCTACTAGTCATCTGCATGTCTTCTTTAGAGAAATGTCTATTATGGTCTTTTGCCCCTTTTTCAATTGGGTTGTTTGTTCTTTGGTTGCTGAATTGTAGGAGCTGTTTGCATTGATACATATTGGAGATTAAGCAGGTGTCAATTCTTAACTCTCTGGCTGCCAATTAACTCACAAGCTCCCACAATGCCCACAAAATGCTTCCACGTCGAGCAAACAGGTTCTCTGGCCAGTACGCTTTGGCTCCTACAATCCCAGCATAAGGGCCTCCCGGCGGCTCAGTGGCAAAGAACCCGCCTGCTAATGCAGGAGACGCAGGTTCAATCCCTGGGCCAGGAAGACCCCCTGGAGGAGGAAGTGGCAACCCACTCCAGTATTCTTGCCGGGGAAACCCCATGGACAGAAGAGTCTTGTGGGCACCCGGTCAATCTTCCACGCATTTCCCCGGACAGTTTCACGTCACGTCTGCGACTCACTGGCTGCCTGGCATGTGAGCTCTCAGAACCTCAATTACTGCAGCAGGAAATGAGCATAAAGCACAGTTAGGGCAATCGCTGCGCTGGAATACGAGGCCACTCTCCATTCTGAACATCAACGTGTCCGTCACAGCTCCATGCCACACTCGTGTTTCCCTGTTGGAATGTTCCACTGTTACCAGGCGGTTGTCAGCTTACACTTTCATGTGCAAGATAACACATGCCTGCAGAGATTGACCAAAACCACTCGGGAGGACACCTGGTTGGAAACATATTTTTCACACATGGATGAGATGCTGAGCTTTTGCTTCACGTCCTCCAGAAGCGTTTGGGAGGAAGCCTGGTTGGAAACATATTTTTTATATACAGATGAGATGCTGAGCTCTTGCCTCCAGAAGTGTTCGGACGTGCTTTTCTGAAGGACAGACATATTGAGACAGTCTCAGAGAAGACTGTACATCCGTGTTTCTATTTCATAAACCTGTTACTGGGACAAACCCCAGGGAGGGGCTAAGACACTTGAAGGCTTTAGTCTCCCCAACTGCACCATTGCAAGAAAAGCTTGCATCCAGTGAGCAGGATAGAAACCTGCTTTCATGAATGATTCATCCGCAGAGACTGCAAATGGATTACTCAAAGCCGCAGAGATGGCGGCTCCGGCACGGGGCCCTGGCATACTGACCACCACTGCCCAGCAGGCTGTGCACACACTCAGCCGCCCGAGAGAGCAAGCCAGAGATCAGGCAGAGAGCGGCCCTCACACACCCAAAGGGAAAAACAGCAATGCCCCCAATACCGGTCAGCTTGAAGTCACCCCGGAGAAAGTCAGATCAGCATGAACCATAAAACTCAGCAGAAATGCCCCAGCCTACGGCCACACTTCCCTCCTGGCCTCTTGATGTCCCTGAGGAAGAACTGGATGCAGAGATAGCCTCAGGACCAAAATAAAACACGGTCAAACCCCAGTCACCCAGCACCACCAGAAGACAAGGTGTTCCACCAGAGGAATCTTCCAGAAAGCAGAAATCCCCTGCAACCTCCAAACATTGTCCCTTGGAGCCACCACCGCTTCTAACGAGCGTTGCAGCCCGCACCGCTGTGCCGCACACCCCGTTGCGTGCGCGTGGCTGCCCCGCTGACACAGGGCTCAGCACCCAGGGCAGCCGCCGTGCACGCTGGCATCTGACGGGGCCCTGGAAGCGGGGCCGTCCCTTCTTAGACAGGAGGCACAGGACAAGGCTGGTCGTCCCATGAGAGCCCACATGCCACTTAGGTTCCAGGCCCCTGTGGGCCCCGCCGCGTCCCCTGAAGCTGCCCGGCCTTTGTCACCATGCAGGCGTTCACCCCCAAGCGTAGAACGCCTTGCAGACAAGGAAACGGGCTCAGATTCCAAGTGCACCACCTCGGGGTGGGCAGACTTCAGTCTTGCCCCTCAGAGCCTCTGCTTCCCCATCTGTGAAACGGGGACACGGGAACCCGTGTTGGGTGCCCGGCACACACACAGCAGGCTTTTCACAAAGATTCCTTCCCTCCTTCTCCCCTCACTTTCTCTAATCTGATAGAAACTGGGGAGTCAGTAACCTAAGAAAACTTACAGTAAACTTTCAGAAGATTCTGAAAGAATCCTGAAAAAGAGCCCAGGAGCAGCATCGGAATGTCCCACTAGGGGTTTCCACGGTGGCTGTTTCTAGTTGTTCATTGTTCAATTGCTGAGTCCCGTCCGACTCTCTGGGACCCCACGGACTGCAGCCCACCAGGCTTCCCCGTCCTTCACCAGCTCCCAGAGCTGCTCAAACTCATGCCCATTGAGCCAGTGATGCCATCCAACCATCTCATCCTCTGTTGCCCACTTCTCCTCCTGCCTTCAACCTTTCCCTGCATCAGGGTCCTTTCCAGTGAGTCAGCTCTTCACGTCAGGTAGCCAAAGTGATGGAGCTTCAGCAACAGACCTTCCAATGAATATTCAGGGTTGATTTCCTTTAGGATGGACTGTTTTGATCTCCTTGCTGTCCAAGGCTGTTTCTAATACTCTGCTTAATTCCAGAGTCCAGGCTCTGTTCCAGAAAGTTGTAGATTTCTTTGAGCCTTAATGTCTTAGATGTAACTTGATTCCAGTGGCCTAAACAGAAAGCAGATTCATTCACACAAAGATCCTAACAGAAGAACAAACACCTCACTGTGTGATTCTGCAAGACAGGTTCTTTCACGGCTCAAAAATATCTCAAATTAAAAATACTGCAATCGGCGCAGCCCCACCGACCGAGCAGCTGGGGGCGCTGCTCTCGGGCCCCCTGGGTGCGGAAATCACTACCTTCGCGACTTTCTGAAGGTTGTCTTGTTTAGGTTGGGCGGCTTCTCCAAACCAGCCTGGTGGATACGCGGCGACAGAGGTTCTCATATTCAGTAGGAATCCGTGAAATCACCAGGCCCCAGTCTTTGATTTTGTGAAGAGGAGTCTGAGGTCCAGAAGGGCCCAGGAGGTGACTCAGCTGGCCAGTGATGACAGCTCACTCCCACTGAGCGCTCGAGGCCAGCCCGGTGCTGTGCTGGGGACCCACCTCACAGCATCACCAGCCCCCGGGGAGGACATCGTTCTCTCCACCAGCCCGAGGGGGTTTCTCCAAGACCCGACGCGTCAGAAGCAAAGCCTGAGACTCCCATGTGGGCACAGTCACAAAGCACCCACTAAGAAACCCGAGTCTGCACCCCAAATGCAAAGGTCCTAACCCCAGTAGAGGACACACAGGACTGCTGGGTCCACACAGGCCCAGAACGCATGGCCAAGAGCTCCTCTCTTAGACAAACGCCTAAAGCAGTGGTGAGATTATAAGCCGTAGAGAGGATCTCAAGGCAACCTTCCTGCTTAAGTTCTCGGTGAAACGGGAAGCTGCTCCGCCAGCATCACCCCAGACAGGAAACGTCTTCCATCAGGTCACCCAGCCGCTCCCCCAGCCCCACTGTGAAGGCCGCCAGCGTCCACGGCACCCCTGGGACCAGGCCCCGTCGGCTGTCACCCCGCAGGAGGCCTCCTCCTCAGCAGGCGGGCGGGCGTCCGTCCTGGCAGCGGACCTGGGGTGGAGGGGGTGCGTTCTGCTCAGGCCAAGTCTCCACCGGGCTCGTCTCAGAAGCCAGGGCTGGGGGGGGGGGGGGGGGGGTTTCCTGGCCTTCACCTTCTCCTCTGACAATGACGGTGACCCCAACAGCCACCCCTGTCACCCGAGACAGCGGAGGGGGCTGCCCGCGGGCTGACAACCTGGGGTCTTAGGCCGAGGCCCCCCTCCTCCGCTGCCCACGGGCGGCACTTCAGGGCCTAGAGCTCCCACCATCCGGGTCTGGCACCCCCGCCTCTTCAGAGCCTCGGACAGGAGAAGCCGCTGGTGTCCGCGCCCGGTGGGACAGGAGGAAGCTCTGCGTGAACAGCGGCCACAGGACGGGGTGGGGGGGTGTGGGCCTCACAGATGCCCCGACAGGGCAGCAGGCGCCGGGGGCTCCAGGCCCCGGGGGCTCCACACGCCGGCACGCATCCTCAGGACCCCAGGGCCCGGAGTCCTGCACCCGGGGCCGGCAGGGCGGTGCCTTCTGGAGGCGGAGGGTGTGCTCACAGCGGCTCCCGCCCAGGGCCACCCGGCCTTCTCACGAGGACAGCGGCCCCAGACCCGCCTCCGGCCAGCGTGACCTCCTCTCCTACCACATCCGCCAAGCCCCTATTTCCAAATGAGGTCGCCCGGTGAGATCCCAAGTGGACGTGAATTTTGAGGGGACACTACCCAAACCCAGCAGAGGGGCAAAGAGAGCGAGCGGGGAGGGGACTGACGTTCCGGGGGCCTGGGGGTGAGGGGTGTGTGCACTCCCCGCCCCCAACTCAGAGGACAGGGGCCAGGGGGCGGGGGCGGGGCACTCGGCTCTGCCCACCTCAGACTCTGTCGGTTGAGTGGAGGAAACCCCCACGCAGGTCAGACCGCAGTGAACCACAGGCCCCGCAGGCTCTTCCTGCACGGGCACGGATGCCTTCCAGTAAGCCTGTTGCAGCCAGACGGCCATCACCGTGCCAAGCCTGTACGTTTGTTTCCAGGACAGAGGAGAGGAGGGCATCTCTGGGGCGATCAGGCCCACAGCCCCGCAGGCGCCTGGATTCAGCGTCGCCCTGGCAGCTCTGAGTGCCCCGGGAACTCACTCCCCAGCCGGCACCAACAAACTCCCTCCCTGAAAACGCCGCACTGCTGGCAACGTCTGGAATGACAGGCACTTCATTTCTTCAAGCTTATTTGTGAAATGTGTGGGGAGCCGACTAAAATTAATGAACTTTTCCTGCCAAAGAGAACAAGGCTCCAAAATCCGTCTTGTGTTGCCAAATAGTGTGAATGAAGTCAGTTTGCGAAGGTAAAAGATAAGAACATTCCAGAGGAGCAGCTGAAAACAGGCAGTCCCTGAATCATCTGTGCTGAGGACGTTCCTCCTCTGAGAACAGGCGGTCCCACCCGCAGCCAGTCGAGAGCTGCCCCCAGGGGCTGCTCCGAGGCCTCTGCCGCCTGCCCCCAACCCTGCCTCCCTCTGCAAACCCCACTGCTGCTGGGAGCCCTCCCCACTCCCACTACTCTGTTCCCGGCAAGGTCAGCCCAGGGTCACGGGCACCACCGACAGGGATGGAGGGGGCTTCCCCGCCCAGTTCCTCTGTGCCTCGGGGCTTGGCCACCTCCCAAACCTTAAGCCTGACCAGACCCTACGACCTCCAAACCCAACCACCAAAATCCGTGCGTGCACATAAGTCGCTTCAGTCCTGTCCAACTCTTTGCAACCCCACGGACTCCAGCCCGCCAGGCTCCTCTGTCCTTGGGATTCTCCAGGCAAGGATAGCAGAGTGGGTTGCCCTGCCCTCCTGCAGGGGGTCTTCCCCGCCCAGGGACTGACCCGCATCTCTCAGGTCTCCTGCACGGCAGGCTCTTCACACTAGGGCCACCTGGTTTCTTCAAAAAGAACGTTCATCCTTTGCCCCAGAGTCCATGTGCTCACCACCTGGCCCCGGGGCCTCACCCCTGAGGCTGACCCTCCCTCCCCCCGAGATGCCTTCCCCAGGGAACTGGAACACTGATGGAGTCCCTGGGCCTTAGCACATGCTGTGGCTGCTGTGTGCAAGAGGCAGTCCAGAGGGCTGAGGGGTCTTCAGGTGGTCGGCCTGGCCCGTCTGGCACAGACCAATTTGCAGCTGAATAAAATTGTATAAGGGCTTCCCTGGGGGCTCAGAGGTTAAAGTGTTGCCTGGAATGCGGGAGACCCAGGTTCCATTCCTGGGTTGGGAAGATCCCCTGGAGAAGGAAATGGCAACCCACTCCAGTACTCTTGCCTGGAGAATCCCATGGAAGGAGGACCCTGGTAGGCTACAGTCCATGGGGTCACAAAGAGTCAGACACGACTGAGTGACTTTACTTACTTACTTAAAATTGTATAAACCGATTTCAGATTAATTCTGCTAAAACCACATCATGAAACTACAGCATGGAGCAGAACTGTTTTCAGAAAGAAACCAAAGTCCCTAAGTATTGGGTTCATGCCCAACACTGATGAATACTCACCATAACTGGGGCTGATAAATAACTCAGAGATCATACCCCACCATTTAAAAACAAACAAACAAACAAACAAAATGCAATGCCTCTGCTGTGGACTCTGGGCGGAAAAAACAAGTGTTCTGACTCCCACTGAAGCTAAAGGGGTCCTACTAGAAACCCCAAAACATGTGTGTTTACACCTGAGTGTGTTAGGGCAAAACTGAGACCAACACTAGGTCTGAGCAGAAAAAAGCCCAGATGTGTGGGAAGAAGTGTAACCGGGTCTCCTTCCCAACCAGGGCCCGCTTTCAACCCCGTTCAACCCAGAACGAACGACGGCCGTGGAGGGGGGCCATTGGGCTGTCTCGAGGTCACACACAGAAGAGGGGAGGGACGCAGAACCGGGTGGAGGGTGGGGGTCCCCGGTCTCCTCCTGGGGCCCCGCAGCGCCCCACCCCCCCCACCCCAGAGCCCCTGCCCTGAGCCACAGGATCCATCGGGGTTTTTAACTTGGGGCACTTCCACCTCCATGACCCCCAGGCAACGGGGAGTGAGCAGTCGAAGAACTTTCGGCTCCATCTCCGGGGCAGTGATGGGGAAGGCATCCTCAGCCCCCTAGACAGGACGCCCCCCGCCCCGCGTGCCTCCCCACACATACAGGTGGCTGGATGTGGTGGCAAAAGGACTCCACCCTCCAGGTTCAGTGGGGTGTCAGGGGCCCCCTGCTCAGGGAGCCCAGCCACGTGTGTGGTTCAGCCACAGCAGAGACCAAGTCCGGGGCCCTCTTGGGAGTTTCATGCACATTGCTTCAGCCAGGCCTGCCCCGGCCCTCCTGCAGGACTCAAAGGCACAGGAATGGACAGAGGTGTCCACAGCTGATGGGGGACACTGAGGTTCCTGGAGGAGACGGGGGGCGCTCAGACAGCAGGCGAGCCCTCCTCACCCCATGACCTCCACTGTGCCCCTTCCTTGCCCGGCCTCCTCCATCCCCCCTCCCCTCCACCCCCCACGACCCTTGCAAAGACACAGCAGCCTGCCCAGAGGTGCCCAAACCAAAGGGCAGTGCCTGGAGACCGACTGTGCCCAGGCTGGGAGGCGGGTGAAGCCCCGCCAGGTGCTGGAGGTGCCGGAGCAGGAAGGTGGAGGTGCTTCAGACAGACACAGACTCTGCTGTGTCCAGCAAGTCAGAGCAGCCAGGCCCGAGGGCACAGAGGCCGCCTGGTGCCCCGTCCCCCAGTGTGAGACGTGGCGGGCCCACGGAGGGGGCTACAAGCGGTTTTATGTTAAGGGAGGGGCGGTGAAGCGAGCTGCTGACCTCACAGAGGGGCCGTAAGTGACTTTATATCATGGGAGGGGGCGGTGAAGCGAGCTGCTGGCCTCGCGGAGGGGCCGTGACTTTATGTTAAGGAAGGCTCTGTGAAGCAGGATGCTGGCCCCACGGAGGGGCCGTAAGTGACTTTATATAAACGGGGGGCGAGGCGGGAGGCCCTTGTCAGCTCTGCTTCCCAGTGACGTCCTCTCATCCCGCTTCCTGGATGGTGAGGCTGAGGCAGAATCAGAGGTGTATTTGCCAGAAGCCACAGCATGGCCTTCTGTGTCCTGGCCCCCGTGAGAGTCCGCCCTCGGCAGGGCTGAGGGGTCCGGGGCTCAGGAATCCGGGTGGAGTGGGGGAACGCGTCCAGGTCGGAGTGGGTCGTGCCCAGGGATGGGGGTGTGTGTCCACAGGGGACTGTGCCCTGGGGACGGGGGCTGCCATCCCTCCAGGCCCCACTCACCCCCTCACCCGCCCCCCCCTTCCCCATGGGGCACCACCACCCAGGCCCCACAGGGAGCAGAAAAGCGAACGAGAACGTAACCTGAGTGCCACTCCTGAAGAATACGTGCTCCAACCTCTAACGCTGCCAGAACGTGACAAGCAAAAGCATCTTTCTTCTGTGGACATATTCTAATTAGGAAAAAAAGTACATTGTGCTATTCTAGGAAACAAGAGAATTTTAAATAGATATGATATGCATGTTAACACACAAGCCCAAATGAACAAAAGCATCTTTTACTGATGTTCTTCCGAGGAGGAGGGAGGAAGTATGTCTAATTCTGTACTTCAAAATTGTTGTAAATTAAAGCTTGCTCCCTGATATTAACTTCTATCATGTTCTGTCATTAGACTCTCCACTGAGAGACCAAATCTGGAAGAAACCAACATACAGAGCTCAAGTTCTACGATTTAATATGTGGCTTTGCCAGCCAGGCATGTACCCCTTCTATTCCCTTCTAAAGATGAATACCTGTGGCTAATTTTCTAAATCTCGTCATTTTGAATCAATACACCACTTGGTTAATGGAGTGAGGAATCCAAAACAGAAGAACAGAGATGGAGACACAGATTCCCCATGCGGCTCCTTCTGAGTCAGCCGGGCGCCTCCCCAACCTCCCCTCTCATCACCAGACACGTTCTCTTTCTAAGGTGAGAGGAGAGCCAGCAAGTGGGTCACATTCTGCTTTGCTTTCAGCGAAGCTCTGAGGTCTCCCTCAGCAGGGAACCTCCACGTCACAGTTCCAAACAGTACCATCTTCTTCAAAAGCTCAAGTGAAAAAAATCGGAATGTTTTGCTAGTGGCGTGAGCTGGCGGTTGTCACAAACACTGCAGCACAGCTCACTGAGACACACACAGTCCCGGGCAGGAGCACAGGGGTGGGCGCACAGCACATGGCCCCCAGGCCCCGAGGTCCCCACCGCTGGGGGCAGCAGGCGTCCCGCCCCACCGCCCCGCCAGAGCTCCCGGGAAGCGTGTGCTGAGGGCCATCTCGGTGGCGGAGAGGGCACCGGAGGAGACGCCGCAGTGGGGGCCTCTGCCCAGCGCCAAGCTCCCTGTCCCCTTCGCGGCCTCCCCCCTCCCAGGGTCAGCCTGCCCCCACCCCCTCCCCGTCCCGGGCCTTCTCGCAGACACAGCACCCTCCCTTCCAGCCCCCAGGCCCCCAGGCCCATGGACAGGACCCAGCACCCATGCGGCAGACTGGGCAGTGGGCATCTGAGCCTTTTTTGTTTTTTTTTTTTAGGCAGGAAATCATCTGGTTTTATTTAGAGGCCGCTGGTCACATGATGGAAAGACAAGTATGGCACAAAATTACAGAGGTTTAGCTCATCACACAACACAAACCATCAGGTCTTTACAATTCATTTTAGTTTTTGAGTCTAACTCCCATTTCATGTGCAGCTAATAATACAGCCTCCCTATCAGAGGGGCAGTTCATGGAAATTCATCCTGTTTGCAGAGCTCCACACTCCCAGGAGCGGACCAGTCGGGGCATGCAGGACACTCCCTAAGCCAAGGGCCAGTGGAGTCAGGGCCTCGTCCTGGAATGAGGCGGACAGGCAGGGCGGCCGGCCCTCTAGACACATGGCGGGCTACAGGAACGCACCCTCAACAGTAAGAACCACCACCCTAAGCCTGGATGCCCCCATCCTGGCCTATTTTTATCCCTGCCCCCTCTCTCTCAACACCTGCCATCCTGCTTTCAGAGGCCACAGCTTCATGTCCACGCACCTCTTCTCTGGGCTGAACTGAGTCGCCTGGTGTCAGGGACGCAGACGGGAACTCTGGGGGAAGAACAAGGGTGGGGCAAACTGGATTCAGAGACCTTGAAGGAGTTTGGGGCTGGGTCTGTTTGATGCTTGACATACGTTTGTTTTTCAAAAATGGCTGAGGAATCATAGGAAAACAGTACCATCTTCAGGGTCCCACCAGGACTTCCTCAGGGAGCTAGTCCTCCAAATACACTCTTAATGACTCATTAGCCTGTCTTTTGATGGCTTGATATTGAAGCCATTCTGGAACTTATTTCTATGACAAACTCTCTTAAATTAAAAGGGAGTCATTTGTTGTTATTGGAGCTGAAGCTGCAATACTTTGGCCACCTGATGTGAAGAGCCAGCTCACTGGAAAAGACCCTGATGCTGGGAAAGTTTGAAAGCAAGAGAAGAGGAGAGAGGCAGAGGATGAGATGGTTGGATGGCATTGCCAACTCAATGGACACATTTGAGCAAACTCCAGGAGATAGTGGAGGACAGGGAAGCCTAGCGAGCTGCAATCCGTGGGGCTGCAAAGATTTGGACATGACTGAGGGACTGAACAACCACCTTTGTTATGTGAAACAAGTCCTCAGAGAAATAAGCACCGTGTCTCTTATCTGTGGAAGCGACATGAAAACACCAAGCTCGTAGATACGAACAGCAGATTGGTGGCTGCCAGAGCAGAAGGTGGGGGTGGGAGAAATGGGTGAGTGTTGTTTGTTTAAATAAGTTCAATAAATAAAAGAACAGTCTTTTCAACAAATAGTGCTGGACATCTGGATATCCACCTCCAAAAAGAATGTCATTGCAACCCCATCTCACAGCATATAAAACCCAGGTCAGAATGGATCACCTGTTTAGCTAAATGTCAAAAGCTAAAACTGCAAAACTCTAAGAAAACATTAAACTTTCATCATCTTCGGTCAGGCAGGGGTTTCTTAGATATAACACCCAAAGTGACAAAAGGAAAAAAAAAATCACACATCGAAAGTTTTATCCTTCAAAGGACATCAATAAAGTGAACAAATGACTCACAGAATGAAAATTGCAAATAATATATCAAATAAGGGACTTATATTCAGAATATATAGGAAACCTCTTATACTGCAACAAGAAACCAATTTTAAAATGGGTAAAGTATTTAAATAGACATTTTCTCCAAAGAAAATATACAAATGGCCAACAAATTTATAGAAAGATGATAAATGCGAGTCATTAGGGAAACGCAAGCCTCAGTGGGACACCACTTCACACCCAGCAGAGGCGACAGCAAGTGCTGGCACAGCCGTGGAGAGGCTGGAGCGCTCACGGCCGGGGCTGCGACGCCGCGCCTGGAAACAGTCTGGCAGAACTTCAAGGCAAACCCTGCGCCCACAGCACTCTGCAGGCCACAAGCTCCGGGACACAGTGAGGGGCGAGGGGCAGGGGGGCCTGGCATGCTGCAGGGGGTCCCAGAGAGTCCGCCGTGAGTTAGCGACCCAAGGACAGAGCGAGTCTGTCTGCAGGTGGAAGCTGAAGTCCTCTGCGGCCTCACAGTTAGAGACCCACCCCCAGGATGGCTTCAACCAGGCCTGCTCCCGGGTGAGGGGGGTTCCCTCCCCCCCAGACCGCCAGACAGCTTCCACTTGGGGTCACTGTTCCCACGTGGCCAAGACCCCAGACGCTCCGGCTCCACGTCATCAGCATAGACCCGCTGCCCCGGGCAGCCTGGAGATGTCGGTGTCGGACGCGCTTGCGCCGGGCTCTGCGTCTCCTGTCTCTCCCCAGTCAGGGTTCAAGCCTGGAGGCAGCTGGACGGGCCGGACTGGACCCCAGGGAGCTCACTTTGCCGAGAATCATGGGGGCAAGGGCTTTATTCGGAGCCCTGCCCCCCCATCCTGGAAACGTCACAGTCCAGGTGGCGAATTCAGGGGCAGCTCGTGTCACCAGAACCTCAGGGCCCCATGGAGCGGGCTGTGCATGCCCTGTGCCCAGGACGTGGCGTGTGCCGTGGGCACTGCGTGTGCCCAGGAGGTGGTACGCGCCGTGTGCAGTGCACGTGCGCCCAGGACGTGGCACGCAAGATGTGTATTGCGCGTGCGCCGTGCATTCGGCGGGGGCTGGGGGAAGGTGCTCGAAGACGTCAGAACTGAGTGGGATTTTCCAAACCACTAAGAAAAGAAACACAGAGGGAAGGAAATTATGTTTTGCTGTCAAAAGCTTTCTTCTCTCCACCAGGTGCATACCAGGGCTTCAGAGGCGGGAACACCTTCAACAAATAACTCACAGCTCGAGCGCCAAAGCTGAACTCCTACTCAGGCGGCAGGGGAACCCTCCCGAAGTGCAGCCTGAGCCCAGCTCTGCAGAGAAGCCGCAGAGCCCTCCTCCAAGGCAAGCCCAGCCCTCCATGTGGAGCCCCGCCCCTAAGGCGACCCTCTCCTCCCAGAGACCCACCCAGACCAGGGACCCGCTGAACCAGCCAGTTTACCAGCATGGGGTCCTGGACCTTCCAGAAAGGTGTTCCCTGCAGGTCACAGGAGGAGGGCTGCGCCCCGGCCTCTCGGAAACCCTCCAGCGAATGCGACCACCACTGCCACCCATCGTAAGAAGGCCAGAACACCCCCAGTCACTGGAAGGTGGCAGATGAGAGGGCAGCCCCAGACCCGTCAGAAGCCCCGGGCCGGGAACAGGAAGCCCCGCAGCGCCTCTACGACCGGCACCTTGGCCCTTACTCTGTGAGTTTCCAGGATCCCCACACGCCCCCAACCTGCCGCTCATCAGAGCAGCTGCAGGGAAAGGTAGAGCCCGTCTGGCGAGTTGCAGAATCAAGTTCCTCCTCCCCACCCGCGCTGGAATTCTCTGCCGCCAGAGCAAACAGGTGTGCGCCCCACATCTCCACTTCCAAGCAGTCTGTCAGTCTCCAGAACCAAGGCTGGCTTCTCTCCAGGGGTCACAGGAGCCCCCCACCTCCTCACAGCCGTCCCCCAGGTTACTTCTCATGCACTACTTTTGGGACTCGGGTCAAAGGGCACTCGGAGAGTGACCCACCGCAGCACCATGACAGCGTCGGGCAGACCCACACGGACATGGCTCAGAAGGGGCGCCCAGGCACCCAGCTGGGGGCAGGAATCCGGAGTTCACCGCCCTCAGCCTCCACCTGTGACGACAGGGTGGGTCACGGCTTGAGGCTGGGCTGCTGGGCTGCGGGCATCGCGTGAGCTCTAGAGGGACCCTGTGGACCGGCCCTGGGAAGGTGGCACACGGATGGGTGACGACCCCCAGAGAGGGGGGCACAGCTGAGCCACGTCCACGTCGGCACCTTCGATGTCCCGTTTCCCCACACGCGAGCAGTCACTTGGATCCAGGGGCTGCTCGTAAGCGCCTGTTTCAGAAGTCATCCCCAAGGAAAGAGTGTGTGTGAACGTGTGTGCGTATAAGAAAAGTAAAGCACATGTGAAAAGTGAACATTACTGGGTAGTTCTATGCCAGATGTTGGGGTCCAGGAGTGAAAAGATGGCCGAGCTTACAGATTAGCGGGACAGGCACGGACAACCGCAATTCTGAAAGCGTCGCAGCTACGGTGAACGCGAGGAAGAAAGAGCACGGGCGACACGAGAGCACATCAGGGGCTCTGAGACGGCTCAGGCTCCAAGGAGAGTATTTGAAGAGCACTAATGTCCTGGCTAGAAGCCAGGAGACACGGGGCCACAAGCAGGAGAGCAGTAGGGAAGAACAGGAGGCCCAGGGGGCAGCAGGGGCGCAGGGCACAGCCAGGGCCCCTGGAAGGTGAGAAGAGGCTCAGAGAGGGTTCGGGGCAGAAGACGCGGGGCCCCGGAGCCCATTCAGAGAGTCGGGGGTTTGTCCCAGAAGCAGTGGGAAACCGGTCAACAACTAAGCATAGAGCGGGACTGGGAGCCTTAACCGCCACTCGGAGAGGAAAGAGGGGGACCGGGGGGCAGGGGTGCAGGCTGGAGGATGAGACCCAGGAGCAAGAGAGACCAACCTGTTGCCGTCCCATGAAGGACGTCCCTCGGCAAAGCCGAGGCCACAGAGGTAAACTTGTTGGAACCGGGCGGTACAATACTCCACGATGTTCCTGTCCGTCGGTCTGTCTGTCCGTCTAGCCACTCAGCATTTACCAAAGGCTACTACACTTGCAAGTGTGGGCTGCAGTGTGCCATAAAGTAAAACCACAAGAAGTTCACGGTCAGCCCAGGGTCCTTCTAAGAAAACTGTCGCCCGGCGGTCTCACTGTCAGCATCTGCTGCTGCTGCTGCTAAGTCGCTCCAGTCGTGTCCGACTCTGTGTGACCCCATAGACGGCAGCCCACCAGGCTCCTCTGTCCCTGGGATTCTCCAGGCAAGAGCACTGGAGTGGGGTGCCATCGCCTTCTCGCGGTTAGCATCTATTTTGGTGTAAATGTGCACAGCCCTTAGTAATAGGGGCCAGGTAGCCTCCTTGTGAGCCCACTGTTCTGTCTTCACCTGAACGACACTCACTGTGTTGAGAACAAAGACAGCAGGCTCCGAGCAAAAGCACAGCCCAGGAGCGAGGCCTCGGCCTCTGGAGGCCCTTCCCGGACTCTCACCTCCACTTCCCCAGGGGATGCAGGCGGGACACCCAGCCACCCACCTGAACAGAAGCATCCTGGCTGGATGAGACAAACGCCACATGAAGCTGTATAAAAATAAACATTTTCAAGGGTTTAAAAAAAAAAATCACCAGGACAGATGGGGTTTCAGATCCTTTATAGACACAGAAACAGACTTTGGAAGAGAAAGAGGAAGTCGGGCCACAGTCCGGAGCAGCGGCTGCCACTCTGGACTTCAGAGCACGCGGGCCAGGGGAGTCCGGGGCCTGGGTGTGTCCTCAGGGTGGGGCCGCCACGTCCCTCCTCCTCCAGTGGCCCCTCAGCAACTCTCATCACCCCCGTCCCTGCCTGCCACCTCCCATCACCAGCCCCCCATGGACTGGAAACACCTTGAGCCCGGGGCATCTTCGCGTCACTCACCACCGTCAGGATCGCCTAAATACTGAGGTTTATGACCGAAGGCCCATCTCCCTGCTAGACCCTACATTCTATGGGGACGGAGGCCCCTTCTCCATCCTCCACATCCACCAGGAGCTCAAGAGAAGAGTGTCTGACAAGCATGTGTTGTCTAAGTTAGTCAAAAGCAAATACGTTGACAAAACCTTCTATCAATTAAAGAATCCACCTGCCAACGTGTCTCCTGCACTGGCAGGTAGATTCTTTCACTGAGCCACCTGGGACGCCTTCATGCACTGAGGTCCTCCCTAATGCCCCTCACCGCTGCCAGTATCTGTTCTCATCACTACTGAGATGGAATGCTTGGCTTTGTTCCCCTAGAAACCCCACCTTCTTGGCTTGGTTTAAATGAAGTAACAGGTTCTCAGAAAGATTCCCCATGAATGACAAAGTTTTCCAGACAGTCTATTTCCTTTCTAAAATGCTCCTTTTTTGAGCTTTTTGTGGCCAAAGAGAGAGACCACTTGGACAGTGACAGGCTTGGGCTCCTGATTGCACTGGGACCCAGGTCCAGGCAGTGTCCACTGGAGATGCTGGAGCCACCGGTGGCCGGGGGCTCTGAGATGCTCAGATTCACCCTCTGCCCACAGAGCTGCTTTGCTGACGGAGGGACTGCAGGAATGCAGGGCATCAGGCTCCTGGCCGCAGGGGCCCCCGGATCCTCCAAACCCGGAGAGGAGAGGAGCCACGGCTGGTGGCCACGGAAGCCGTTTGCTCAGGACACTGCTCCCGGTCCCCTCCGGGGGTTTAGGGATTTGTTTCCACCCCTCTCACCCCCGACGGCCCATCAGAACGACACCGCAGCAGCCCATGAGAAGCCCGCTGTGCGGCTGTAAAGCCGCCCGATTTATTATTCACGGTGTCCAAACAGGAAGAGCACCTGTTAACAGGCATTTATGGACGGTGGGTCAGTTCTCAGAAAGAGCCACAGATAAAGGATTTCAGAAAACTAAACAGGGTCCGAGAGGGAGACCCGTTCATCTGTGTGGGCTCGGGTCAGCCGAGGAGATGTCCTGCTCTTGCCTAAGCGTCAGCAGCTGACAGAAGGAAAACCTAAAGGGAACTGCCTGTCTGCCTCTAGGGTCCACGGCACCCTGACCCGCGGCCCTGGGGTTTCCTCTCCTGAATCTGTCCTGCTCAGCGTTGCACCAGCCACACAGCATCTCCAGGGGGACGGCAAACCCGTCTGTGCACTGTCTCCAAACTCAGGTTTCCTAAGGGAAATCACCACCTCAGAATGCCAGCTTTAAGACTCTGGGCTGCTTCTTTCTCAGTGCTCAGACGCCTGATGAATGAGAAAACTGTGGATTGTAAAGCAGGTTTCTCCTCCTGCAGGGACACCTGTGTGCAAGGCCTGCGCTCCAGGCCCAGCGCTGGCTCCACCTGCCCAGGCTCCACGTGGGCGGAAGCCCCTTCCCCGCCCACCTCCTTCCTCCTTCCTCCTCCGCGTTTGCGCCCTTCTGCCACCCCGCATCCGCCGCAAGCTCTCCTTCACTCCCATTTCTCTTTTCCTGCCTCTCCTGGTTGTGCTTTAGGCCACTCGCTGCTCCCCTGGGGAGGCGGGGCTTTCATTCGCACTGCAACTACCAGGGGTCAGGTGTCCCTGAACCCGGCATCTGAATTATCCCGGGAGCGAACCCCACTCCAGCATCTTTAACAGCCAGGCCCGATCAGCGGTGTATTCTCCCCTCAATTCTCAGTTAGCTCTGAATGGACTCTGATTTGCATGACTTTACATTTAAAAAAAAAAACAAACACACCTTCTCGCCTTCCTTGGTTTCCATGACAACAGCCTCTTGCTCTGCCTTCTACTCCCCAGGGGCTCGCTGGTGCCTCTGGTGTCCCCACGGTCTGCCTGCTGACCCAGGGGGTCCCCACAGCACCATAGCCGTCCCCACGCGGCCACCCCCCACTTAGCAACCCCCGAGTCCATCCACCAGCGAGATCCTTGCATCTGCACCTCCCAAGTCTAGACGGCACGCCCTTGCATCTGCCGCCCTACACACGGGTCTGACTTCCAGTGTGACGAGCGCTAAAGACAAAACAGCGCCACGTTTACTGACCACTCGCTGCACGCCAGGCGGCTCCACGCCTTCTGTGTGTGTCATCTCGGTCAGTCCTCAGGATCCCGATGAGGCAAACGCCACGTCGGCTCCGGGTTGCAAATGAGGAATGGAAGAGGTGCAGTCAGCTCACGCTGCCTGCTGACCGCAGGTGGAGCCGGGCTGTGAACCAGCGCTCCTCTCCTCTCCTGAGAGGAGCCGGGGAGCCCCTAAGGGTCGGTCTCCGGCTTCCACTGACCGCCACCCAACACAGGCGCCACGGCCGTTTCGGCCCTGACCCGCAGTTACCTCTCCCTCCTCTCTTTACGATTCAATTTTCAAACACCCTGATGCTTCCCCGCTACTGCCTGACGACGAGCCCACGTTTCCCTGCCAGCATCGCAGTCTGGCCAGCAGTCTCCACGGTCACGTCTCACCGACTCCTACCTAACGACCTTCCTGCCTGGCCGTCAACTGAACAGGTGCCGTGTTCCAGGGAGGCCCGGAGGCCCAGGAGGCTCCAGAGACTGCATCTCAGTCTCTGCGACAGCCCCATGGGGGAGGGGCGTTCCCGCAACTACGGGCTTGTTCTGTGACGAGCAGCTGCCGCGACTTCCACCAAGGCCACCCGTCCAGGCCTCAGGGAGCCCGAGTCTGACTCCAAAGTCGCAGGCTGGGCCTGGGGGGCGGCGGGGGCAGGGACCCGCCGTGAACAGCGTGCAGCTACACACCTAGTTTTGCCTTTCGCCGAGCCAAGGGGACGCCAGGCAGCCCTGCAGACCACGAGGGCATCTCCCGCGGCCGCTGCAGCACGGGCCCTCAAGACCAGACCCCCGCACCCCTGCCCTTCGCTCGTCATTTCAGGCCCCCAGCTTCCTTTTGTTTGGGTCCCCTCACACCGTGAGGCCCGTACGGACTGCAGCAGGAAACACCGACCCCTCCAAGCCTGGTCCCCACTCCCACCGGCAGCCCACCCCTCAACAGGCCCCTTGAGGACGAGACGAGACAAGGCAGCCACCGCCCATGGGGAAAGCAAAGCTGTGGTGCAGATGAAGGATCAGCCTCCGCCCTGTCTCGGAGCCTCGAGGCTCCAGCACAAACAAGACCAGCTCCACCAGCTGCAGGCATGCTTGGGGGGCTGCAGTCTGGCGTCCAGGAAACCAGGCTCCGACCCAGTTCCTGCAGGAACCCACCTCGTGCACCCCACTGGTGACGTCCTCAGGTGGTCCAAGCTTCAGCAGACGTCTAATTTTACCACCACGTCTTTAAGAATCCCTCACTCCCTCTGTTTCATCAAAATTAAATACCTGTTGCAAGGAGGAGCCATCTTCTCCAAAGCTTTCAACTCAACTTTTCTGGAATAGACTTTAAAAAAGAATGCCTTGTGCAGTTTCCCCCATGAATGCGGGTGGTATGGTGCCAACCACTTTCTCTCCAAAACTGCTCCAATCAGCCAGCCCCGGCTCCGGCTGGCTCCCGACACCTCTTCTCTCCTGCTCACTCTGAGGACAGCTCAACGCCTCTGCTTCGGTCTCTGCTTCCTGCAAAGGCTTGTGGGTTCACTGCTGACCACACATGGTCGCCGTCATATCCATCCATCAGCTTCCCTGAGCCATGTTCACTCAGGCACCAGAACCATCAAGCTCAGAGCAGCGGCTGCCAGCACGTGGGGCTGAAGCCTGTAACATCAGTTTGGCCTTGACCACGGGAAGGAGAGATGGGCTTATTCACCAAAGCAAAAGGGCATCAGCCAGTCACAAGCCGAGGGTCTCGCTCCTTCACTCTGTGCCCGGCGCCTCAGAGCAGGCATCACAGAAGCTGTTAGAGCTGCACTCAGCTCTTTCCTTGTCTGGGGCCATCGGAGTAAACACGACTGCTTGTACTGGGTTGGGCAGAAGGTTCATCTGGGTTCCTCCGTAAGATGTTATGGAAAAACCCAAGTGAACTCTTCAGCCAACCCAGTATCTGAGACCCTCAAGACACATCTCACTTCAAAGACCGGATCTTTTCATCTGAGACAGTAGTCTCCCAGCCCGGCTCTTCCTTCTGGTTCATTTCCTCTTTCTAAGCAGCTGCCACCACTGCGCTGACACCGCAGCCCATCTGAACGCGACATGACCTACGACCCAGTTCCTGGAAACTCCTTTCTCCTTGGTTCTCAGGAGGCTCTCCTGACTCTTAACTACGCATCTGCAGTCCGGACTCCACTTCTGACCTACCAAGCCCTGGTCTGCACAACGATCTCCAGTCCACAGGCACAAAACGAGGTGACATCTTTATAGGAAAGGCTCAGATAAATACAAAATATAACTTAAACGGACTTGAACCAGGAGTCAGCAAACGTTTTCTCTGAAGGGCTGGACAGTAAACATTTTACAACATATGGCTCAAGCCTTTTTCACGCCTAGTCAAGTCTGCAGTTGCAAGGCGAAAGCAGCCATAGACAGCAGGGAGCAGTGTGGGTATTGCTGTGCTCCTACGAAACTTGAGGAAAAACAGGCTGTGGGTGGCCCATGGGCCATAGCTTGCCAGTGCCTGCCTGCCTCAAACAATAAAGGGTATTTATCTTGTGAAACAAGGAAAGCCTGTGGCAGGAAAACCCCAGGGCTGACTGATTTAGCCACTCAACCCACCTACCCTCTGCCATCTGCAGCTGTCCTTGTGGTCTCAAAACGGCTCCCGCCACTCCAGAGAGACGCACAAGGCAACAACCAGCAGCAGCAGAAACGGCGCCTGTGAAGCCTTGGCCACGACAGGCGCTTCAGAGGCACCACAAGGGCAAGACCCGCCTCGGTGGCACCAGGCCTGGCCTGCACGCGTCCCCTCCCTCCTGAGTCACAGCACCTCGCAGAGTCCTTCTCAGGAGACCATCCTGCCCCTGCAAGTTAATCCTGTTCACATGGGGGCTAACCTCACGGCTTTCCAAACCACACGTGACATGCAAACACACCCGTGATATGCTCCTGGGAATCACTGGGTTTGCAAACAACAAAGCTTTCCTCCTGAGCTCCAGGTGGTCGCTCCATCAATATTGCTATTGTTTGTTCAGCTGCTTAGTCGTGTCCAACTCTTTGTGGCCCCATGGACTGCAGCCCGCCAGGCTTCCCTGTCTTTCACTATCTTCTGGAGTTTGCTCAAACTCATGTCCATTGAGTCAGTGATGCCATCCCACCATCTCATCCTCTCGTGCCCTGCACCCCCCGCACGCCCCCCATCAACACTGTTCAGTTTCCGTTCAGTTCAGTTCAGTTCAGTCGCGTCCGACTCTTTGCGACCCCAGGAATCGCAGCACGCCAGGCCTCCCTGTCCATCACCATCTCCCGGAGTTCACTCAGACTCACATCCATTGAGTTTGTGATGCCATCCAGCCATCTCATCCTCGGTCGGCCCCTTCTCCTCCTGCCCCCAATCCCTCCCAGAATCAGAGTCTTTTCCAATGAGTCAAATCTTCACATGAGGTGGCCAAACTACTGGAGTTTCAGCTTCAGCATCATTCCTTCCAAAGAAATCCCAGGGCTGATCTCCTCCAGAATGGACTGGTTGGGTCTCCTTGCAGTCCAAGGGACTCTCAAGAGTCTTCTCCAACACCACAGTTCAAAAGCATCAATTCTTCGGCGCTCAGCCTTCTTCACAGTCCAACTCTCACATCCACACATGACCACAGGAAAAACCATAGCCTTGACTAGACAGAACTTAGTCGGCAAAGTAATGTCTCTGCTTTTGAATAAGCTATCTAGGTTGGTCATAACTTTTCTTCCAAGGAGTCAGCGTCTTTTAATTTCATGGCTGCAGTCACCATCTGCAGTGATTTTGGAGCCCCCAAAAATAAAGTCTGACACTGTTTCCACTGTTTCCCCATCTATTTCCCATGAAGTGATGGGACCAGATGCCATGATCTTCGTTTTCTGAATGTTGAGCTTTAAGCCAACTTTTTCACTCTCCTCTTTCACTTTCATCAAGAGGCTTCTTAGCTCCTCTTCACTTTCTGCCATAAGGGTGGTGTCATCTGCATCTCTGAGATGATTGATATTTCTCCCAGCAATCTTGATTCCAGCTTGTGCTTCTTCCAGCCCAGCGTTTCTCATGATGTACTCTGCATAGAAGTTAAATAAGCAGGGTGACTATACACAGCCTTGACGTACTCCTTTCCCAATTTGGAACCAGTCTGTTGTTCCATGTCCAGTTCTAACTGTTGCTTCCTGACCTGCATACAGGTTTCTCAAGAGGCAGGTTAGATGGTCTGGTATTCCCATCTCTCTCAGAATTTTCCACAGTTTATTGTGATCCACACAGTCAAAGGCTTTGGCATAGTCAATAAAGCAGAAATAGATGTTTTTCTGGAACTCTCTTGCTTTTTCCATGATCCAGCGGATGTTGGCAATTTGATCTCTGGTTCCTCTGCCTTTTCTAAAACCAGCTTGAACATCAGGGAGTTCACGGTTCACGTATTGCTGAAGCCTGGCTTGGAGAATTTTGAGCATTACTTTACTAGCATGTGAGATGAGTGCAATTGTGGGGTAGTTTGAGCATACTTTGGCATTGCCTTTCTTTGGGATTGGAATGAAAACAGACCTTTTCCAGTCCTGTGGCCACTGCTGAATTTTCCAAATTTGCTGGCATATTGAGTGAAGCACTTTCACAGCATCATCTTTCAGGATTTGAAACAGCTCAACTGGAATTCCATCACCTCCACTAGCTTTGTTCATAGTGATGCTTTCTAAGGCCCACTTGACTTCACATTCCAAGATGTCTGGCTCTAGATTAGTGATCACACCATCATGATTATCTGGGTTGTGAAGATCTTTTTTGTACAGTTCTTCCATGTATTCTTGCCACCTCTTCTTAATATCTTCTGCTTCTGTTAGGTCCAGACCATTTCTGTCCTTTATCGATCCCATCTTTGCATGAAATGTTCCCTTGGTATCTCTAATTTTCTTGACGAGATCTCTACTCTTTCCCATTCTGTTGTTTTCCTCTATTTCTTTGCCCTGATCACTGAAGAAGGCTTTCTTATCTCTTCTTGCTATTCTCTGGAACTCTGCATTCAGATGCTTATATCTTTCCTTTTCTCCTTTGTTTTTCGCTTCTCTTCTTTTCACAGCTATTTGTAAGGCCTCCCCAGACAGCCATTTTGCTTGTTTGCATTTCTTTTCCATGGGGATGGTCTTGATCCCTGTCTCCTGTACAATGTCACGAACCTCATTCCATAGTTCATCAGGCACTCTATCTATCAAATCTAGGCCCTTAAATCTATTTCTCACTTCCACTGTATAATCATAAGGGATTTGATTTAGGTGATACCTGAATGTTCTAGCGGTTTTCCCTACTTTCTTCAATTTGAGTCTGAATTTGGTCATAAGGAGTTCATGATCTGAGCCACAGTCAGCTCCTGGTCTTGTTTTTGTTGACTGTATAGAGCTTCTCCATCTTTGGCTGCAAAGAATATAATCAGTCTGATTTTGGTGTTGACCATCTGGTGATGTCCATGTGTAGAGTCTTCTCTTGTGTTGTTGGAAGAGGGTGTTTGCTATGACCAGTGCATTTTCTTGGCAAAACTCTACTAGTCTTTGCCCTGCTTCATTCCTCATTCCAAGGCCAAATTTGCCTGTTACTCCAGGTGTTTCTTGACTTCCTCCTTTTGCATTCCAGTCCCCTATAATGAAAAGGATATCTTTTTTGGGTGTTAGTTCTAGAAGGTCTTGTAGGTCTTCATAGAACCATTCAACTTAAGCTTCTTCAGCGTTACTGGTTGGGGCATAGACTTGGATAACTGTGATATTGAATGGTTTGCCTTGGAGACGAACAGAGATCATTCTCTCGTTTTTGAGATTGCATCCAAGTACTGCATTTCGGACTCTTTTGTTGACCATGATGGCTACTCCATTTCTTCTGAGGGATTTCTGCCCACAGTAGTAGATATAATGGTCATCTGAGTTAAATTCACCCATTTCAGTCCATCTTAATTCGCTGATTCCTAGAATGTCGATGTTCACCCTTGCCATCTCCTGTTTGACCACTTCCAATTTGCCTTGATTCATGGGCCTGACATTCCAGGTTCCTATGCAATACTGCTCTTTACAGCATTGGATCTTGCTTCTATCACCAGTCACATCCACAACTGGGTATTGTTTTTGCTTTGGCTCCATCCCTTCATTCTTTCTGGAGTTACTTCTCCACTGATCTCCAGTAGCATATTGGGCACCTAATGACCTGGGGAGTTCCTCTTTTGGTATTGTATCATTTTGCCTTTTCATACTGTTCATGGGGTTCTTAAGGCAAGAATACTGAAGTGGCTTGCCATTCCCTTCTCCAGTGGACCATGTTCTGTCAGACCTCTCCACCATGACCCGTTCAGGATCAGGCAATCAAGTCACAGAAACTCCACTCTCTTTCTCGTGCTGGACGGTACTGTGAATATGCCTTCAAGTGATTCTGTAGTGAGAGACACCAGTCCCATCCCTGGCACCTTTGGCAATGAAAACAAAAGCACTCAAATAATGGTCTGACAGGGAGCTGACAAATTTCATTCACATAATAAAAAGCAAAGAGCAATTCTCCTGACACAGCCTGATGGGAAGCACTGGCCTGGGCTGGCAGGCAGGATGGCGAAACCACCACTACACTCAGGAGAAAGTGGACGCAGCCAGCCTGGGCCACGGGGTGACACCAGTGAGCGGGCTCAGTGGCCATGGGTCTGACTCGAGAAGCGACGTGTCTGGATGCTGGCAGAGGAGCGGGGGAGGCAGCTCCGAGGAGCCACTTCCCCAATTTAGTCAAGAAAGGGAAGAGGAACTCAGCGGCCCTCGCTGATCAGCGAGCCACGGCCGGCATTAACTCAAAAACCACACGGTTCGCGTGGTTTTTACGAGCTAGGGGAGCCACACCTGTTATTTGGGTGTTTGTATGCGAATGGCGTTTTACTCGACTCTCACATAGAAACGGCACAGAAACGCGCAGGAAGAAGAGACACATTCAGGCCTTATGGATCTTCCACAGATGGGCTTTCTGAGATTTAGAAGACTTTTGTCTCTATCACAAACTCTTACTCCAAATATCATTTTATAAACTAATGAATTTCTAGAAGACTCTCTGTATAATATAGAGAGTCTATATTATATAAGCGAAAAATCACACCTAATATTGAGAATACCTGCAGTTTCTTCTTATTGAAAAGATGCTGAAGGTGCACAGGGCAAGCAGAGAGACAGGCCTGGGCCAAAAAAGGATGCTCCTCTCAAAGACGCTGGAGGGGGGGCGGGGAGGAGGATACACTGGCCTCCCCACAGGAGGTCGAAGCCCTCCTCCGCTCCCGCGTTATCATCATGCTGCTGCTGCTAAGTCACTTCAGTCGTGTCCGACTCTGGGTGACCCCATAAACAGCAGCCCACCAGGCTCCCCCGTCCCTGGAATTTTCCAGGCGAGAACACTGGAGTGGG
>NW_024070192.1:608836-643694 GCF_014754425.2 Oryx dammah
AGTCTCTCAGTCGTGTCTGACCCTCAGCGACCCCATGGACTGCAGCCCACCAGGCTCCTCCGTCCCTGGGATTTTCCAGGCAAGAGGACTGGAGGGGGTGCCATCGCCTGCTCATCATGCTACAAGGTGTCAAAGAGAACTGTTCATAAACAGGGTTTCTATGCTCTTAAACTTGAACCAGAGCACTTGATTCTATTAGCTAAAGCGCACTGCAGCTAGAGAAGAGCTCACAGAGGAGGGGAACAGCGCGCTGTGTTTGAAAAACAGGACACCACCTGCACTTAAGACTGAATTCTTAAACACACTCCGCTCCAGAGAAGTGCTCCCAGCCTGATTAGAGCTGTCTGTGTAAGGTTCTGCAAGTCTAAATGGGCTTTAAATATTTCTTACTGCATAACATGATTGTGTTTCTCAGCTGGGGGTAGGCCATTCAAGCAAACCCTAATCATTACTGCGGATTACCTGCGAAGAAAAGCAGGAGGCGTTAAAAGCCTCCCCAACAGTCTGCTGGAGGGCCTGGGTCTGCAGCCCTTGGGGGACCATCTTGGGTTGGGTTAGCAATTGCGGAATGTAAATGATGGTTCTAAAGATGCCTGGAAGAAATCGGAGCCCTTCTTAATCCTCACTCCACATTCTTCATTTGATCAGTAAATCCACTGTTTCTAGATTATTCAGAAAATAAGACTAAAAGTAATCAAAATTTCAAACCTGTAAGTTTCAAATATATCAAAGATCTCTCAGTGTGGAATCCCGGTCATGTCAGGCATAGCTGCTGACTGTGGTGGAGGAAAGGTTGCGTCAGGCAGGAATCTGGGCCAAAAAAACACAGAACAGCTTGATAACTTCAGCAACGACATCCTCGCTGCTCTCAGGCAGGCACCCCCGTTTCGGTGAGAGGAGTGAAGGGGAATTCCATGATAAATGCCCACCGCCCTTGCTACCAGAGCCCAGGGTTCCAACAGCACCTCTTTCTCTGCAGCCTCCAAACCAGCAAGGCCAGAGCACTGTGTCACCTGTGTCTGGAGAATTTTAAGATGGTTGTAAGTGATCCAGCCAGCGGTTTAAGGCCACAGGACCACCGTGTGTGACAGTGACCTGACGAGCGGCTCCCACAGCTCCCGGGTCTCAAGACGACACGGTCAAGCTGAGACAGGCTGGGCTGAGCCTGTCTGCTCACGGCCTCGGGGCTTTGGTGCCAAGCCCTGAAGTTGACAAGAATGGCTGGCTTTTAGTCTTTTTCCCTAACCCTAACCTGAGTCGAGCATGCCTTCATGGCTCGCCTGTAGCTTTCTCACACGAACCGACGTGTGTGTCTGCAGCAACCTTTCTCACACGCCCGACGTGTGTGTCTGCAGCAATCTTTCTCACACGCCCGACGTGTGTGTCTGCAGCAACCTTTCTCACACGCCCGACGTGTGTGTCTGCAGCAACCTTTCTCACACATCCGACGTGTCTGCAGCAACCTTTCTCACACGCCCGACGTGTGTGTCTGCAGCAACCTTTCTCACATGCCCAACGTGTGTGTCTGCAGCAACCTTTCTCACACGCCCGACGTGTGTGTCTGCAGCAACCTTTCTCACACGTCCGACGTGCATGTTTGCAGCAACCTGCAGTGTGTGAGGGCTCGCTCCAGGCTCTCAGTGGTGGAATGTCCTGGTATGAAGAAAATGGAGAAAACTCGCGCTGTGTACATTCTGACTCACGACCACAAGTAGCATGCCCTGAGCTCAGAAACAGAAGCCAACTCCAGGAACCCAGAACTACAGAGTAACAGTCAGAAAGTACGAGAGTAAAAAGCGGGAGAGAGAAGGAAAAGGGGTTCCGTAGCCCGCTCCGTGAGGCTGAAAGACACTCAGCACACCTACCTACCAGCGTTTGCTCCAGCCACATCTGACACGTGTGTGCAAACCAGCGGCAGAGCTGAGAGAAAGGGCGGCTCCTTCATGAGGGAGAAAGCTTGACACTTTCCAAGGAAGTGCTTCCTTAGAAAAGCCTGTGAACTTGTGACGACCCCCGCCCCTCCCACCCCCGCACAGACGAAATTCCACTTGACTTTCTCTCCCCATCTGCTTTGCTCAACCATATCCTTTGCGTTTCGCTTCCCTTCTGAGTAAAAGCAGAAGATGGTCTGCGGGTGGGCTGAGAGCAGAGAAGCCACATAGCAAGCTCTTTTGGATTCTGTGGAGAAAGTCATCATGCCAAGTTTTGATGGAGACCATCAGACACTCACCTACTAGTTCAGGACCTAAGAATATTTCCATTTTGGTACAAAATTAACATGCTATCAAAGAGCCAGTAGACATTCCAGCCCTTCCTTCTTTCAGGGTTAATTTTCCTTGAGAGAAAAATTCAGACATTCTGTGTAGAATTCTGAAGTACCAGGAAAGGCAAGAAGGGAGGGTACAACAACATCACTGAATTCCAGGGCTTCAGGCCAAGAGAGGCCGCCTGTCTACTTGACCAAAATCTGGTCTCAAATTTTAAAGACTGTCACAGCAGCCCGTCAGGAACCCTTCAAACACATTCTCTTCCCTTTCTGTGTAGCCAGTTCTCACTCGTGGCCAAGTTTAGACCAAGCAGGTCTTCACAGGCTTTGGGGAGAGTCCCTGGCGCTGGGGCAGTTCACTCATTCAGCCAGCACTGGAGACATGGCTACTGGGAGCCTCTGGCTCGGAAGTACCAGGAACCAGGAGCAGGCAGGCGGACACGTGCCCTGAAGACTCTCCCATCATCTCCCAGGATGATTAAACTAGGCTCATTTGCAAGTAGGGAGGCTTTTAGAACTTATCCCACAGAGACCGGCAAGCCACCCTCATCTTCTCCAACAAGCCTCACCCTCCCTTCACTCCAGGTCTTCCCTCCAAAGGGGAGGGCGCTGCTTCCATTCCATAGAAGACGGTAAAACGCAAGCTTGCTGAAGCCCGCAGGGGCTGCGCTGAGCTGTCTGCACCCCCAGGAAGGGGGCCATGCTCAACTGAGGATGATTTGGGAAGAGAAAGGTGAGCAGTGTCTCTGCAGGTCAGCACAGCTCATATTCTAGTGTAAGAATTATCAATGGAAACGACAGCTCAGCATGCATCTGGGGAACTGAGATGAAAAATTAACCCACATCTTTTTCTGCCATGGAGAGAGCAATCGTTTTACTGTGGGAATTCATGGGGCTTCCGTCGTTAAGAGTCCACCAGCAGTACAGGAGACACGGGATCCATCCCTGGTCCAGGAGGACCCCAGGTGCCACGGAGCAGCGAAGGCTGCGGGCCACAAGTCCCGAGCCCGAGTGCCCTAGAGCGCGTGTTCCACAACACGAGAAGCCGCTGCGCTGAGAAGCAGGGGCCCCACAGCAACCAAGGCTCAGCACAGCAGAAAAATAAAGGTTCAAAATGGGAATTCAGTAGCGTGTTCAGGTCACTATTTTTCTAGCAAGTCAAGTTTTTCACCCTCTGCCCCAGAGGCAGCCAGAAGAGATAGCACTCGTGCCTGGGCAGCAAGGAAACGGGTGGCTGTCATCCCGCGGCCGTGCTAGAGGCAGGGGGCCCTCCTCACCAGGGCCGGGCACTCTCTGCGAGTCCGCTTGTTAGACTTAAGACCTGAGCTCTGAGCAGTTAGAGACCACCAAGACTCCACGAGTGAGGATGGCCAGAAGTGATCCTCTCAGGTCAGAAAAGGATGAGCCACAGAGGCAGCCACCGGGCAACGCGGGACTGGAGCCACCATGAAAACCTCGCACCTGGCCACCAGGCAGGGATGCCACCAGGCAGGGGACTCCAGGACAGGGCCCAAGTCAGCACGTGAGCCGGGCTGCCGTGTGGCACAGGGGCATCTGGGCCTCTATGGTTACCCTGACAGGTAATGATGCTGTAAATTCCACTGTGGATTTAGCAATTTTCAAATAGTCTTTTTATTTTGTTTTAAAAGAAAAAAAGGGCCAGGGTTCCAGGATCTCTTCAGGTACTGTGAAGGTGACCCCACACGAGCAAAGGACAGCAAAGATTCTGGCGCCCACAGCAGCTGCCCTGCGTGGGGGCCGAGACCCTGCCCAGTGGGAGGGAGGGAAAGGACAGGCAGGCTTCGGGGCCCGCGGCCGGGACCAGGGCCCCGCCCTCCGTCCCCGGAAGGACTCGGCTTGTTTGACGGTCTGTCACCCTCTCCCTCGCCTGTATGGGCCTCCCTGGTGGCTCAGATGGTGAAGAATCTGCCTGCAATGTGGGAGACTCGGGTTCAGTCCCTGGGTTGGGAAGACCTCCTGGAGGAGGGCATGGCTACCCACTCCAGTGTTCTTGCCTGGAGAATCCCATGGACAGAGGAGCCTGGAGGCTACAGTCCACGGGGTCGCAAAGAGTCGGACACGACTGAACGACTACACTCCCCCGCACCTGTAAGATGAGTGTAATCACAGCGCCTGCTCAGAACCGTCTGTGGACCGAACAGATGGACGGGCGCTCGCACGAGATGGGCGCTCGTCAGCCATTGATATCATTAGGGTCCGTCCTGAAAAGCCTCCGTGACCACTCTGGACGGGGTGACAGATGTTGCGGGCACCTGGCTCTGCAGGCCCGCCCGCAGCGGGCCGCCGCACCCCTCCAGCCCCTGCAGCCCCCCACAGCCCACCCCTGCAGTCTCAACTCCCCATCCCTCACTCACCCCATCTCTCCTGCCCTTGCCCCCTGCCCACCCACCAGGAACACCAGGGGCTACGTGATGCTGTTCTGCCCCACGTTCTGCTCAGCCCCCACCCTCGCCCCTCTCTTCCGGGCCCACTTGCTGCTGGGCCGCACAGCGGCTGCCCACCCTGCAGGCTAGAGGATGCCGCCGCCCCAGAGGTGGTGACCCTGCAGCCCCCATCCTGAGTCACCCGCCCTCGTAAGAGCAGTCAACCAGGGTGCAGACTCCATCAGGACGAGTTCTTGCAAATACTCACAGGTGATTAAGAAAAGGCCACAACCAAGGAGGCATCTCACCATCCACCCATTCATTTACTCGACATCGAGGGAATGCCCGCTGTGTCCCTGGTCCCAAAGAGTCACCCAGGACGGGGGGGCACACACGATCTGACGGTGCTGGTAGCCCGTCACGTACAGCAGCCTGACCTCCACGGAGACCATCCGCCACTTGAGGCAGGTGGAGGAGGGGCCAGAAAGCTGTCTTGCTCCTTTCACGATAAACTCGTGTTGCAGGAAGTTTAAGAAAATGTTTGGTCTTTATGGAAACCAAAGAGTATGCTTTAAGAGTATACACTCTTAGAAAATTAGGTGGTTTGGTTTAAAAAGCTCTGACAAAGGTATTCCTGAATGAATCGCTTAGGAGTCTCGGGAATACCTTTGGGCCAAAAGTTAATAATTTACAGCTGATAAAGTATAGGTAACTGCCACTTTACAGCAAGCTTCTAATCTCTGGTGGATCACAGAGAATTACAAAGGGCGTGCTCTTCAAGTGCGAGCCAACCCAGAGTCCACCTGGTGCTACTCTGACGCCCTGCTCCCGGAAGAAGGAAATCCATAGGAGATGCGTCTCCATCTTGCTGTTTTCTAAAGGAAAATGGCACCAAAATTTACGACAGCATCTTTTCTCAATCATGGTTAAACACAAATATTGCCGAATCTAAAGTGAGCAGAGACTATATGGATTTCACTACAAGATACAGGGGCTTCCCAACTGGCTCAGTGGTAAAGAATCCATCTGTCAGTGCAAGGAGATACAGGAGACTCAGGTCCAATCCCTGAGTGGGGAAGATCCTCTGGAGGAGGAAATGGCCACCCACTCCAGTGTTCTTGCCTGGAAAATCCCACAGACAGAAGAGCCTGGTGGGCTATAGTCCATGGGGTCACAAAGGGTCGTGGGCGACCGGGCGTGCAGGCACTGCTTCCCTGGAGATAGTCTCTTCTTGCCACACCACGTGGCATGTGGAATCTTAGTTCCTGGACCAGGGATCAAACTCGAACCCCCTACATTGGCAATGTGGCATCTTAACCACCGGGCCACCAGGAAGTCCCTCACGGAGGACGTTCTTCAGGGAAAGTGCTCTGTTATCATCACAAGCATATGGCGGTGGTCCAGGGCAGTCTCACCCACCAACCACTGCCTGCTCACCGTCAGGGTAAATACTGACACCACGGAACAGCAAGAAACGCTTAGTGTTACCAAGATGACAAGCCTGACCTTGAAGAGCCTCTGAAAAGCTAAGACCCCCCGTGATCCACAGACCATGCTTTGAGGATGACTGGCCCCGGTGGGCAAGGAAACGAAAGGGACTTCAAGACGGTTTCTCACTTTCTATTTTTACAGTAAGGACACAATCACCCTCAAATGTTGAAGTGTATCTGAAAGAACAGTCTTGCTTGTTTTTAAGGACTTCAGGATTCTCAAATGACCAACAACAATCAAACACAGAAAACGCTAACTCTACACACGGAGCAGTATCTCTAAGCCAAAAAAACAGGAACCCTCAGTCCAGAGGCGAACGCACATCTGAGGAAGTCACTTGCTGCTCAAGTTCAAGAGCTCAGCTACTCGAGAACGTCAATGAATTGGGATGAAGTTTATACGACCACTCTCAGAAACCAAGAATGTCAACACATCAACTTTCTGAGAAGGGGGAGACACTGCGTCCTTGCACTGGGACACTTCGCAGTTTCAGCCACTGCAAACCATCCTGCAAACCAGGCAAGTGAGAAACTCAGGAGAAGTTTCAGTGGCAAAGTCACAGAGTAGTCACCTCTGAGTCTCCATTTGTGGACTCACTTACAAGTTGTTAAATTATCCACAACATACACAGAAAGACACTCCAGTATTCCTGCCTGGAGAATCCCACGGACAGAGGCGCCTGGAGGACCACGGTGCACGGGGTCGCAAGAGTCGGGCACGACTCAGTGATTAAACGATGGCGGTGAGCCCTCAAATCAAGAAAAGTCATCCTCCAGCAGCGGCGATGTGTGTGATTCGGTGATTCTTATAAAACAAGAACTTCTCTTGGTATCTCCTACAAAATTAAGAGATTCCCAAGGCAGAAATGCATCCACACGTCCAGCATGGGCTTTTGTGGAGGGGACCAAGGAGATGCAGAGCAGCCCTTGGCAGGCTGGCGCGGCATCAGGGAAGACGCCCCGCTGGTACCCAGGGCTTACATGAAGGGGTGGAAGGCACAAATGCGCAGACACAGAAGACGGTGGGCTGAGCGACCGGCAGGACCTGCTGACTGGGCCTGATTTCCATCTGGACTCTCATTTCCTCTATTTAGGGCTAGGGTTATTCTGCTCAGTGTTCTGTAATAACCTAAGTGGGAAAAGAATTTGAAAAAGAATAGATATATGTTTAACTGACTCACTTGGCTATACCCCTGAAACTAACACAGCACTGTTATTCAACCATGAAAGTGAAAGACACTCAGCTGGGTCCGACTCTTTGTGACCCCATGGACTATACAATCCATGGGATTCTCCAGGCCAGAACACTGGAGTGGGCAGCCTTTCCCTTCTCCAATCCAGGGACTGAACCCAGGTCTCCCGCAGGGCAGGCGGATTCTTTACCAGCTGAGCCACAAGGGAAGCCCTATTCAACTATACTCCAATATAAAACTTAAAAAATAGAAAGAACACTAGAGCAAACATCTAAATATGAACCTATTCTCAAACTTTGTGAGATGTAAATAATTTCTGAGAGACAGAGAGGATATACCATCTAGGGGTATTGGATACACTTAAGCAGGCATGAAACATTTCCAAAGGTTTCCCTTCCACAGAAAGCACGAATCTTTATTAAAAACGCTCATTCATCCTCAGAACTCTGTACACAGGCTGTCAAGATGAAGGTGTGCCTGCCTGAATGCAGCGTTCCCACACGGCACCTGAGACCCAGAGAAGCGTTTCTGACCACTGAAGGGGAGCCGCAGGAACTCCCCCACCCCCGTGTTTCATGAATGTTCCGTGTTTCATGAATGTTCCACGTTTCACAAGCAGACCTCAAAAACGCTACTAAATTTTCTCCAGCCACCACTTAAGTAGTAAGTCAAAAACTCGCCCAAAATTGAGGTTTTCTGATAAGCAACCCACTCCAGTGTTCTTGCCTGGAGAATCCCAGGGACGGGGGAGCCTGGTGGGCTGCCGTCTGTGGGGTCGCACAGAGTCGGACACGACTGAAGCGACTCAGCAGCAGCAGCAGCAGCCAAATACTATCTCAAAAGTGCTAGACTTCCTCCACATCAAGCCAACTAACAAGAAGCAAACGAACTGGCTATATCTGAGCTTCTCTTTCTCAGCCCTAATCACAGTGCGGGTAAAATGAGTATTCACACTAAACATGGATGTAAGAAGTCTAAAACCTTTTTTTTTTTTAAAGAAACCAGATAAACCAAGACACGCATAATCAGATAACAAGTTACAGGTGAAAACATTCTCGTTTGGGTGGGTCCATTCCAACACACATCTGGTGCTGTAACACCCAAGCTGCGCTTTAAATCATTGATTCAAACAGGTGGCAGAGAATAAGTATTTTCTCATTTTCACAAGCTACTTTTCAATGTTTAACTTATAATGTTAAAACGTCTGACAACCTTCAGTCTGAAACGCTGCCCTAAAAGGCAGTGCTTTCAATAAATTTGACCATTGCTGCTGCTGTCGCTTCAGTCGTGTACGGCAGCCCACCAGGCTCCCCCGTCCCTGGGATTCTCCAGGCAAGAACACTGGAGTGGGCTGCCATTGCCTTCCATTACAAAGGCACTAATGAACAATCAGTGGAAGGCAGTCAGCACAACCTCATAGCTAGAAGGTCTCTGAAACACTGAATAATAAAGCTTAAATTTTATCCTTCTCAATATTTTTCTTTTTGCATAATTTCAATTTTATCTGCAAATAATGTATCATCAACCTATACTTGCCTTTGACGGTCTATTCTGATTAGACCGTGTTTTCCAGTAAATCTTCCTTATTCTGTATGTTATCCATCCACCCAACAGAGGTACAGAAAGTGAATTAATGTCAATGCCAATTTTTATAATGCATAATTGAGCGTAACCTTCGTGTTGTGGGTGGTTCTAACAGCAAATTAGATAAATGCTTAAACCCTCGTCCAGCCCATTTCAAAATGAATTTCAGGTTTTAATGATTTTGAGCTGCTTACACACGACCAATTCCCAAGAAATACACTCAAGTGTACACCCGTGTTCAAGGCAGTCTTCAAAGGCTGCTTGCGATGTTCAGGAGGGAGCACCACAATCACTGGCCTGTTGGTAGTGAAATTCCGTTAATGCACGCTAACACGCAACGCTTCCGCTAATGTGCTCACTTAACTGCAACCAAGACTTTTTCCTTTTTTTAACAAGAAATGCGAAATATTCTCAGTAGCAGAATCACACCGCCTTAAATGCGTGCATGGAAACTGTATTGATTTCCAGTCTGACCATTCCTGGGACACATCTGGGTTCAAATGAATAGGTGAGGGGCGGGGTACAAATGAGGAGGGACGACCTAAGATCGAGAGTCGTATCAATACATTTAACTCAAACCTCAACAGGACGCCTGCTGGACAAGTGCAAGATGAGCGTTGCTGCATCCACACAGCAGTGTAAATATTAACTCTCAGGCTTTCATTTTCAAAGCCAGGAAGACGGTCCAGAGGTCACCTGGGAAAGGCTTTTCATCTTGAAATTAGATTTCCTGGAAATGAAGTGTCTTCTACAGATGAAGCTGCCAAGAATTCAGTCAGAAGCACACGCGAGACAAACCCTCGTGGAGATCAGCCCCCTCGCCCAGCAGGCTGAGAATCGCATGAGATTTGCTAAGGCAGAGGGTCTTTACTTGCCTCCCTCTGGCATCAGGCTCCGGGCTCCCTGGTAGCTCAGGCAGTAAAGGTCTGCCCGAAATGCAGGAGACTCGGGTTCGATCCCTGGGTTGGGAAAATCCCATAGAGAAGAGAATGGCAACCCACTCCTGTATTCTTGCCCGGAGAATTCCATGGACAGAGGAGCCTGGCGGGCTACAGCCCATGGGGTCACAAAGAATCGGATAAGACTGAATGACTAACACTTTCACTTTCCTACCAGTGACCGGAACCCAAAGGGTCGCACCTGTTTTACACACGTGACGTTTTACCTGCCAGACTCACATCCAGCTTCAGTACAACAGATTCAGATCCACCAACATCTTTTCTAGGACACTGAAAACGCCAGAAAAGCTCTGCAAAGCTTCACGAGGCTGCCTGGACAGCATCCTCAGCCCCGCCAGAGACTCCTGGCAGGGTGGAGAGAGTGATAATTAGCCACCTGGGAGCCAGTTTCATTTGGGATTCCAGCCACAGCCTGAGGGAACCCAGACAAGTCTTTTGTTCAGGAGTGCTATCCCCATTGTACAGATGCTGACATTTTTACAAAGTATCTGAAAGTAACTGACGCAAGCTTTTCTGAGCAAGTCATCCTAGTTAAGAGATTATGCCCCATAAAGAAATCATTTTTAATTCAATGTTGCATTTCTTTCTTAATGGGAGATCTGTAGTCAGAATGAGCAAAAAAAAAAAAAAATCAGTGTGCTGAAACCTAGAGGCAAATCTTTGTTATCCTGGTTTTCTTAGATATCTGTGGCCAGGTTTTTTGGGGGGTTGTTTGGCAACTGGCAATCACTAAATGGGTTTATGCCAGCTCTCATCACTCAACCCACTAACTCAGTGTATGACAGCGTAAACTGGGGCAGGCTTTCAAATCTGACAGCTGGCTGGAGAGAAGGGAAGGAAGCCACTTTTTCTCCCCCGGTAAAGAGGTGAGAATAATGCGTGCCAGTCTTCCTGCGTACAAACCACCATCCTTGTCCGCAGGGAGCCCTAAAGCCCCGTACCAGGCACACAGGCACAGAGAGCCGGGCAGAGCCCAGCGGTGCGGCCGTTCTCTCACCAGAAAGCTCGGCTTCGTTAGGTTAAAACAAAAAGGTGCCAATGAATGGCCATCTGCCAAGAATTGTCAACTTTCTCCCATTCCAGCTGCAGTACCTACTGAGGGGGATTAATTTTACCTGCAAAGGAACAGAGGTTCAATTACTGGATCACAAATACTCAGAGAAATAGGCTCCGCCTACTAGGAAATTCAAAAGTTACATTTTAAAGTCAACTAAATCATTAAATGTCTGCTCTAACTGTGGAATGCAAATAGCAATTACAGAGGTGGTTTTTTTCCCCATTCTCACTAAGTCTGTGGTGACAGACCGTGAATGCTGGAGATCTCGTGAAGACACTGAAATACAGGCAGATGTCGGACCATTGGACCTGATCCAGAGAGAATCACCGCAGAGACGGGTGGTCCCGGGGCGACACCTACGGACAACACCACCGACCCTTGACACTGTGTCCACTCGGGAGAGCCGGGAGTGAGCAGCCAGACCAGGCCCGTCAGGGAGGGCACCTCGGGGCTGGGCGCTGCCGCGCGGAGGCCCTCCACGACTCCTCACCTCACAACTGCCTCCCAGAAATCTCTGAAGACTGTGTGTCGATGCCTTTTGGCAAAGGAACCAAAGACCATCACGGGGACGATCGAGGTTCTCCGCCTTCCCTGCAGCCTGATGGGAGAGAAGGGGACAGACAGAAATTCCGGGAAGGGGGTCTCCACTGCCTGACGAAGGCCTGCCGGCTTGCTGATACAGGGGCAGTGACGGAAGGCAGGGGTCGGTTCTCCAACGCCAGTGCCGCCAGGACCAAGCTGCAGGCAGCCTCCAGCAGCCTGGGAATGGTGACTTGCCCAAAACAAGTAAAAGATCAACCAGAACCTGAAGAAACAAACAGAGCAAGGCGAACACGCAGCCGCGCTTGGCACGGCCAGGAGTGGAGTGCCACAGCACATCAGAGGCAGCTCTTCCGGGTTTCGGTCTTGGCTGGAGGAGTCGAGGCGAGGAAGCAGCTACCTTGGGAGGGTTGTTGGAAGCTGCTGTTGTACAGAGAGTTTCTGCAGAGGCTTCTTTTCTAGCAGGACAAAGCGGAAGCTCCCGGGCATGTCATTTCAAAGTCCGATGCTGGGCACCGTAGCTAAGTCAGGTAACACCCGTCCCTCTCCTTCCAGCAGGCGAGCACACGGAAGGAACGGAAGGATGGAGGCTAAGGTCTGAATTCAGGGGGAACAGCAAGTGGGGGGCGTGCCTGCAGCCCTGCTTCTTAAAATGCAGCACGCACAGCCAGCTGACTTTACACGATTCCTCCAGCACGGCGTACACAGCCACCCCGGGAAGGCCGCAGAAGCCCTCAATCACACCGCACGAGCGAAGGGCTCTTCTCTGGAACACAGCCCCTTCCCCGCCAAGGAGCCAAAGCTCAACAACCCGTACCAAGAACACGGTGAGAGAGTCTCCTGGGTCCACTGCAGACCAGCGCTTATTCAGACACACGGCTCCGCTTCTCCCTGCATTCCATTTCAGCCTCCAATTTCTTTTAATGACATCATTGTGGAGAACTAGCATTATGCTGCAAAGTTCTATTGTCTGAATGGTTCACAAATGGATTTACGGCTGCCGCTGGGTTCTCTGAAAGGGAGCGCATTCATAAACGTTCCCCTACACCTGCACTCGCCTTCCTACAGAGAGCTGGGTATTTATACCTGGAAAACTGTTCACTTAAATTGCTTTAATGGTTTCTAAGTAAAACACGGCTCAGTGATTCGTTTTTCCATTTGATTGGCCAAAGACATGAATTATAGCTCACAGGATAAACTCATAAATAAATAGAGCTAGTATCTTAGTCAGGAGCTATAAGGCAACATGGAATTTGCGATTTCTACTTGTCCATCATGGACTCGCTCCTGCGGTGAGCATCCCACCGGCAGGTTTGCAGGTGTGTAGAATAATAAATCCTTTATTATTGTAAATAAATAATAAAGCACCTCCTCCTCCTCCTCCCCAGGTCAGGGTCGGGAATAACGCCTCTGCAGGCTCACCTGGAGTGCAGAAGTGCCTCAGAGGGGTTAGTCTCAGCGTTTAGAATGTGGCGTGTTAGCCCAGGTCACCTCGGCTCAGGATTCCCAGAAGAAGATTTCTCAGCAAGCGTCATTCACAAGCACCATGTGTCCAACTCGGCGACCCCATGGGCTGTAGCCCGCCAGGCTCCTCCGTCCGTGGGATTCTCCAGACAGGAATGCTGGAGTGGGCTGCTATTTCCTCCTCCAGGGGACCTCTCTTGCGTCCCCTACACTGGCGGGCAGGCTCTGTACCACTCGTTGGGAAGCCCTCGACCACCATGACAAGACGTCAGAAAGCCCCGGTGGATCCTGACACGACGCAGCTGAAGTCAGTGCCGCGCTCTACTGGGCACCCAGAGCTGACGACACTGTCAATCAGCCACACTCCAACAGAAGCAAGCGTTTAAAAACACAACAGCGCCCCGGGCTTGACCACAGACCAAATCCTATGAAGTCCGTCGATCCATAAATACCACTGTGCGTGTTGGGAGCAATCAGGACCACCGTTCCTGCAGAGGACGCAACCGGGCAGGTGGGCAGTGGGTTTCAGGTTGATACAGGGGCCAGTGACATCACTGATGAGGAAAAGGAAGTTGCACGTGAAACTCATCACAGAAACGATCCTTCAAGTGTCTTCCTTCAGCTCCAAGCCCATCGAATTTAGGAACGCTCCTCCAACCGATTGCCAGCATTTTCCCTGAATGTCTTTCTCATGCATTAAATGTTTCCTCTTCAATTTTTCTCTTCAAAAAAAAAAAAAAAAATACTGATTCCACACAGACTGCAGCCCACCCTGTCTGGGGCCTCCTGTACCCCAGCTCTATTGATCCCTTCTCTGCCTTGCCTTTGACTTCTCCCTCAAAACCAGGAGGCCCTCAGGGCTGCGGTCAAGAGCCAAATGTATGCAGGTTCTAAGACGGGGCTCCCTCCTCCCCTTTGCCACCTGGAGCCACTTAGTCTACTGCCTCGGTTTTCTCATCTGTAAACTGGGCTGTGGTGGGGACCGGGTGGGCTCACTCACGGACAGCTGTGGAATGCGGCGGACGTGGAGCTAGCCCCCACCACATGGGCCAACCTAAGGGTCGCTGACCTCTTCCCTTCCACCAAAACACGCTTGAATCCTTTCCTCTTTTCAGAAAAGCGCCTCCCGACCTCCTTTCCCACCTTTCCGCTTCTCTTTCCTCTTGAGCTTCTTTAAAGAATACTTCACATTCAAGGTCTCCACCGCCTGTCTAAACATTTAACTGAAGTGAGCATCCCACAGCCACTGGCCACAGAGACAGAATCCCACTGACACGGCTGCATCTGCAGGAGCTGACCACTCCTTCTGGGAGGGCAGCCCTACTTTTTTTGCCCCCGTGACCCCACCATCCCTCTTGGCCCCCTGCTAACCAAGGGTTCCTTCTCCAGCTCCCTCAGAGGGTGCGGCCCACTGCTCTGCCTTGCAACCTGTCTTGAGGCCCCTCATGCACTTTGGTAGTTTTTGCCACCATTGCCATCTAAAGGGTCCCTGGAGTACACCCCCACCCCGACCCCAGCCAGGCGATGCTCTGGGACCACCGTGTGTCTGTCTCGAGACACATCGACCTCAAGATGTGTCCCAAGGCCAAGACCTGGGCGTGGCCTGCGGAGGCCCTTCCTCCTCACCAGCTACACGATGGCGAATGGCTGCTGCTGTACGAAGTGCTTTGTAAGCCCCCTCGCCTGTCATCATCCCTCAAACACGGCCCTAGTTCAGCCTCATCTCATCTGAACTGTCACGGATCTCGTTGCTGGCAGAGCAGGGCTCACACACCAGGACGCTTCCCCAGCTCCCATCTCTGACCAGGTCAAACCCCAGCTGTGGACACACACCAGGCCCGCTCTGCAGTCTCCCCTGCCTTCCACCGAAGCCCAGTGCCTGGGGGAGCTGCCCTCCACTCAGGCAGGCCTGACCACACGGACTCCATGCACATCCCCAACCAGCAAGGGAACTCCCATCTCAGCTGCAAGGAGCCCTCCTTCTCCCCCCTTTCCCTCCTCGCCGGGCTCCTGCTACAGCCTGTGCCCCCCACCCCCCAATCACCACCACCCCACACAACCTGCCTGCCTCTCATCAGCCCCTTGAAGGTCTAGGTCCTGGTCATCTTTGTCTTCTCAACTGGTACTCAGCAGGATTCAACGTTTACAGGACTGAAAAACTCCATTTAAACACTGACAGGGTATCAAAGCCTGGAATATTCTTCTGCAGTCAGTACTCAAGAGACAAAGATGTTTTAACCATTCTCCTTCTGAGTACTGTAGTGGGGCAAATGTGGATAACTCTCAAACGGTACGTGATTTGTTTACACCTGTGAAGCAAAGTCTGATGTAATAGATCAGATTGACCTCACGGCCATCAGGATGGTTATCAAGGAAACCACCGCCCGCAGTGTTAGGGCAGAGAATCTGCAACCCATGTGCCCCGCTGTGCGGCTGTAGGATGGCGCAGCTGCTGTGGGAAGCAGCACGCATTTCCTCGGATGGAAGACAGAACTGCCCCTCACCTAGCAGCTCCTCTTCTGGAGGCACACGCAGAAGAATCGAGAGCAGAGTCTCACAGAGGCATTCGCACAGCTTGTTCACTCACGTTCATAGTAACACCGTTCACGATAGCCAGGATGTGCAAGTCACCCAGCTGCTCCATCCACGGATGACGGCTTAACCAAATGTGGGGTATACACACACAGGAACAGTATTTAACTACAGTCCACAGGGTCGCAAAGAGTCGAGCACGAATGAGTGACTAACACTGACTTAAAGTTTGGTGTATCTAACATGGACACACCTCGAGGACATCGTCCTAAATGAACACACGAGTCAGAAGGAAATACTGACTCCACTTTTGAGTATCTACAGCCAACAGATTCACAGAAATAATGTGGAATCGGGGCTACATGGGGCCAGGGGACATCATTTAATGGGTATAGAGTTTCCTTTTTGCAAGACAGAAAAGTTGGGAAGATCTGCTGAACTCAGTATTACCAAGCTGTAGAACTGAGCGCTCAGATGCATCTGACTCTTTGCAATGCCACGGACTGTACCGACCAGGCTCCTCTGTCCATGGCATTTCCCAAGCAAGACTACTGGAGCGGGTTGCCATCTCCTTCTCCAGGGGATCGTCCCGACCCCCCGTCCCTTACGTCTCCTGCACTGGCAGCCAGGTTCTTTACCACTGCACCACCTGGGAAGCCCCACTGAACTCTATACTTTTAATATTAAATATACAATAGAAAATTTACTATCTTAACTGCCTTTATGTTATCATTAAAAAAGGAACTACTGGACACTTACTCCTTGGAAGGAAAGTTATGACCAACCTAGATAGCATATTAAAAACCAGAGACATTACTTTGCCAACAAAGGTCCATCTAGTCAAGGCTATGGTTTTTCCAGTGGTCATGTATGGATGTGAGAGTTGGACTGTGAAGAAGGCTGAGTGCTGAAGAACTGATGCTTTTGAACTGTGGTGTGGGAGAAGACTCTTGAGAGTCTCTTGGACTGCAAGGAGATCCAACCAGTCCATTCTAAAGGAGATCAGCCCTGGGTGTTCATTGGAAGGAATGATGCTAAAGCTGAAACTCCAGTACTTTGGCCACATCATGAGAAGAGTTGACTCATCGGAAAAGACTCTGATGCTGGGAGGGACTGGGGGCAGGAGGAGAAGGGGACGACAGAGGATGAGATGGCTGGATGGCATCACTGATGCAATGACATGGGTTTGGGTGGACTCCGGGAGTTACTGATAGACAGGGAGGCCTGGCGTGCTGCGGTTCATGGGGTCACAAAGAGTTGGACACAACTGAGCGACTGAACCGAACTCGTTGAAAATTTGATAAATTTTAAAGCAAACACCCCAAATCTCATTTACTGCTTTAAAGAAATGATGAGGGTTTTTTTTTTTTTTATGATTTGTGATAAAACTATCATTTTCTTCAAAAAGCCATAAGAGAATTCCACTTGATCGTATGAACACAGTGTCCAACCAGCAGCTCATGCCCATGGCGTTGCTCCTTGATGTGTTCCACAGCCAAACAGCCTGGGTGTTTCATCTCTAAATTGGATCTGCATCTACATGAGAAAATGCAGAACCAGAACACACAAAATTTGAGCAGACAAAATTAAGTCTTTGGAAAAAGCACAAGTTTGATTTGTAAAGCAGACATAATGACTGCCTGCTTCCTGCGCTGAAATCTCTGGATGCTTTTAACGTCAGCAAGACACAAGATTGTTTTCAACGAGTGCATGAGATTATGCTGTGATTTTACAGGTTAAAGGAACATTTGAGCAGCCTAACGCCAGCCACCTCCACATCACCCACCTGCCTTTCCTGTTCTGTAACTACAGACGCCTGTGGTTCTTCCTTGACCCTGGACACTGACACGCATCTCCCCAAACAGTGGAAGGCTCCCCGTGTTGCTTGAAGCACTGCTGTCTCATCTGAGCTCCCGCGGTTCCTCGGGTGTTACCCTGCCGTGCCTGGTGTCTCTCCACGCCGCAGTGCCTTCCTCGCGCAAACCCGTCATCCACTTCTCATTTTATCTGCCCGAACAGCCCACATCAACTCTGATGCTTCCCCTAAGACATCTCAAAGACAACCTGAGTCCCTGTTCACGTGAAGAGACCTGACGGGGTCACCAGGCTGCCATGAGCCCGCCCGCCGTGGGTGAGACCACCACGGGCGGCAGTCAGTCGTCCCAGCTGCCTTCTGCACGGCTCTGAGAGTCACCCTGGCATCATCTCTGCTTTGCTCACCTCCCAGCTTAAGGATGCTGGGCCTGCACTTTGGAATCAATGCAATCCCCATTCCTAGCTGCCCACTTACAGCTGGGTGATTCCAACAAAATCATCCGGACACCCTGAGCTTCAGTTGTATCATCAATAAGCTGAAGCAAACAGTACTCACGTACGCCGTTATAAGGGTTAACCACAGGAAGAAGGTCCTGGGCTTCACGGCCTGCTACAGAGTCACTGGAAAAGGTGCTCCGGGGAAGGGAAGGCTACGGGCCTCTGGGGTCTAGACAACATCACCGTGTTTTCCGGAGCTTCTGCACTGTGCAGAGACCACGGGGAAGGTCGCAGAACTGAGGAGTCTGACCAGACCAGCAACCCTGCAGCCGGATGATGACCTCCAGGAATAATCCCCCGAGGGGTCACAGCCAGACCCCCGTGACGCCTGCTGAGGTTACCACAAAGTCCAGATCACCTGGACGCGTGCAAGCCCTCTCATGCTGAGCAGACCTTATTTAAGAAAAAAAAGCGAGGACCACCAGCTGTGAGCCATGCACCCAGCACCCCTCAGCAGGACACTTGTTCCTCACCAGCCAAGGACGAGGGCTCCGAGAGAGAGGCTAAACCAGAAACAGTGTCTTCAAGTGTGCTTTCTTTATTTTAAAAATCTGCATCAAAATGGCATACCTATCATCGAGTTAATAACCCCCTTGAAAACTGGAATCGCCAGCATGGGCTGGGCTGCACAGGGGAGGGGGAGACACCCACACCGTAGGTAAGAATGTGACCTCAGGTGGTGTTTCCGGAAGGTGATCCAGCAGCCCCCCCAAAAAAGTCCTAAAAATGCCTATTTCACCTAGTAGTTTCACTTTTAGCAACTTATACTGTAATATTTAATTTCCATATAAATATGTAGAAAGATATCGCAGCATTACTTATAATGAAAAACAACAAGCAGGTCAATCAAAGTTAAATCGGTGACAGAACGCCCATAAGGTAGACTATGCAGTCATATATTCTTGAAAGTCATTTAACGACGAGAAAATCATGCCAAATATAAGAAAGAATTGCATGAAACAGCGTGGTAGGATAGATTTCGGGAGAAAGAGGAAAAAGATAGGGGATTATGAACTGTTTGCACTCTTGTTTCTTTTTTCAGATTAGCTCTAAAGATCATATTATCTTTATATACAACCCAACAGGCAAGGAGGTGACTTGCAGACTCTCTGCTTGTGTTTGCAAGCAGATCTTGCCGTCTCCATCCTTCCCCTCCTCGCACTCTCACACACAGCTCTTCCCACTGTTTTCCAGCACCGCCTTTATAAACCAACTCTGAACCAAGGCCTTGATTTGCAGCTGAACCAGAAAAAAGTGAGATGGAAATTATTTTAATTCCATTCAACAAGCAGGATTTTACCCAGTCCAACGGCTCTGAGTAGGTGGCACGAAAACTATCCTGAGTAACCACGTTCTTGCTTAAGTTTGAAGTTAATAGCTACGATATTCAATAAAGTGACTGTTTAAACCAAAACGATCCTAAAATAGGCTGCCAGTGCCACTGACTTTCCGCAGGGTGAGACTTTCCAGGGTAAACTGGAGGTTGGAGGGATTCCTCATCATTAAGGGAAGCAGGGGAAAACACAGGATCTGCGAACTTTCTCAGGAAGGTCGCTGAGCTCTCTCCACTGTCACCTCCTGGAACGTGGAGGGACTCTTGCCGCATGTCCTCAGAGCATCCCAGGGCCGGGACAGGACCCCGGACAGGACCGTCTGAGTGAAGTCAGCTGTCTGAGTCAGCTGAAGTGAGGGAAGCAACTGACCACGAAGCGTGGGCTACATCAGCAGCAGACAAACCAGGTCTGTTGTGGGAAGCGTTCCTCATCCTCAGGGCATGGGATGCTGTTCAAAAGGTGCCAGCTGACGCCAAGTGGACCCAGGCTACCGCCCCCGCAGGCCCGCCCCGTCCACGTTGCAAGCCCACATGTCAACTGAACACTTGGCATTTCAGAATAAAATTAAGAATTTATGGTGAAGTAACAACAGGAGTGGGGCTTCCCTGCTGGCTCAGTGCTAAAGAATCTGCCTGCAATGCAGGAGACTTGGGTTTGCTCCCTGGGTGGGGAAGATCCCCTGGAGACGGGAATGGCTGCCTGCTCCAGTATTCTTGCCTGGGAAATCCCATGGACAGAGGAGCAGGGCGGGCTACATGCTTAGCATGGGGCTACTCTTAGCACGGGGTCGCTAAGAGTCGGACACAACTTAGCAACTAGCCAACAACAGTGGGAGTTTAGTCACTGACTGCCAAATAAAGAGCTGTTGTATTTGACTAACTGACGCCATTTAGTGACTGAGTCAGAGCTCTGGGAGGTTTTCACCCCATGAGCATGGAAGCCCCTCCAGCAGGCACCACGGCAGACGCAGGGGATGGAACCGTGAACCGGCCAGTCCTCAACCCCAGGGAGCACCAGGAGGAGGAAGGGGGAGCCTCCCGGGTACGTCACCACCGGGCACATCTGTGCAGCAAGCCGGGATGAACCTGGAAGCTTGTGGAAGTGGAGCGTGTCCTAAGCATCCAGAATTCGTCCAGGCGAGGATGGTGAGCCCTCTGAAGGTGAGGGCTCAGCAAGACCAGATGGACACCGACATTCCCCCACCCACTGCCCCCAAACCCCGCCCTCAGGAGACGGATGCGGAGCCACGAGCAGCCCAGGACGTGGGCCGCAGGGTGGGGAGCCTGGGACACCTGCAGGCTCTCGCTGGTGCTTCTAAGCCCTGCTGACAGGGGCGGGCAGGAGGCCGCCCATCTGATCTGAGAGGAGGAGATCCCTCCCTGGCACAGAGTCCCCTGGGACACCTCGGGGGGCTGCTCTCATCTCAGAAGCTCCCGGACCCCACAGAGGCCCCTCTGCCGAGCGGACCTGGGTCCTCGACTCAGGACGGAGGTGCACCCAACCTGCCTTCCCGACACCCCACACCCTCTCTCTGCTTGGGGACTTGGGACTGCTCACCCCCAAGGGAACAAGCTCCCGAAGGCTTTGCAAGTCATGCTGGCAGTTTCCAACAGTGGAGAAGCCCATGGAAGCTTCTACTCGGGTCACATGAACAAGCAGCAGCTCAGGCACAACCTCTATGGGACCGAGGGTGGGATCAGCCACCGAGCGTGTCGACATGACCACACGGAGATGCGGGAAACAAACCTCCCAGCATCTCCCCTCCTCCCCCCAACAGAATCTCTGCAGGCTCAGTTGACAACTCACAGAAACATCTGTGGAAACAGATCACCCTTTTCTCTCTCAAGATAAAAAGCAGCGTTCTTGAAAAACAAAAAGCTGAGTGGGTGTCACTGTGCTCCCTTCTCCTCCTATCTGGCTCTCTGTCGGGTCAGGCTCTTTCTTCTGAAAAGTATTTCATAACCCAATCTTGGCCGTTGTACCCAAGGAAGCAAGGAATGCAAAACTATTAACAGGACCATTTATCACGATTATGAGCATCCCAGAAGACAGGAAATACCTCTTGCAAAATGGCCTGCCCTCATGCCCTGGCACTGTGCCAAGCAACTCACTTTCACTTGGCTTATACAAGCCCACGAGTCATTCCTTACACCTGACTTTTACAAAAGAACGTGAAGACTGTGCCTAAAAGTGAAAATTTGGGGTCTAGTGTCAAATACTCAGACAACCACCTTCCAGTGAATCCACCTGGCCCAGAGGTGGGTGCGGAATCGCCTTGCTCCTTGGTCAGGATCTGCAGAGGAGGGGCGCACGTGTCAACGGGACCAGAGCGGGACCTGTGCCCATGGGCGGCGCCAGGCACACTGGGGGTCAGCCGTCCCCACTCAGGATGGCAGCGACCTCGGTGGGACAGATGATGCGGGTTCCTGAGGGCTCACCAGGACCCAGACATCACCCTGCTTGTTTCTAACACCCACGCTCTCCAGTCCTTACAATAACCCCACAAAGGGGCCCTCCTGCAGCCGGGGATGGAGGTAGAGGCCAGGGGGCAGAGCTGAGACACTGCCCCCAACCAGGCGGTTAAAAAGTAAGAAGCAGAAACTCCAGGGAGGGTCCAGACGACAGCCTCTGCTCTCCCGGCTGGAAGCCACTCTCCCAGTGACCGCCCCCGACCCACCCCTAAGCCCTGCAGGAAGGTCAAAGCGAAGGGCCCCTTTGCTTGGATGGTCAGGAGTCTCTTTAAAAAGAAGGGTACCATCCTCTCAAGGAGGCCGCTCGCGGCCCCACCCTCTCCCCCAGCATGGCTGGTCAGCCGCCAGACCCGAGCTGCCCCGGACAGCGGCTGCGGCCCGCGGAAACTTTCATTTCTCTTCCCATGCGCCGCTTCACCAGCGAGACGGTGCCTCTCCCCGCAGCCCCGCGGCATCGGCCAGCATCTGACCCGCCCGGCAGGAGGAACACCCACCAGGACCACTTTCCTCTCTCACCGCAGCAGACCTCAGCCACCCACGAAGGTGGTCCGGCAGGGTGGACCTGCTCGCCTGCAAACGTCAGGGAGCAGGAAACGGAGGAGTCTTCGCTCCTAGGCAAGCACGTTGTACTGAAACGACGAGGGAGAAGATTTCTCCCCCAAGACCAGTGGGGCTCGTCACCATCCGCGCTTCCAGAGAAGGGCTGCACGACGCAGCGGTCACCACCCCGACGTCTACGGGACGTGTCACCACGGAGCCAAAACTAGAGGTGAGAGCACGATCAACGAAGCAGCTAACTTGCTCTCAAGTCTCCTGTTTAGGAAACAAAAACTCTGGCTCCGTGCAACATTTGGGCAGACACCTGGGACACTCCCTGGAAACCTGAGCTGCACGTGTGCAAATCCAGCAATCCCGCAAGCCTGCCTCGAGGAATCTACTCCACTGACGCGCTCGCAGCCCCAGGCGGAGGGGGACTCGGCGGGGACCCTGCAGGCCCCAGGGCCGAGCTGAGGGCCTCGTGGCCCACAGCTGTTCCACTCGGCGCACTCTTACGAGGCAGCCCTGTTACCACTCCTGCCTTATCAAAGGGACACCTGAGAACCAGAGAGGCAGAGCAACCTGCTCAGAGCCACAGAGCCAGCAGCTGCGGGAGCAGGATTCAAGGCCTGCTGGTGCAAGGAGGCCCCCGCAGCTCCGCTGAGAAAGGCAACACAGGGACTCCCCTGGCGGTCTAGAGGATCAGACGTCACGTTTCAGGGGTGTGCGTTCCATCCCTGGTAGCGAGGCTAAGACTCCACACGCTATGTGGCACAGCCCCCAAATCTTTTTAATCTTTTAAATAAATTTTTTTTCAAAAGGCAACAGACATGGAGCTGAAATGCTCACTCACAGAAACCGAGTCAATCATAGACAACCACGAGCAGACGCTACAGAGATGCTACAGGAGCCACGCCTACAAACGCGGGGCGCGAGCCAATCGCAGCCCGACCCCCCGAGCAGCCGCGGCACAGCGACCACGAGGGCAGCCCGACCCCCGAGCAGCCGCGGCACAGCGACCGCGAGAGCCAGGTCTACCCGCGCGGGTGCAGGGTTTGGAGGGCTGCGGCCACCATGCTAATCAGGGACACTGCGTGAAGACCTCCACACCAGGCACCGTGCACACCACGCGCCGCTGACCTTGAAGGCAGACACCACGCATAATGGACACCACCCGGAGCTGACCTTGAGGCAGACACCATAGAATGTACACTGCCTGGACTTGACCTTGAAGGTAGACACCATATAATGTACACCATGCGCTAGGTACAGCTGAGCTTGAACAACACGGGGTGGGGGGGGGCTGCCAACCCTCTCTGCAGTTGAAAATCCGAGAATAACTTAGACGACCTTCCATTTACCAGGCTCCTCCATATCCAAGAATTTAACCAGCCGCATATCATGTAGACTGCAACATTTCCTCTCTTAAAAAGTCACGTATGAGTGGACCCATGCAGTTCAAATCAACTGCACGTAATTAAGAACAAGGTGCGCCTAACAGCGAAAGGAAACACACCAGCCTGGCGCACGGGGGAGGCACGGCCGCTGTGCTCCAGTGGGTCACAGGGCCTCAGCCTCAGCTCCCTCCACGGGCGCCCACCCGAACCCACCCTGCCCACTCCTGTACAGCAGGCGATCCTGGAGGGTAGACGCCCCACACACACCACGCTGTGTGTGATGGCTGTTAATCGCCTAAAGTCATCTCCAAAAGCCCCACAGTCCCCCTAAAAGAGACAGTTTTTCTTGTCTGGGCTGGAAGAGAAAGGACACCTAGGTAGAGAACTGAGATTTATGCTCTTTAATTGAGGAACTATCATAAATTTCCCAGCAGGGCCCTCCTTGCCTGTTTGGCTCTGCCTTTAACCATCGCTGGTGCCGAAGAGCACGGCATCGCTCAGGCTGACACGGGGACAGGTGGCCCCTGCTGCCTGCATCCACAGCTGCTGCTCTGAACCTAGGCTATTTTAAATAAGTAAGCGTTAGTCGACCGACTCTTTGCAACTCCATGGACTGCAGCCCACCAGGCTCCTGTGTCCATGAGATTTTCCAGGCAAGGATACTGGAGTGGGTTGCCATTCCCTTCTGCAGGGAATCTTCCCAACCCAGGGATCGAACCCAGGTCTCCTGTACTGCAGGCAGATTCTTTACTGACTGAGCTACAAGGGAAGGCCAGGTTATTATAACCAAGCAAAAAAACTGGGAAAACGGTGGAAACACTAGGGCTCCTCATTAAGCTATTCATAAGCACTATTCATTCCTTTACTGTGGGCAAGAATAATTAACATATATTTATACAATAATTCAAAGATGTTAGAGCATTTAACATTCAAGTGAGACGTGCAGGTTATATTAACGGCCAACTATGCTGAAAATATTAAAAACAAATGGGATATTTAAGAAGCACTTGATGAGTCTTCACTAACCATCAGGCTCTAAGCCTTTTAATTTATCGACTCATCTGATCCTCACAACAACCCCATGAGGTGCACACTATTAATTTCCTCATTTTTAAAAAAAGGCAATTACAGGGAACCAGAGCAGACACACTACCTGCTCTCCGATTAAAACGGTGGTCCACTCTCAGCTGACTGCATGTAACTAGGCAGCGCAGATGGGAAAGAATCGCCTGCAACGCGGGAGACCCCGGTGCGACCCTGAGTCAGAAAGCTCTGCTGGAGAAGGGAGAGGCTACCCACTCCAGTCTTCTTGGGCTTCCCTGGCAGCTCAGATGGTAAAGAATCCGCTGCAATGCGGGAGACCTGGGTTCGATCCCTGGGTTGGGAAGATCCTCTGGAGAAGGGAACGGCTACCCACTCCAGCGTTCTCGCCTGGAGACCCCAAGGACAGAGGAGCCTGGGGGACTGCAGTCCACAGGGGCGCAAAGCTGGGCACGACTGAGCCCAGCACCGACAGATGGGCAAACCACCCAGCCACATGCTTTGGGGCTTTCCCGCACAGAGAACCATTCTCACCAGTTCCCCAAAAAGCCACCCACCGCAGGCCTGCTCACGTCCTCATTTCTGCTGTGTGTGCTTCTTGAACTGCTCCCTGGGGTCAGGGTCAGAAACTTCCTGAAACAGACCCTGTCTCAGTAGTCAGCTTGACTTAAGGGAAGACGATGTGAGGCTGGCTGGGGCATTCACCGTTTCCTTCAGAACACCGAACCTGCAACTGTCTTTTCCTGTGACCTGTAATCTCAGCAGCAGGACAGCTGAGCATCATCGTCCTTTTCAGAAAGAAAAGTAAAAGCGATTTTTTAATCCACAAGATCTCAAAAACGCTAACCAAAGATTACCTTTAATAACAAAATTAGAAAAGCCTCAAAACTTAAATGCAGCATAAGGCCTAAGTATAGCTAATTCTATAAAGTTCTCAGGAGGAAACAGGAATAAACCTCCCCAACTTTAGATTTGGCAATAGTTGCCTAGATATGACACCAAGAGCATAAGCGTCAAGGAACACACGCATAGGCTAGACATCAAAATTATAAATGTCTGTGCTTCAAAGGACACCACTAAGAAAGTGAAAAGACAACCCGTACATATTTGCAAGTCATGTATCAAATAGAAGACCTTTACCTTTTACTTTGGAACTCTCACAAGTGAAAGAACAAATGACCTAAGAAGTGGAAGAGACATTTCTCCAAAGACGCAGCCAATAAACACATGAAAAGATTCTCAACATTGTTAGTCTTCAGGAAAACGAAGATCAGCGCCTGATGAGAAACTACTCCCCACCCTCCAGGAGGACGAGTGCCAAGCAACGAGCGTTTGGGAGGAGCTGGACCTCTTCCTGGGTTGCTGGTAGGACTGTACAAGGGGCATCTCCTTGGAAAGCTTTTTTGGCAGTTTCTTGAAATGTTACGCATAGAATTAACATGACCCAGCAAATGTACCCAGTCTCATAGGCATATACCTAGGAGAACTGAAAAAGACATCTACACAAAGACTTGTACATGAATGTTCAGAGCAGCATTACTCCTAAGAGTGAAAAAGCAGAAACCACCAAGAGTCTACCAACTGATGAATGGTGAACAAAATGGGGTAATTCATACAGTGGAATATTTCTGAGCCATAAAAAGGAATGGGGCTTTCCACGTGGCACTAGTAGTAAAGAAATTTTGAACTGTGGTGCTGGAGAAAACTCTTAAGAATCCCTTGGACGGCAAGGAGATCAAACCAGTCAATCCTAAAGGAAATCAACCCTGAATATTCACTGGAAGGACTGAGGCTGAAGTGCCAATACTCTGGCCACCTGATGTGAAGAGCCAACTCATTGGAAAAGACCCAGATGCTGGGAAAGACTGAAGGCAGGAGGAGAAGGGGACGACAGAGGATGAGATGGCTGGATGGCATCCCTGACTCAATGGACATGAGTTTGAGCAAACTCATAGAGATGGTGGAGGACAGGGAAGCTGGGGTGCTGTGGTCATGGGGTCACAAAGTCAGACACAACTGAGCAACTGAACAAATTAGAAGGAATGAAGAACTGACACCTGTCACCAATGCGTGGATGAACCTTGACAACCTCATGCTGAGTAAGAGACGCCAGGCCCCAAAGGCCACCTGTTGCGTCACTTCATTTACATCAAGTGTCCAGAGTAGGCAGATCCAAAGAGAAAGCAGACTCCTGGTCACCAGGGACGGGAGGGGCCTGGTAAGGCCTGTGCACGATGAGAACATTCTAAGATTTGGAGCGGAGAGCTGCACAACTCTGTGAATATACTAAGAACCAGCCAAGTGTGTACTTCAAAGGAATAAATCCTATGGCACACAGATGGTTTAGTCCCTAAGTCATGTCAGACTCTTTGCGACCCCATGGACTGTAGCCCTCCCCCAGGCCCCTGTCCATGGGATTCCCCAGGCAAGAACACTGGAGTGGGTAGCCATCTCCTCCTCGAAGGGATCTTCCCGACCCAGGGATCAAAGCTACATTGCCAGGCAGTTCTTTACCACTGAGCCACCAGGGAAGGCCCGTGGCATACAAATTACATTCCAGGAACGCCGAAGAACTGATGCGAACTGTGGTGTTGGAGAGGACTCTTGAGAGCCCCTTGGACTGCAAGGAGATCCAACCAGTCCATCCTAAAGGAGGTCAGTCCTGGGTGTTCATTGGAAGGACTGATGTTGAAGCTGAAGCTCCAATACTTTGGCCACCTGATGCGAAGAACTGACTTATTAGAAAGGACCCTGATGCTGGGAGGGATTAGGGGCAGGAGGAGAAGGGGATGACCGAGGATGAGATGGCTGGATGGCATCACCGACTCGATGGACATGAGTTTGGGTGGACTCCGGGAGTTGGTGATGGACACGGGCGGCCTGGCGTGCTGTGATTCATGGGGTCGCAAAGAGTCGGACACGACTGAGCGACTGAACTGAACTGAATATCTGTTATCTAAAAACAGCATGTGTGGCAGAGGAAAAAAAAAAAAAAACAGAACTTTCATGTTAGAATATGTTGGGTAAAACTCCTGTGTGTCCGTCAACAATTCTCGGCTTCCCCTCTTACCCATTCACAGTGATAGTGATGGTGGTAACAGCGGAACCTGTGTCCCTGGGTTCGACACACACCAGCTTGCACACTGGTGGGCCTGGGACAATTCCTGCTCCTCAGCCTCAGCCTCCTGAGAGGCGCAGAGAGCAAGAGGAGAAACAGAACCCCACAGACCTCTCCACCCGAGGGCGGTTGCCCCAACAAGGCCAGGGCCCACCTGGAGGCAGTGCCAAGGGACGGAGGTTCATCCCAGAAAGGGTGAGGGTCACGGGGGCGGGATGCTCAGGAAGACATGGGGTCCTGATGTCCTCGTGGGGGTCCACCCCATCGCCCCCAGACCCTGAGATCTGGCTCCCAGAGGCTAAACCGAGAGTCATCTGTTAGCTGATTAGTGCCGGGGCTGTGGGGCGGAGGGGGCTGGAGGAGGAAGGAGGAAATCAGACAGCAGAGGGTCCCCGAGGCTGGGCTGACCCCGTGGAAACCATGGGGGAGCCGAGGCCACATCCGAACGACCCTCAGAGCAACAGGCCAGGACAGAGAAGCAACCCGTCAGTCTTAGAGGCCCAGCCCTGCAGCACCCCTGCGACAGGAGGCTGAGGCCACCCTCGGCATCATGTGGCACAGACCATGGGGCAAGGACGCTGGTCCAGCGCTGAGCGCTGCAGGCCTGATGGAGGCGGGCTGGGTGAGAAAGCCCAGGGGAAGGCTTCCCAGGCAGCACGCGACGGGCAAAGCCCCCACCCTCCCGAGATGGCCAGAGCAGCCTCGGGCGGAGAAGGTCGCGGGCAGGAGGCTGACATGCCAGCGGGGGGGGGGGGAGGGAGGCGGAGCCCCGCCCACACCCGTCTCTGCAGGTGAAGTGCCGACCGGTGACCCTGCTCTCCTTGAACCGAGGGCTGGTTGACCGATTAGATGCTAAAAACCTGAGGACCATTTCCTCTGGCTTCTCACCTACGTTCAGGCCTCAAACACTGGATGCTACAAACCAGGGGGACGGGAGTAAAATACTCCATGGCACCTGCTCTGCAGCTTCAGCAGGAACTGGGTTTCCCTTCAGTGATGGTCGCCATGTAACTGCCGAAGGGGAAGCACAATAACCAATAAGCAGCTCTACACATTTAGAGAGTCATTAGGAGGCTGCTGGTTTACGCCAGTGTTGTTACTAAACTCGTGGCTGGGAGGGAAGAAAGGGACAAGAATGAAGAGAAGCAGAGAAGGATTCCTGGGCCGCCCAGTGGTGGGGGCTCCGAGTTCCCACTGCAGGGGGCCCTGGTTGGGGAACTAAGACCCCACAAGCCTCACGGCATGGCCAGAAACAATATAAAGCACAGAGAAGCGGGAAAATGAAACCATATTCTCACCACCTGGTATCCTGGACATTTTGGGGTATATCCTCATAGACCCTTTAAAAGCACCTATCAGTGTAGAGTCAGAATCACACGCCAGTTCAGGCACACGAGCCATGGGGGGCACTCTCAGGCGTGCGACCTTGCCGACTGGGTCCCCGCTGTCCCCGCTGGGCCACGCGTCCACCAGCCAACAGGGATGACGGCAAACTACAGGTCCAGCGTGAGGATGAAGGAGATGGTCCACACTGAGTGTCTGCCCAGCAGTGAGTTTTCAGGGGGCATCAGCGCTGTCGTCTTCATCATGACATCCCTTCGCCTGCCGCTGCCTTCGCCCATGTGTCGATTATCTTCCTGTGACTGCAGACAGACAGACAGACCTCTGCCTTTTCAGGGTCTGCATCAGTAGCTCTGTGTCTTCTCTGCGTGTGAGCCATGAGCTGACCCATCCCCCTTCCTGCCCTTCGCCACAGCTGCTCACCCGCCCAACTCACTTCCTAGGGAAACTGTCCAGACAACTGCTAAAGTCATGTGGGCTGTGAGGGTTTTCATTAGAGCAAAATTTAGTGATTTCAGAATGTCTTAATAAATATACCTAACATAAAGATCCAGCTAAAATTTTCTTAAATTCTTCATAACCGAAATTACCACCTCTCAAACTGTTTGTAAGTGTACCACTGCTTCTGTTTTAAAGAATTCACCAGTGCTCAGCCGTAAAAAGGAACAAAGCTGAGTCATTTGTAGAGAAGGACCCAGAGACTGTCACACAGAGTGAAGTAAGCCAGAAAAGCAAACATCGTCTATTAACTAACACACGAATGAGTCTAGAAAAATAGTGCAGACGAGTCTATCTGTAAAAAAGACACAAATGCAGAGAACAAGCGTTACGGACACCAAGGGGGAAAGGGGAGGGTGAGCTGGGATCAACATACACACACGACTCGGTAAAACGACCGATGGACCCACTGCAGAGTCCCCGGGACGCCACGTGGTGCTCTGGGTGCCCTACCAGAAGGAAATCCAAAAGAGAGGGGCTCTGTGTGCACACGCAGCTGATTCACTCTGCTGCAGCCGAGACGACACTGTGGACTACACTCCAGTGCAATTTAAATGCAGCTTTTCTCCGAGTCTGGTCCACAGAGCACCCGCCTCGGAGCGCACCCTGAAGCCCCACCGGGTCAGAACCTCAGGCTGGGGCTGCGCTCCTAAGAGGGGCTCCAGGAGACCCTCAGACACAGCAGGGCCTTCAAATGATGCACAAGCGAGTCCCGATGCTCAGCCTCCATCCACATCCTCATCACTTCAGCTTCCGCCTCCGGGTTGCTTCTTTCTCTCCCGTGTTTACACACTGGGCGTTCTAAAGGGCTTCCGGCTGGCTCAGTGGAAAAGAATCCATCTGCCAATGCAGGGGGTGGGAGTTCGAGCCCTGGGTGGGGAAGATCCCCTGGAGAAGGAAATGGCAGCCCGCCCCAGCATTCTTGCCTGGAGAATCCCATGGACAGAGGAGCCTGGTGGGCTAATAGAGTCCAGGGGTTGCAGGCGTCAGCCACAGCTGAACGACTATACATTTAAAAGTCAGCTGACTTTGACAAAAAGTCTTAGATGCCTGCTATGGGCCTGGCCTCAGGCAGGCAGTTTCAAGAGACTGCCTTGTGCCCCCAGAAGCACCTGTAAGGAGAAAACCCACCATCTGGTTTTTAGGCTGTACTGCCCTAGGTCCCAAAGGCCTGGACCACTAGATGGTAACTCTGTTCTACTGTATCAATCTAGCGGGTTTTAAAAGGCAACATACAAAGGGCAGATAAAGCGACTACAGTGTTGCTCTTTCGCCAGGCCCTATTCTAAGAGTTCCATATACTGATTTAATTGCTTCACAATCAGCATGCTTTGTGGTATTATCTGTACCTCACAGAAGCAGCAGCAGAGGAAGAGGGGGCGGCTTGATCTGCCTGAGACCCAAGTCAGAGGTGGAAGAGCTAGGACGTGAACCTGGCCAGTCTGAGTCCAGAGCTGCACCCTCACCACCAGGAGAGGCTGTGTCTCCCAGGCTCAAAGCCCAGCACCAGCTCCCACGGAGGAAGATCCTTCCAAAAACGGCCTCAGTGGAGTTGATCTTCTTCACCCTCCAATCCTAACCTTGTTGGTGACTACGGGGCAGGGCAGGCAGTGTGATCAGGAGAGGAGAGTTCTGACTTTATCGTTGATGCTAAGGGATCACCTCTTCGTGGGATTAAAATGTGACTATGTTCAAAGATGGGGGGACTTGGAGAGAATAAACACATAATCGTACCTTTTGTTTGGTACTCATCTTCTATAACCCTATAAGCAAATTTGTCTTCCTTTGCTGGCAATAAACAGAAAATAGCTTGTTTCTATCTGAGATTCTAACTGAAAGTGCAAGTGTGAAGTGCAAGTCGCTCTGCCTGTCCGACTCTTTGTGACCCCGTGAACTGTGCTCCTCTGTCCATGGAATCCTCCAGGCACAAGCACTGGCGTGGGTAGCCTATCCTTTCTTCCAGACCCAGGAATCAAACTGGCATCTCCTGCATTGCAGGCGGATTCTCTACCAGCTGAGCCACCAGGGAAGTCTGAGATCCTGAGATTCGGGGAAGCCCCAGGGTGACAGACAGCCGTGCCCTCTGGCCCCTCACCCCGCCCCTGTATGAGTGCACTCTGGGTTTGAACTCCACCTCCAGCTGCTTACGATTCACTTCCAGGCAAACACTCAGCTTCTCTACACAGCACATCCTCCTCTGTGAACAAGGAAGGGTCCCTGGAATCATCAGGAGGATTCAGTGAGTCTCCAAAGCACTTCGCAGGCACGCCTGGGAAGCCTGGAAGCTCAACCCCTCAGGGACTCACCACGCCTGCCCCACATGCACGGAACAATCCCATTCACTGTTTCAGAAACTGTCGCGCTGACAGATGAGGAGGCATAAGGACTGTCCCCGCCGTCCTGGCGCAGGTGACAAGCGGGGCGACCGGGCGTCCTGGACAGTCCCACTCACGCCTGCTGCGCCAGCTCGGTTACTGACAGTGCTGCCCCTTCACTGTGCCCAGGGCCCCGGTTTGGATGATGAATTACATGTGCACACTGGTGATAAGACGAGAACAAAGCAAAGAAGAACAAAGCCAGGCGGTGATGCCTACAAGCTGCCCGGTTCTCCGGGGGCGGGGGGGATGGGAGCAGGAGGCTGGGTGGGGCCCCAGGAGGGAGGGGAGGTGCCCGAGGCATGGTTAAGTTACACTGCGCTGACTGGGGTGGAAGTGGAAAATACTCGGAGACTAAGTGGGCACTGCAAGGTCCCCAAGTTCAAGACGTCCAAGTTTATTAATCATTCATCTCGGCATCCATGGCTTTTCATCCAATAGACACCCAGCTGCAGCCAGCCTTCGGGACTTGAAAAGGAGGGGAGGGGCCACCTGCACGGGCGTCATTCTCCCGTGGGTCGTCCCACCTCCCCAGACAGCACGGGAATCTGGGGACCGGAGGACCACCTCCCCACAGGTTTCTTACGTAAGTACAAGACCACCCACACCTTGTCACAGGGGTCTCATCACAGCGACTCCTGAAGAGGCAGAACCTCGAGGAGCAAGTCTGGGAAGAAGCCCCAGCAGTTCATATTCACCTCAACCTTCCCTGGGCAGAGTTTCTGATTAACCATGAAAGCTAGATTATCAACATTTTCTGAATTACAGAGCTTTCCTGGTGGCTTGGTGGTAAAGAATCTGCCAGTCAATGCAGGAGACACCTGGTCCTGGAAGATCCCACAGGCCACGGAGCAGCTAAGCCCGTGTGACCCACTACTGAGTCTGTCTGCCGGAGCTCGGGAGCTGAGACCACTGAGGCCCCTGCACCTTGGAGCCTGCGCCCCACAAGCAGAGAAGCCAACCGCAATGAGAGGCCCACAAAATTGGAGCAGCGCCTGCTCAGCGCAACTGGAGAGAAGCCACGCGGCTCCAGAGACCCCGCACATCCGAAAATAAACAAACCTAAATTATAAACAAAATACGGCCCTGACCCAGCGCCTGCTCACCACCACTGACCCAGCACATCCAAAAATAAACAAACCTAAATTATAAAAAAAAAAATACAGCCCTGACCCAGCACCTGCCAGCCACGCTCCCACAGCCTCCCGCAGAGAAGGTGCCAGTCAGTGGTCCCAGGACAGACCAGAAAGGATGTCTGAGAAGGGAGGGCTCGAAGCCAAGCTGCACAAACTCTCCCAATCGACAGACGAGGCGACCAGAACCTGCGGACTGTGGACCTTTCCCAGGTTAGACAAGTCAGGGTCTCTCCCAGGGAGCAGGGCCCAGCCCTCCGCTTGTCCCCTTTACTCCAAAACCAGCGAAGTGCCCGGGAGGCTCAAGATGATGACTGTATTTTGTATTTACCCAGAACCTCCTGTTTTTAAAAAGCTGTGTTCACATGTGTCTCCCCTGAGATAAAGAGGCCTTTCTATCCCTTTATTACGAATGAGAACCACGGAATATGCCAGAAGTCCCTGGAATAGTTAAGAACTGAACCTGAATTTTCAAAATGCTGCAACAGCTACAAAAATCTAAGTCCCGGGATTCTGTACAAGATACGAATCACCCAAATGGGCTTCACCACCGTCCACACAGGTTCTGGCAGAAAGGCCTGGGACGGACAGTGGGTGCCGCAGCTGGAGTGCAGCGCTCACAGCGCTGACCCAGGAGGCTGTTCCGGCTTCGCCTCGTGCTGCGACGGGCAGCCACGGAGGACGTGGCCCAGGCCCCGACCTGGTCTGGAGAAATCGAGAACTCGTCGTTCTGGTGACTTTTATGTCATCCAAGTAAGCCCCTTACCCAGGGGAGAAACACACAGCTGGAGTTCATTCCTCTCCCCGGTCTAGACTCCCTCAGAATGGCGAAGCTTCACAGAATCTACTGGAGACGGACCGGCGGCCCACTGCAGCATTGCCCCCGGGAGAACTCCACAGACAGAGGAGGTTCATGGCGTTCCAGGGGTTCACCAAGAGCTGGACACGACTAAGCAACTAACACTTTCACTAACAGATTCTGCAGGACTGAGAGCAGAGTTCAGAAAGGCACTGAAACAGCAAAACCCCAAGTTCTAAGCCTTCAAATGCTGGATTCACTGCTCACTGCTGTTCAGGTATGGATGCCTTCGACATCCTTGTTCCTACTGAGAGGCTCTGGCCTCCAGACGGTCATTTTTCACCTGCGCTCCAAGTCTCCGTGAAGTCCCATCTCTGCCAGTGTGGCCGGCCGCGCTCTCCAGCTCACGTCCCAGGCCCAGGAGTTCTTGGCCGAGGGCCTGGCCCCTGTGAACAGTGGGTTTCTTCCTTCCTGTTCCCCTGACATCAGCTTCCACAAAGAACACTGGGACCCCCTGCCTCCTTTAAAGAAATCAGATGCTGTGAACTCAGCACGGTCCTGAAAAAAACATAAGGCTTCCTAACTGTCTGCAAATTGAGGTTTGTTGTACACGCTTTAATTTTTGGTGCCCTGAAAGCAACATTTCAGAAGAATTTAGTTTTGGAGGGCAGGGGCAGAGGGCAGCCTGAACAGATCACTCTGACATGCCATTCACTGCTCTGTAGAGGCCGACATGGAGTGAAAATCCCAAATGTACTTCTCCAATCGTTGAATAATTTAGGTAAAGGTTTAATTAAAATTTCTGATGTGAAAACCGTTTCTTCAGCACTGACGCTGGATGCTGTGCCGGAGTCTCTTCAGTCGCTGTGCTCAGCCGCGGCCGACTCTGCAACTCCACGTGGCCCCCAGGCCCCCGCCCATGAATGCAGACCCCAGGCCCCCGTCCATGGACTGTAGACCCCAGGGCCCCGTCCATGGGGTTCACGTAGTCCCCCAGGCCCCCTGTCCGTGAACTGTAGACCCCAGGCCCCC
>NW_024070192.1:643704-698555 GCF_014754425.2 Oryx dammah
TCCGTGGGGTTCACGTAGCCGCCCAAGCAATAATCCTGGAGTGGGTAGCCTATCCCTTCTCCAGGGCATCTTCCCAAAGGGATTCTCAGGCAGGCGGGTTCTCTACCACTGAGCCACCAGGGACGCCCCCAGGGGCACTTGGTCTTAACCGCAGACAGTAGTTTCTAGACTCTCGCAGAGACGCCCACCAGAGCGACGGGCGTCCGCTGCCTCCCCCCGCCCCTCGGAGGCTGGCGGTCTGCACTCGCTCCTCAGAGCAGCTGGCCCGCCGGGCGCGCATCACACTGCTCCTCCTCTCCCGGCCCTGCTCCTCCACCCCTCAAACCCACGGCTACTTCTTACTGTGCCAAACTCCTAACCCTAACACACACGCTCCGTGCGGTCGGTGGGCCAGGGAGACCTCCCCAGAGTCCCTGCCGGCGTTAGCCCTGGAGGAGAGGACCGCAGCATCCGCGTCCGCCCTCAGCCCCGGCCCCGAAGATGAGAACACAGAGGCGATTTATTTTTAATAAGCTAGGCAGGTGCCTGTCACTATGAAAAGCCTAGCAGGGAAGGTTGCCCAGAAACAACTGCACGTTTTCTACCAAAAGCCGTCCAGGTTTCAGGTTTTGAAGACCTTGTAAAACTTTTGGCTTCGGAAGGACTGTCCAGCTCCGTTATGAGTGAAAATGACCCTCTGGGTTAACATCTAAAAGGCCATCGTTAAGAGAGTCGCCCGCAATACTCTAAATCAAGAAGTGCAGAGCTCTTAATAGGAAGACAATGCCAATCGGTGAAGGTGGTTTCAGAGGCAAATTTATAGCCACCACGACCTTAATTATGAAGCCGACTTAAAAGTGCACAAATGCCCCAGCCATGATACGGACATGTGTAACAAACGTCCCCTTCACAGTTCTCTGGGCACTCGGGAGAGGGGAGTTGGCCGCTTCAAATGCATCCACAGAGAAACAGAAAGGGCATGGAGGCTGCGTGACGGTCAACGCTCAGTTCACAAAAGAAAAGCCACGGCTCAGATCCTGTTAAACAGCGTGTCATCTATCATGCATGCGAGACTTTGGCATGAGTTTCAGGCTTCTGCTTAAATAAGTGGAAGATGATCAAGGCATATTAACCATTTATAACTCTGCTCAGTGGACATACACTGAGTAAAATTGATTTTCTGTCAAGGAAAATCGTCTTCCTTCTAGAATTTACTGGGCATCGAGGATTATACGAGACTTATTCGAGGTACCGTGAAGGATATCAGGAGCTAATCCGCTGGGCACAGAGGGTAACAGTGACGTGAGGGAGAGCAGAATCGTAGTTAAGAGCGTGGAGCCAACACACCCACACAGTGTCTCTGATGAAATGGGATTAAACGGGATAACACATGCAAGGTGATCAGTCCCGGGCGGGGCCACCTGCTCCCACCCGGTCCTGTAGGCTGTAAGGAGCCAGCAAGGCTCCAAGCCCTCCCTCTCCTCTCCCCTTCCTGTGGGGCTGTTTAACGCCATGACCTGTTAACCCAGCTGTCTCGCTCAACAGACACCTCACGTCCAAGAGGATGCTGGACATGAGGTCTTTCCAGAAAGTCTGCCCTACCTCCATGAAGCCTCAAGAAAAGTGCTCTGTGAAGGCAAGTCTATTCTGGGAAGATCCAGATGCAAAGATAAACACCACTTTTAAAATGCTGAGCCCCTCCTCCCCTCTTGCACAAGCCTCACGGATCGACCTTCGGACAGTCAGCAACACATGCACGACGGAAGCCGCCGCACTTACAACACCCGCTGTGCTTCGATTTTTCTATCCCTCAGTTCTGAAATAAACTGCAAGTAAGAAATTATTATTTTAAAGGGTCTGCTGAGCCGTGCAAGCAGGAGGAAAAAAAAAGTCACGTTGGTTGGTCGAAAATAAGTCAAGGTCTGCAGAAGACCACGATGGACGGAAAGGCGGGCACGAGAGAGGGCGAGAGGCACCGGGTGGGCAGACATAGCGACCGGCAGTTGGGAGAGGAGCAACCCCGGATCTGGGGGAAACCTCTGCCCGCCACGCGTCCGGGCCCCCGGCAGGCACGGCCCTCCCCCTGCCCTCCCCCTGCCCCGCAGACCTGCCTCTGAGACCTGCTCACACGGGGACCTCTGCTGCAACCCCCTGCCCAGCGCTCCTCCTTCTCAGGTGCTTCTTGAGACCATGCTCAAGTTCTTCAAGACCAAGCTCAAACAGCAGCCTTGCACGTCCTACCCTCTGGCTCCAGAGCCCCCTAGGGTCACCTCTCTGGTGGTGTTGATCAACCTGGCCCTGTTTGGACCCTTAACTGCTCCTCCCAAGGGCCCCGCATCTTTTTTAGAGCCTGTCCCTGACCTGTCCATGACAGGTCCAAAACACATGGAAGCTGCCCCTTAATTTTCTGTGAAATTGAATAGGCTTTATTCAAGCAGTGTTCCTTCTTAATGAATCTACTTGTGACAAATGCTGCAGATTACTAACTTGTAGACAGTTTGCCTCATTAAGTCATGACTTATTACTTGTGGAATGTAAGGAGATGTTTTTACATTTAGACAGCTAGTTTTTGGGGTTTTTTTAACCAATGAAGGGCAAGCAGTTGCTTCCTTTTTTTGATTTCACACCATTATTATTCACCGTTTCCTCTAAGATTGGCTCCATGCCATTGCCATGGGAAGAAACTGCCCTACGTAGTGAAAACTGGTGAAATCCTGGGACTGAGAAAAACACGCCACAGTGGTCAGGCAGTGTCGACCCCGCGCCTGGGACTGGCTGGTGCCAGCCTTGCCGTGTCTTTTCGGCTAAAATATACATATCTGCAGAAGCAAAACACGACAAGCAAGGTGTGATCGGAAGAATACACCACCACTCGGTGCATCCCAACCGTCTCCAAGAGACCCGGAGTCTAGGACGCGATCATGATGGAACAAGGCAAGCTGCGTAAGGACCCTACACACCCGAAGGGCGCCAACCGCTGCAGGGGCCAGAGAGACACGCCCCCACCAGGCAAGAGACCCACCAGGCTCGGGGGCCAGAGAGACACGCCCCCACCAGGCAAGAGACCCACCAGGCTCGGAGGCCAGAGAGACACAGCCCCACCAGGCAAGAGACCCACCAGGCCGAGGCTCGCCCTCTGCCCTTAGCGTCCGGCAAAGGCACACGCCAGACAATCCCAACACGGAGGCACAGCTGAAGACCTGAAGGTCACGGGCCACTGGGCAGAGAAGGGAAGGAAACCCTGACCCAAGGAGCCACGAGGCATCAGCCAGGCTGGGGTGGGGGGCGATTCCACTCAGAAGCAGCAGCAGGAGCAGCAGAGAGGGGAGACCGCCCCCCTCCTCCTAGAGCAGCTGCGCACTGCAAGAGGGGGACCTCACTTACTGTCCCGAGAGCCGGACCCCACGGGCCTGGGTGACGACTCAGAGGCCCGGCCGCCCACCTCCCCCTCTGGATCGCTGTGTTCACACAGGATGGCTGCCTGTCCCCACGTCTTAAGGGCAAGCGAACGTCCTTGGACGCAAGGAGATCAAACCAGTCAATCCTAAAGGAAATCAACCTTGAATATTCATTGGAAAGACTGATCCTGAAGCTCCAATACTTTGGCCACCCGATGCAAAGAGCTGACTCACTGGAGAAGACCCTGATGCTGGGAAAGATTGAGGGCGGGAGGAGAAGGGGGTGACAGAGGATGAGATGGTTGGATGGCATCACCGACTGGATGGACATGAGTCTGAGCAAGCTCCAGGAGAGAGAGGACAGAGGAGCCTGGCCAGTCCACGGGGTCACAGAGAGCTGGACACGAGTAAGTGGCCCAGCACACAGCGCACGGGTGTGTGGACCTCCACCGCCCGGCCCGGGGCCCCCGCAGAAGCAGGCGCTCCCTCCCGCCCGCCCCACCGCCATCCGCCCTGGGGTTTCTTCGGACCCATGTCCCACCCCCAACTTCTGAGCAGAGCTGAGGGAAAGGCCCAGGCCAGCCATGCCCACTGTAGACACAGAAGATCCTGGCGAGACCTGAGCGCAGACAGCGGGCTCTTCTCTTAGGAGCAGCAACAACGCGTACGGGGGTGTGGCTGTCAGCCTCTGCAGCCCGACTGTTGGCGGGGCTCCCACGCCACTGGGGGGCTCACTGGGCAGGCCCCGGCCCCACCGCAAACCCAATACCCGCCCATAGAGCAGGTGACAGGCTCTCAAGGTTTGCTGAACTGGAAAGCTATGGACGCTGTCCTTCCAACCTCAAATATTACCAAAGAGGCCAAATCCATTTAGGGTCTCGGAAACCAAGCCCAGCAACACCTGGGTGGAGCAGTTACTCTGAAAGAAGGGCTTCAGGGCTGTGCCAGCTGCTGCCACAGGGATGACAGAACAGTCCCAGCGCCACACAGAAGCGTGAACTGGAAACTCCAACTAAAACTTACTTCATCTACTTTAAAAAAAATGTATAGTGGAACTGTATGAAACTTTGTTCTGTATTTTCCAAGTTTCCTGTAAATGGATTATCATACTTTCATAACTAAAAAACAGAAAAAAAAAAAAAACAAACCATGAATTGTCCCCTCAAAACTGAATGTCTCCAGAGACACCCTGACCATCACTGCTCAGATTTGGGTCTAGGGAACGTTACGTTTAAGGGTGGAAAAATAGGGCTGAATAAGAGACATTTAGACAGTGTGCACGGTCTAGCAGGAGTTAAACAGTCAGAGGCTACAAGAAATAATCACTTACTCCAGCTTCTCTAAAAGAATATTTCAACATGCTTGCTTAAAACCCTTTGAGTTTATGTGCAAGTTTGTGCCTACTATAAATATTTCTATAATGCTTCTCTGTTCCCAACTCCATGAGAGAAGCTTAAAAAATCTCAAGTATTTTTGCTGTTGGCCTAGAATGAATTGTTATTAGTATTTGGGACAAAACCGAGCTGTTCCTTAGCAGCCTCAAACCAGCCTTTGCACCCCCTGTGCTCAAGTACACACACATACACCCCCGAGGTGTCCTGTGGAATAAACCCAGGCCTTCTTGTCGGATGACTCTGAGCCAAGAATGAGAGCCAGGACCCACAAGCCAGGCAGAGCTTCTTCCAGGGATGAGCCGAGGCCTCAGTCCTGCCAGTGCTGCTCCTGCGAGAGGCTGATGTCACTACGTGGTGCGGGGAGCCAGGCTTCTGGGGGTCAAAGCCAGCTCTAAATACACTAAGAAACCACGACTTTCTTAAAGAAAGGTCTGTGAGGCAGATTTAAAATCACCAAGTTTATCATTTCTGATGAGCGCAGATTTTCAAAGAATTAAAGTGAGGTGTGTCTGTGGACTGCTCGTGATTAAGAGTCTGAGAAGCCCTCTTTATCGGGGGCCACCTTAACTTCTAAATTCCTGCTGTAATACTTACCTGGCTCTCAGAGGACACGTTCTGGGAATGGAAAGTATTGAAGAATTTTTTAGACTAAATTTCCGAACAGCTTTGCATTTTCAGGTGAGCTCAGCTGAGAGAAAAGGCAATCAGCCTAGGCACAGTGAGGACCAAGACTGTTCGGCAATTCACTACTCAAGGTGAAACGTTTCCTTAAACAGAGCTAAAGGTACTCTCAGGCTTCCCTGTGGCTCAGACTGTTTGGGAAGATCCCCTGGAGAAGGGCAGGATGACCCACTCCAATATTCTTGCCTGGAGGGAGAATGCCATGGACAGAGGAGCCTGGGGGGGTACAGGCCATGGGTCTCAATGAGTCGGACACAACTGAGCAAGTAACACTTTCACTTTTCACAACGGGACTCTCATTCCCACACCCTGTTCGATTTCCTTCCAGCTCCCCAGACTGACGTAAGTAATATATGCAACCAAGAAAACCAAGAAGAGCATGACTGCTGCAGGAACATATACGGCTCTGTGTGTGAGTGGGACAGAGACCACATTCACTCAGTAAGCCAGCCAGGAGATGCTGGATTTATCTGAGCAGAGCAAAGGTGCCACCCCTGGAGAGGAAAGCAAAAACGGAAAGGTTTGAAGAGGAAGAAGGTGGCGCCGGTGCCCGTTATGAATGTGGAGGAGTGAAAGTCACTCATTCCCACAAATTCTTAAACCCATCCCACTGTAAAGAGCGAAGGGGTTGCGTTCTTTTCTCATCAGGGTCATTTTAGGCTCGACTCTTTAAGGAACTGGGCAGACATGTAGTTTACCAGTTACGTGCAAAGAACATTCCAGGCTCTGCAAAGGTGGAGGTGCCCAGCCCAAGGAGCCGACATGTTCTGCAGCCACTGACATAAAGCATCGCGGAGCCCCTCCAACTCCTGCTGAGAGCGCCTCTGCCCTCCTGGGAACAACGCTGCGAACACGCGTGCTCGGTCGCCTCAGTCGTGCCCGACTCTCGGCGACCCCATGGACTGCGGCCCACCAGGGTCCTCTGTCCATGGGATTCTCTGGGCAAGAATGCTGGGGTGGGCCGCCCTGCCCTCCTCCAGGGGGTCTTCCCGACCCCGGGATGGAACCGCGTCTCTCAGTTTCCTGCACTGGTTGGTGGATTGTTCACCCCCGGGGCCCCTGGGAAGCCCACATATCTAAGTTCAGTCCTTAAATAAAAGAGCTCCACTGATACAAACAAGCACATTTCACCAAATTTCTTCCCTTCAAAACACTCAAGAGATTGGATTATAAAATTATATTATGTGAAGCAGAGAGCAAAACAAGATGATTAGGTTCTCATTGTCATATTAATTTAAAGTAATATCATTACACAGCAAGCTTTTGTTGCCATTTTCTCTGATTCCAAGTTCATGAGGAAAAAAAAGTCTCTCCTTCAAGGAACTTATTTGCCATTATGCTGCTGTTCACTTGTGTTCCCAGGGAACCACGGACAAGGACTTCTCCTCCAAGCCAGCGTAACAGACGCTCCCCGTGACACAGCGTCCTCCGGGCCTTGAGCACGATTCCCTCGCTAGGCCACGACCGTCAGCCGCCGAGCACACACTCTGAGCGCGCTGCAGCGGCAGCTCGAGGGCCCCTCTCACTCATCACACACAGGACCCCACCAGGCAGGCCGCACCGGCCCCACCGTAGAGAGGAGAGGATGGACGAGCAGGCCCAGTATTCAGCCTGGTTCTGGCCCCACAGTCCTACAGCCACGCCGCCTTCCTTTATCAGAAAGAATCAGGGGTACACGTGTTCTAGAAAGACTACACTGCATTCTAAATCCAAGGCTTTGTTATTGCTTATTGGGATTTGTTTTTGCCTCTGCTGTCTCTACCATCAGGACAGACCCTGCTATTCTAACCAAGCCTGACTGCGGCCACAGCTCACAGCATTAAGTATAATGGTAACAGAATCTAACTAAATACAAGTGAGCTTGTCCAAGAGCAGGAGCACAGGCGCCTCGGGCGCACTCCCACCCACTCGAGGAGCCTCCCTCTGTGGGCACCGACCCCCCACTCAGGAACTGGGGTGCCAGGGAGCTGTCAACCGGGACCTCTTCCACCTCCTGGCAGCCCTGCCCCCAAATGTAGAGAAGAGACTTCTACACCCAAGAGGATGCATTTGAAGAGTTACTTTGATTACCAAAGCATTCATTTCTAGCTATGTCTTGTTCACTTTAAAGTATCTACATGCTGTTTCTTTATACAATGTGATTCCTTAAAAAAAAAAAAAAAAAAAATGCAGAAAATCAGTTAACTGTCATCTGATCAGTTACCAGCATCACCATCCAGGTTTCACCTGGAGATTGCTGTTTAGTCACTAACCATCCTGTGAACAGAGGCTGTCCCGAGCAGCAGGGTCCCCCTCCAGGAGCACTTTTCCCGTTCACGCTGAGCAGGGATTTGAAAGAAGATTTAGTCACTGGAATGTCTGGTCCTGTTGTTGCTCAGTCACTAAGTCATGTCCAGCTCTCTGGACCCCGTGGACTGCAGCACACCAGGCCTCCCAGTCCTTCACTATCTCCCGGAGTTTGCTCAGACTCATGTCCATCGAGTCAGTGATGCCATCCAACCATCTCATCCTCTGTCGTCCCCTTCTCCTCCTGCCTTTTCTTTCCCAGCATCAGAGTCTTCTCCAATGAGTCAGTTCTTTGCATCAGGTGGCCAAAGTATTGGAGCTTCAGCATCAGTCCTTCCAATGAATTTTCAGCGTTACTTTCTTTAGGATTGACTATTCAGTACTGATTATCACTAAATCATTTCCCTTAAAGCTGAACATAAAGGATGCGTCCAATTCCTTGCTATTTTAAGTAAATCAGCAATGGACAAACTTATTGTGCAAAAGTCTTCCATGTTTAAGATAACTTCTTAAGGAATGAATCTCAGAAGCTGGATCAGAGGACAGAATGACTCAACATGATGAAGACAGCCACGATGACGGTGATGACAAATATTCTAGACACACAAAAGCTCAGAGAATGATCATAACACCTGTGCATCCCATGGATGGAAATGTAATGGTAGGAATTCAAGACCTAGAAGCAAAAGTAGTCATACCTCAAGGAACTCCATCACCACTGGGTAAGCAGTTGCAATACTTAATTCAAAAAATCCTAAGTATTTACTGGTTAAAACTACAAGCAGCAAGAGGCGTCTCACCACCTCCCTCTCATTGGCACTTATCTTGATTTTCACCAGCACGCTCAGCAGGGGTTGACTGCCTGCTTGTAACTGAATTAGAATGGTCTCAGCTTTAATGAAGCTTTCTCTGCATATATAAACCGGGGGCAGGGGGGGAACACTCAATGAGAAAATCTGATGTGTAGGAATTTGGAGCCTATTGTTAGCAAATACCATAAAATGCACTTATTTCCAATTAATCTTTCAGAAAAGACTACAAGCCAAAGACGGCTTCAGTTCATGCTGTCTCCTCTCTCTCTGGCAAGCAGAATTCATGAGGGGTTGATGAAGTACAAGCATGGAGGAGAAAAGGCATTCTGTTAAGATGCTGAAAATCAACATCATCACCACAGTAAGAAAGATGCTCCTCCCCCGACCTCACCAGAAGATGAGGACGCATCACAAAAAAGCCAAGGCACAGATGAAAATTAAATCTCTGCTTAATCATCCTTTTGCAGAGGAAAAAAAAAAGTACTTTGTGTGCAAGGCAGTATCATCTCTTAATAGCCATGGGACACACTGCTATCACTCTGCCGCTTCTCAGCTGGAGAAATAGGATTAGGGGCCTAAGAGGGAAGCGCTTAAACTGATTAGGCAAGTAGGCGGTCCTGGGCCAAATGAGCAGGGAAAAGAAAGAGGCCAGCCTTCTGCGGCTAAGTGTCCTGCAGAGTAAGAACTTTAGATTACAATTAACACGAGAAGCTCTAATCCTCCATCTCCAAAACAGACCCCAGGTGACACAGGTCAGACTCTGGCTGGCTCCAGACACAATTTTATCTTACAAGATTTTCAGAACAGTCACCATGCATTTATTCATTTTTTTCTTTTTCTTTTATTCAACAGCACTTATTAAGTAACTACCATCTTAGGCATTAGAGCGTGCATGCGGGGGACAGAGATAACGTAACTTATCATTCTACCTGGTAAGAACCTGAAAGGACAAAACTGAGTCTCTCAAACTTGATTCTGATGTGCTGGGTCAGAAGTTATCTCACAGATGACTGTGGACTCTCTCATTCTGCAAAAGACCCTGGAGTCCAGAGGCGCATATTAAGTGATACGATATAAGAGAGGCCACGAGCGTGTCTGCCATGCCAGCCACAAGCTCCTTCTGCGCAACAAATTTTAAAGAAATGTGCCCAAAACAGAAATTTTCAAGATCAACTAATGTCGAGTTTCATGGTGATACTCACAAAGGAGCCTGTCTGTGCTAGGCTTTCTAACTCAGAACAGTGACAGGCCCCGTCTCGTGGACAGAACAGCTCCCGGCAATTGTGGAGCAAAGGCCTGAAAGTGAGAGCCCAGCGTTCGTTTTGAGACTCTGCAAACAGTCAACCAGGGCCACAGAATCCCAGGGCCACAGGGCCGTGACACGACTTTAAGGCCTTCGTTTCCAAATATTTCCTACACTGTCTCTACTGGGGAATTCCTCACTGCTTCCATAATAGAAGTCAGAGGGAAACAAACTCCCTTTCTGAATCAAATGAGCCGACTCTGCCTGCCATGAGAGAAAGGGACAGTGGTCATGACACTCAGCAGAGCCCGGAGGGGTGGTCACCGAGAGCAGTTATAAAAATTAAAATAGAGATTAGGGTCAGAGTGAGTCATCAAAACTGGTTAAGCTTCAGCAAAGCGTGAAGGTCTGCGTGTGCTATCCTTAATGGAGAGGATTTCAAGTGTTAGACCCAGGACATGACCCTTTAACCAGGGGCTTGATCAGCTTAATGCAGTCACAGGTACCCACCTGGGAAACAGGTCTCTGGACGGCACAGCATGAAATTGGAACTGTCCTTGGTGCAACTGGGCAAAGCCAGCCAGCAGCCAACAACAACCTGATGGATTTAGACCTGGCATTAAGACCAGACTACCACAGGGCCCCATCAAAGGAACGGTTCTGAACCACGAAACGGCTGGGAAAAACTATGCCCCCTGGGAGAGGAGCATCCCTCATACCTCATGCCTGCACCACCCGCCTCCTCCCCAAACGCCCGCAAACTCAAAATCACCCCAAGCCCCGGAGGTGCTTTCTGCTCCCAACACTCCCTTCCTGTCGTTTGCTCTAGAGCGGTCCACGGACGCTCCACGACGTGGACCAAGTCACAGTTTCAGCAAGCCTGTGACAGAGACCACCTGGGCTGTCTGCACGACCCAGGCCCTTGCTCCAGGAGATCCCATCTCGCACTCAAGGATGGTCCTCCAGGCCCCGGGAGAACACGAGGCGCCCCCAGCCCCGACACACAGAGGGAGAGGAGAGCGCAGGGGAGATGAGAGCAGAGGTGGGACCAGCCCAGGGGGCTCTGAGCTGTGCAGCCTTGCCTCCAGACTGTCCCAAGATCCAGAGGCGGTTCCCAGACTCTGGGGTCTCAGGACAGCCCCCCAGCTGTGGGTTCCCAGACTCCTTCCCCGTGCACGAATTCACTGGATCATGGTGGGCAGCAACCAGGCTGGACCAACAAACCAAACTCTCTCTGCTGGGAACGTAATCCCGGCCCTGCCTGCCAGCACTTGAGCTTGGGTGTTGGCACTCTCAGGGCGTGACAGTCCTGTGAGCAGGGAAGTGCAGAAAGCCTCACCACTACGCAGAGAGTGAGCCACTTCAGGGAGGGGCGGGCCTGGTGTGCGAGCCCCCGGCAGCCGCAGGCTCGGTCCGGAACAGCCAGGTCCAGTTCACCCCCTTGCGGCCCCCACCCCAAAGTGCCCTGTGTGTTCTTATACACACAGTCCACCATGATGACCTCAACTGGTTTGAGTAGACATTTGCTTTTTGTAACTAATATGACAGTCATATGCTTAATCATTTAAAAGCCAGCATCTGATGATTTATAACCCCAGGAAAAGAGCTGAGGAGACTTTTCAGCAACATGTACTAGAATATATTCGTTTCCAGTTTCAAAACAATTTTGTAGTTCCCCAAAGCCCTTTCTTGGAGAAGGCAATGGCACCCCACTCCAGTACTCTTGCCTGGAAAATCCCATGGACAGAGAAGCCTGGTGGGCTACAGTCCATGGGGTCGCTAAGAGTCGGACAGGACTGAGCAACTTCACTTTCACTTTTCACTTTCCTGCATTGGAGAAGGAAATGGCAACCCACTCCAGTGTTCTTGCCTGGAGAGTCCCAGGGACGGGGGAGCCTGGTGGGCTGCCGTCTATGGGGCTGCACAGAGTCAGACACGACCGAAGTGACTTGGCAGCTGCAGCAGCAAAGCCCTTTCTAAAACGCGGGCCCACACACACGAGGAAGCTTAGCTTAGTACTGAGTCACTGTCCAGGCCCTAAGTGATCTGTTAAAACCTAAAAGCGCTCACACATATATACAGAAGCCAGGAAAATGGTGCTGATGAACCTATCTTCAGAGCAGGAAAAGAGACGCAGACACAGAGAGCAGCCGTGAGGACAGAGCAGGGCAAGGAGAGGGTGGGGCGACTTGAGAGAGTAGCCCTGACACGCACACACTCCCACGTGCAAAGCAGGAGCCGGTGGGCAGCTGCCGCCTGACACAGGGAGCTCGGCGCTCTGCGACAACCTAGGGGTGGGATGGTGCGCCAGGCAACAAGGAGGTCCAGGAGGAGGGGCACGGGCAGACCTATGACTGATTCATGCTGATGTGTGGCCGAAACCAGCCCACCATTATAAAGCAAGTAAAATTAATTAAAAAAAAAAAAACTAAAAACCTTGAGTGAACATCTTTACTTTCAAATCTTCAAGTTCAGGAAGAGTCTCAGGGGCTTGAAGCATAGAGCACGGGTCGGATACGGCTGGGAGAAAGCTCAACCCAGCTCAGGCAGGAGTCTGGCACCACCCGGCCCCCAGGACCCCGTGAGCTGGCCGCACCCCCAGCACGTGGTGCTGAGCAGCCCGCTCCACAGATGAGGGGCGCCTGGTCCCGCCAAGCCCTGGGCTCCGTGCACGTGCCAGGGACACAGGGGCCATCAGAGCAGATACCTCCCACTGGGCTCCTGCCATCAGACATTCACACTTGGGTAAGAGAGAACTGCTACCACCACTACGGGCGGCTGCAGAATACGCTGAGGCAGGAAGAGAAGGGGTCTCCTGAAGGACTGCAGAGGACGAGCTGTCAGCGCCACAGGCTGGGGAGGAGGGCCCAGGACACAGAACCCTGATGCTCGAAAACGCGAGGACCCCAGCCCCCAGGACACAGACCTTGGTGCTCACCAACCGCAGGGACCCGGCCCCAACACAGCTGCTCGGCCTCCAGAAGAGGGTAAGTAGTTCTAACCGCCATCGCCACGGTTCACTTGATTTATTTCAGGAAGAAGGGGCAGAAGTCGTCTCCCCTGTAACCACCCTCTCTCGCCTTTCTCTTCGAGGTCCGCTGACACCCACCTGAGGGGGAGCCCCGCGGCCTGTCGCAGTGCCCGGGCCAGAGCACCCGGGGCACACCAGCCTCCCCTGAGCCCACCCCGGGACCAGACAGACACGTCGCTTCCTGGGCGTGCACGTCCCCCCAGGACCACCTCAACAGGGAGCCGGTTCCCGAGCAGAAAGGAGGCCCCGAGGGGCTGTAAGCGGAGTCCTGGCCCCCGGGGCACGCCCCGGCTCCAGTTACCGATCGGCTCCAGCGCCGGGGGCTGCTCCGCCCCTCCCGGCCCCCGGGGCGCACTTTTTCTGCAGCCTCTGTAACCCAAGAGACCGCCGGGGCCACGTGACGGGAGAAGCGTGGCCTAAAAACCCCGCGTCTCCAGTTCCAGCGGCCGCGGCTCACCTTTCCCGTTTCACACACGGGAGACATTAACCACGGCCCTAAAAATAAGGGCTGCGAGCGGCCAGAGGGACACCCAACACCAATCAGAGCCGTGGGCGAGGAGGGCTGGCCGGCCTCGGGAGCGGAGAGCACGTCCAGGGCCCATGCACGGCCAGCAGCCGGCGGAAGGTGCGAGAGCACAGGAGCTGGCGGGCAGGGGGTCCGCCACGTGCGCAGACGAGGCTCCACCGCTCAGCCGGGAGCAGAGGGTGACTCCCCGCCCCCCGCCCAGAAGAACAGGGGAGCGGGCGAGGGCGTGCAGCCGGAACCCCCCAGCCCCGCTCCCCACACGGGGCTCCCGGGGAAGCTCGAGCCCGGGCGCCCGCCGGCGCAGAGCTCCCACCACCCAGGGAGAGCAGCAGAGACCCAGCGCCCCGAGGCTCGTTAACTCGCTTCCTTTTTAAAGTATTGGGATCGACGCGTGTACACCACTGACACCATATATAAAACAGGTAACTAGTGAGAACCTGGGGGACTCCACTCAGGGCCCTGTGGTGACCTGCGTGGGGAGGAAATCCCCAAAGCGGGGTGTGTGCGCGGCGCGGATGCGTATAGTCAAGGCTAAGGTCTTCCCAACGGTCAGGCTGGACTGTAAAGATGGCAGAGCAACAAAGACCCGATGCCTGCGAACTGTGGTGTGGAGAAGACTCCTGAGAGTCCCTGGGACTGCAAGGAGCTCCAACCAGTCCATCCTAAAGGAGACCAACCCTGAATATTCATTGGAAGGAGAGCTGCCGAAGCTGAAGTCCCAGAATTTTGGTCACCTGATGAGAACAGCTGACTCATTATAAAGCCCCTGACGCTGGCAAAGATTGAGGGCAGGAGGAGAAGGGGGTGACGGAGGATGGGACGGCTGGATGGCAGCACCGACTCGATGGACATGAACTTGGTGGCAAACTCCGGGAAGGGGTGAAGGACGGGGAGGCCTGGCGTACTGCAGTCCACGGGGTCACAAAGAGTCGATGCGACTGGGCATAAACAACAACAGGCACCTGTGCTGCACAGCAGACACTAACGCCATTGTAAAGCAAGTGTACTCCAGTAAAAATATAAAAAGAGAGGACTTGTGAGGAAAACTGCCATCAGACTTCAAAAGGGAGGCAGCATTAAACACCTGCTCCACACAGACTGCCACAGGCATCCTCAGAGCTGATCAGGCGACCGCCCACAAGGAGTTAAGGGCTCTGGAATCGCACACAGGAAGAGGGGAACTGTTCACTGGACGGATCCTCCTGAGAGAGGCAACCTTAGCTCTTCAGGCCTTTTCAGGGTCTGGTGCACTGTGAACATTTCTGAAGAGAAATTACTGACACCCTTAATAACAATGTTACATTCCAAAGACAAAGGCTTTATGAAAATCCTCAAGGCAGCCCCAGATACACCCTCAGCTAAATGCTACCTTAGAAGTTCACACAAAGTGTCTATTTTGGAGACCTGTAATTTTTAACTGTGTCCTGCTTTTCAGCGAAGCCGCTGACTAAAGGGAGACCCACTTTACAATCTGGTTACGCGCGCGTGGGCGATTCACTCGTGGGATTATCCCACTGTCAGGCTGCCCAGCCCTCTGCCATCCGACCCGCCCCAGGGAGCTGTTGGCCTTCTGCTGCTCCAGGCCAGGGATGCAGGTCACCGTGGAGACGCCAGAAGCAGACAGGGGTAATGTCCTGGGCCTGCGTGGATTTCTCAGGGGAACAGGAAGCCTCAGTGGTGGATGTCCTAGACCACTGCTACAGTGTCTGTGACGTGGGGATTTTACGGCGGCTTCTCCAAACCCTTAAAGTGTGGGCCACTGACCTCCAAGGGTCCACGTGAACAAAACTTCTCCTGATGAGAGTAAAGTCCTATTTTCCTCCTTCCCTGTGTTGACATCAGCCCTGATGGTGAAAAAGCATTTGTGGTAACAAGACAGCCGGTGCCTTAGCAGGAATCACCAGGCGGACAGGCAAGACCCTCATCCCGCCACCAGCTCCCAGGTCTTTTCTACACCATGGACCGTCACCCGCTCCTCTGTCCATGGGATTCTCCAGGCAAGCGTATGGAGCAGGTTGCCATTTCCTTCTCTAGGGGGATCTTCCTGATCCAGGGATCAAACTCGCGTCTCCTGCGTTGGCAGGCAGATTTTTTACCATCTGAGGCACCAGGGAAGCTGAGCCTCTGTAAAGCCAGTTCCATATTTCAGGAAGCCTCGATGATGCATTTGAAGCCCACGTTCATGTTCTACTTGCATTAAAGCGCTTTGGCTGCTCCCCACGGGTGACGGTTGTCACATTCCACTTTCTCTATGGAGTGCTGTTCTTACTTGAAAGAGCTACCAAACTATGGGTATTCAGGCTTGGAGATCTGGCAGATACTTTCATGAAAATGAAGTGAGCTGTCACTTCGTGGGAAATAACTGTTTATCGCCAGTGATAAAAGTCAAGCTTTCAAGTGGAAAATAGAACTTTCGGAGAGTTCCATCTGCCGCGAGCTTGGCAGCTTCCTAAGACCTAAAAGGTTTTTGATGACATGCACAGTGGTTTTAACTGTAATTTTTTGATGTTTTATAATGATGTGTCAACACTTAAAAGACCCACAGGACTAAATGAAGTTAGTATTGGCCAAACTAAAGAAGATCACAAGCACTTAGAAGAACTGCTCAATACCTGAGACCACGGACACAGATACAGCTTCATAGTCTATACTGCAAGCCACCTGAGAGATTCACTTGCCTACTATCAACGAAGGATATCTCCAATTACCTGAGAAGGTGGATACTCCCCCTTTTTACTATTATATGTTCAACATATACTTCAAAGGCATCAACAGTTTGAAAGCAAAACGAGCTGAGTCCAAGCATGTTTCATTAACCAGATGTTAAATTTCTAGTATGTAACACTCAATTTTGTCTTGAAAAATATACTTCTTTATCACAAAATTATGTAACTCATGTTTGCATGTGAAGGGTTTATCATTGCTATTTTATTATCAATTAAAAAACTTTCCATTTTTAATTTGTAATAAGGTGAATATTGGTAGATAAAATCCAGATAAACCAAAGCCCTTTGGGATTTCCAATAACTTAGTGTAAAAGAGTCCCGAGACCTCAGAGCTTAAGAACTATGACCACGATACAGCTTACGTTAGATTCACACTGTCCGCTCTTATTTAGCATTTCCAAATAAAAATGGGTTTCTGGTATCATAAGACACAACATGATCTTGAAAGCTTGACTTTTCAGTATATACTTTGCTCTTCTCTCAGGGTCTGTCATTTTGGTACTGAAACGAATCCTACTACTTGTCATTAGGTGTCTACTCACAATGCAATGATCAATCCCTTCTAGATGATGCTAGAAATACAGCTTACACTCAGTGGCATTCATCTGCCTGCCTCCCTGAATACTCATTCAATAAAATTAACCATCTGTTCGATGCCAAGCCCCATCCTTGGCCCTCTCAACACAGCACTGAAGTACTTAGCTGCATTCTTAGGAGTGGTATGAATTCCTTTCAAACATTTGATTTTTGTTCATTTACCTTTTTTGGAGTTGAGATAGTTCATCCTACATCTGGAGGCTACTGTTACACTCATTTTTCTGTCTGTAATTTCATGATAAAAATAAACTTTCATAAGAGGAGGAGCTGTATTGACTACCAGAAGGACTCTGGGATGCTCAGACCCCCTCTGACACCGCCTCCTCTTTCTGGTGATGAAGGAGCGGTCCCTGACCAGGAGCTGTAGGAAGACAGCATCAGGAAGGGGCCCGGTGAGGGAGGCAGAGGCGCCCCTTGCAGATGATCCGAGGCCGCGTGCGTTTAATCGTAAAGCTGGTCAGGCAAGTGATGGTTACAAAAACGACGCTGCTCTCAGAGTCGTTAAAGCAAGAGTCCAGAGGAAGCTGAAGGTCACTGTCCATTAGTCACACCGGCTGAGCCTAAGTGACCACTTCAAAAAGTCAACATGCTCACAAGGTTTAATTCAATCACCACCTAAAAAACAAAACAAAAAACCAACAGCGCCAGCACAAACTACGAGCTGGCTGGAAAAGCCAGTGTGGGAGGCCAGGACGGCCACAGCGAGCAAGTCTGACTCGGGAATGACGCTCTGTGAATCTGAGCGTTCCACCATCTCCAAAACAAGATGAGGTATGAGCTTTCCTGATGAAGTCCTGCTGTGGAGGATAAAAGGCGTCTTGTCTACAGAGAAGACAGGACACGAATCGGAAGAATAAGAGGGGGAGCCCTCCGATGCCCCTGTGCAGGGGCATTCCACAGACGAGGTCGGCTCCAGCTGCAGGGCTCCCCGACGCTCGATCACTCCCTACTACTAACCTGCCTTTTCTAAGCTTCAGCTTCCCACCTGTAAAATGGGAAAGCGAATTCCAATCTCACAGCATGCTTACATAAGTTACTAGCACAGGGATATGCCAGTGATTACCAGGCGTGACCACTGAAAAGGCAAAGAGTTTTCAGACACAAGCCAGTGAAGACATCCTGAGAAAGCGGCTTTAGGAGAAGTTTAAACTCTCTACTATAAAGCTGGGCAGGAAATTTCCATCCCGTCATATTCTTGCGCTTCATAAGACTGCAACAAACAATTACTGAGTGGCCTCAGTGATGAGACACACTTGGCGGTCCCCAACCTGTGTGCGTCACGGCCCCGCGGCGTCTAAGGTACAGAGGGAGCCTCTTCTCAGATGAGACACACTTGGCGGTCCCTAACCTGTGTGCGTCACAGCCCCGCGGCGTCTAAGGTACAGAGGGAGCCTCTTCTCAGATGAGACACACTTGGCGGTCCCTAACCTGTGTGCGTCACGGCCCCGCGGCGTCTAAGGTACAGAGGGAGCCTCTTCTCAGATGAGACACACTTGGCGGTCCCTAACCTGTGTGCGTCACGGCCCCACCCCCCGCCGAGTCTAAGGTACAGAGGGAGCCTCTTCTCAGAAGACGCTGACAATTTTTAACTTAGGGAGGGACAGGCCCCCCAGGACGCATTCACAGGCCAGGCTGAAGACAATGCCTCAGACGTTCTGAGGTTATTGATCTGAACTGAAGGCCAAGGCCACCTGGTCCAGCGTCAGAAACCAGACGTGAGCCCAGCTCGTTTCCCAACATGCCTTGTCTCCAGGAAGGGCAAGCCAGCCTCCTACGAGCCAGCTGGGCACCCAGTGGACCGTGGACGCTCCCCCCCCCGCTGCAGCCATCTAAGCCTCACTGAGTCCCGTTGTCTCTGAAGCCGGGCTCTCACTACCCCCCTCCAGCCGTCTAACCCTCCCTGAGTCCCGTCCCCCTCACCCTCACTGAGCCCTGCCTATCTCACCCCCACTGAGTCCTGTCCGTCTCCGAAGCCGGGCTCTCACTCCCACCCCCTCTGGCCTGTCTAACCCCTCCCTGAGTCCTGGCTGACCCTCCCTGAGTCCCGTGGTCTCTGAAGCCCGGCTCTCCCTCCTGCCCCTGCCGCCCCCTCCTCCATCCCGGCCACCACCCTTCGGCAGGATGGCCTCGGCAGCATGGTGACCGGGGTCCCCACAGTCTGACCTCCCCACTGCGGGCGAGTAAACTGAAAACACCCTTCACACCATCGTCCCCATCCCCACACACACCTCTTCAATAGCTTTCCATGAAAAAAAAGGCAAACTTGTTCACTGAAATGAAGTGATGTCTCTCTGACTGATAACAAAGAGTTGTATGGCCCCAGAATGGCTATGAGAAAAACAAAGTCATGTGGAAAAAACATACATGATGGCAGGGAGGCATGCATGAAGTCTCAGCATCAACAGCCCCGTGTATGTTTTCAGTTACTTGGGTAACTGAAGTCTGTGTGGATAACGTAACATACACCCAATGCATGGTATGGCAGACAGTACCGCTCTCCAGCAACCCAATTTTAGAAAGTAAAATTACATTAATTTAATTTAATTTAGAAGTATTTAATTTAGAAATTAAAATTTAAAAAAAATTCATATTCCTAACATCCAAATATCTACTTTTAAAATTTTGGCATTAAAAAAGTATTTAAGAAGGTATACAGTGCAGAGGACCAATGCAAAAATATACGTGTTGGTGTTTGAGTTGATTTGTCATTAACACTAGGCAAAAACCATTCTCGGTATCTCTGTACACGGGTGAATGGATGGAGACATAGACAAACAGAAATAATTTTAGGAAAATGATATTCAACATGAGAATTCATTCTTACTGACGTTAAATTTGCTTGCCTACAGCAAAACAAAAGCTTGTGACAGTTTGAGATGGTGAAGTCTGTTAAGAAACCGAACTCTTTTTAAGGAACTGCTTCAGTCTGGGGAAGAACTGGTGGACTCTGCTTTGAGAGATGTGGATGCCAGCATGCTAATACTTCCCCTCATTTTCATCCGTGCGTTCAGATCTCCAGTTACATTATTTGTATGTGTGCCCTGCCTTCCGACTCTCTGCAACCCTTTGGACCGTAGCCTGCCAGGCTCCTCGGTCCATGGGATTCTCCAGGCAAGAACACTGGAGCTCCCACTTCCTCCTCCACGGGGTCTTCCTGACCCAGGGATAGAACCTACATCTCCTGGGTCTCATGAACTGCAGGCGGGCTCTTTACCCACTGAGCCAGCGGGCAGGTAGTATCTTGCTTTATAACTTTTACATCCCATCCTGTTCTCATAATTCTCTTAATCGCCTGTCACTGTTCTACCAACACATAGATGGGTTCAGAAGCTCACCCGCCTCCCCTAGTACCTCCAGCTCTGAATTTGGTTTGGTTTTGTTTAATTTGGTTTGATTTGGCTTCTAACTGGATGGGTTTCAGAGCTTCTTCACAAGCAGGGCCACATCTGACTTAGTCAGGGCTACACCCACAGGACTCCACACACCACAGGTGGTCCAGAGACTATCTGTCCAACGCAAACCCGTGACAACAGCTTACAGCCTATGGAGCTGCTGCGATTGTATCTGTGGTCCACAGCAGACAACCTGAAATCATGAGTCCTTGTTCAGGAATCGTCGTCACTCACTAGACTACCTGTCACAGGCTTACAACCTGCCTTCCTGTCTGAGACACTTTCTCAATACATCGTAGTGACACGTAAGGTGGCTTTTTAAAGCTATATAAATGTTTAGGGCAACATTCAAAAAGACACTCATTCACATAAATACTCAGAAGATAACCAGGTCAAGTTAAGTTTCAAATTCCAAGCTATTATCATGTTGTACTAGGATCACACTGGCACAATCAAGCATCTGGTTAATTATTTGTGTTTGATTACCATTAACTCATCTCACCAGAACAGCTCCTTCCTGGTAAGCACTTGTCAAAAATCCAAAACTTTAACTCGTTTAAATTTATATCCTTCCGCAAAACTTTCCAGGAGACAGAATTAAGCACTCACAATGTAAGACACGTCTCCTCGCCATGTTGCAAGAACCACAAAGCACATGTTTCAAACCTTGCCTCACTTCTCTCTGCGCCTCTAAAAGGGAAATTCATACGAAACGGACGCCAAGTGCTTAGAAACTGCCAGCTGCCGTCAGAACCTGCACCCTGGACATTAAACGCAGGAAAAAATGTGATGGATCCGAGAGACTGAAGCTGAATCTGGAGAGCCTACTTAGTATTTACTGCCTGCTGCCAGCAAGCCCGGTCGTAACACGAACAAACCAGCCCCAACCTCTGCCTCCAGGATCCGGAAGCCTCCGCGGACCCGGGGCCCCGACAAGCGGGAGGTGCGGCAGGTGTTGTCAGGTTTGCGGCTTTTGTCTTTCCAAAAAAAAAAAGTCAAGAATTGCAGAGACCCATGCGAGGGCTTGTTCAAATCAATAACCACTCGCCCCACTTCTTGCAGGCAGACGCTCTGCCCTCCCGACACCCACAGAGCCGGCCGTGGACAGCCTGCCTCGGGTGCTCCCGTGACTGAGCTGTCGCGCGCCCCCTGAGCCTCGGGAGCACGACCGGCGCCCATACCTTAACTGCCAAGTTACTGGAGCCGAATTCCGGCCTCTGGCCTAACCACACACAGCGGCTTCCTCAGTGACGGAGACAAACGAGCCTTAAATGAAGGGCTTCTGGGGGCCCAGGTTCAGACGGGCTCCGCCTGCTGCGAACAGACACAAGCGCCCGACGGGGATGCTTTCTCTTCGCCCTCCACGGAACGTCCTAAACATCCTCCTGTTTATGTTCTAATTTTTCTCCCATCCTAAAGAAGCCAAGAAGCCGTGGTTACACTTAGTCCTAATTCACCTTCTGGACGAGCGGTGTCTGTGTAGCCGACACAGCGAGTCTCTGCCAGCCTGCGCTCCCGGAAGGCTCACAGCCTGACAAGCTGGACCAAACAGGGCCTCGTGCCGCTGAGCTGAGGCCAGCACGCCCCCAGCCCCTGTGCTGGGCTCGGCCTCCCAGTCGCGCCCAACTCTTGGCGACCCCGTGGACTGTAGCCTGCCGGGTTCCTCTGTCCATGGGACTCTCCAGGCAAGGGTACTGGCACGGGCTGCCATGCCCGCCTCCAGGGGATCTTCCCCACCAGGGACCACGCCCAAGTCTCTTACATCTCCTGCATTAGCTGGTGGGCTTCTTCACCACTAACGCCACACTCCTGCTGAAGGCCAAATCACCCGCCCGCACCCACTCCCCCGAGGACCTGGTCATTACTTTCCATCACTGAGATTATCTTAAGCAGAAGTCCACAGCTTTTCGTCTGATACAAACATATCATGGTGCACAGCTTGTTTGTAAGGCTTAAATATCCTTTTTCCGTTGCTCCTGAAGAGTTTAATGCAATTCACAAAAAGAGGAAAGTATGCGTGTTTGGCACAGAACTAATCCACACCAACTAATCCACACTTTTACCCCAAAACAGTCCTTCCTGTTAAGCCTAGAATTAAAATGACAGCAAATGTTAAGGCTTACATGCTTAGCTCATACAATGAAGTTATAATTCAGATCTCTCACTTTCACCTCTGTTATATAATTTTATAAAGGCATTTGAAAATCTGACTAAGCTCGCATTCATAGAGTTATGGGCGGATTTCAGGATGGAGTCTTAATTTGGGGGGAATTTTGCTGCTTTGGGGGGACTTTCCACGTTTGAGGACCTACACTAACACCAGAATACTCCCACAGAGCGTTTCTCTCCTTTTTGCTGGGCATTCAGAGACAGGCCACCACCCTCAACAACCAGAAGAAATCGAATAGAGTTTAGGGTTTTAAATGCAGCAAAAGGAAACAGTCTCTATTTAAAGGTTTTCAGGGGAAAGAGGAAGGTGTCAAGGAAAAAAAGATTCTGGAGCTGAGAGTTCTTAAAACGGACTCCAAGCAGCTGTTACATTTCTTTCTAAGCTCCCCTTAAGTAGTAAATGACTAAACAATATTGGGTTTTAGAATAGAAACTAAAGTTCCTTCACAGAAACAGTTTTCCAATAACTCTAAGAAAACACATAAGAAAATGTTTTCAGCATAACCTAAACAGGAAGCAAGGATCAAGACCATCCCCATGGAAAAGAAATGCAAAAGAGCACAATGGCTGTCTGGGGAGGCCTTACAAATAGCTCTGAAAAGCAGAGAGGCGAAGGCCAAGGAGAAAAGGAAAAATATAACCATCTGAATGCAGAGTTCCAGAGAATAGCAAGAAGCGATAAGAAAGCCTTCTTCAGCGATCAATGCAAAGAAATAGAGGCAAACAACAGAATGGGAAAGACTAGAGATCTCTTCAAGAAAATTAGAGATACCAAGGGAACATTTCATGCAAAGATGGGCTCAATAAAGGACAGAAATGGTCTGGACCTAACAGAAGCAGAAGATATTAAGAAGAGGTGGCAAGAATACACAGAAGAACTGTACAAAAAAGATCTTCACGACCCAGATAATCATGATGGTGTGATCACTAATCTAGAGCCAGACATCTTGGAATGTGAAGTCAAGTGGGCCTTAGAAAGCATCACTACGAACAAAGCTAGTGGAGGTGATGGAATTCCAGTTCAGCTGTTTCAAATCCTGAAAGATGATGCTGTGAAAGTGCTTCACTCAATATGCCAGCAAATTTGGAAAACTCAGCAGTGGCCACAGGGCTGGAAAAGGTCCGTTTTCATTCCAATCCCAAAGAAAGGCAGTGCCAAAGAATGCTCAAACTACCCCACAATTGCACTCCTCACACGCTAGTAAAGTAATGCTCAAAATTCTCCAAGCCAGACTTCAACAATACGTGAACTGTGAACTTCCTGATGTTCAAGCTGATTTTAGAAAAGGCAGAGAAACCAGAGATCAAATTGCCAACATCTGCTGGATCATCGAAAAGGCAAGAGAGTTCCAGAAAAACATCTATTTCTGCTTTATTGACTATGCCAAAGCCTTTGACTGTGTGGATCACAATAAACTGTGGAAAATTCTGAGAGAGATGGGAATACCAGACCACCTGACCTGCCTCTTGAGAAACCTGTATGCAGGTCAGGAAGCAACAGTTAGAACTGGACATGGAACAACAGACTGGTTTCAAATAGGAAAAGGAGGACGTCAAGGCTGTATATTGTCACCCTGCTTATTTAACTTCTATGCAGATTGTATCATGAGAAACGCTGGGCTGGAAGAAACACAAGCTGGAATCAAGATTGCCGGGAGAAATATCAATAACCTCAGATATGCAGATGACACCACCCTTATGGCAGAAAGTGAAGAGGAGCTAAAAAGCCTCTTGATGAAAGTGAAAGAGGAGAGTGAAAAAGTTGGCTTAAAGGTCAACATTCAGAAAATGAAGATCATGGCATCTGGTCCCATCACTTCATGGGAAATAGATGAGGAAAAAGTGGAAACAGTGTCAGACTTTATTTTGGGGGGCTCCAAAATCACTGCAGATGGTGACTGCAGCCATGAAATTAAAAGACGCTTACTCCTTGGAAGAAAAGTTGTGACCAACCTAGACAGCATATTCAAAAGCAGAGACATTACTTTGCCGACTAAGGTCCGTCTAGTCAAGGCTATGGTTTTTCCTGTGGTTATGTATGGATGTGAGAGTTGGACTGTGAAGAAGGCTGAGCGCTGAAGAATTGATGCTTTTGAGCTGTGGTGTTGGAGAAGACTCTTGAGAGTCCCTTGGACTGCAAGGAGATCCAACCAGTCCATTCTGAAGGAGATCAGCCCTGGGATTTCTTTGGAGGGAATGATGCTAAAGCTGAAACTCCAGTACTTTGGCCACCTGATGCGAAGAGTTGACTCATTGGAAAAGACTCTGATGCTGGGAGGGAGGAGAAAGGGCCGACCGAGGATGAGATGGCTGGATGGCATCACGGACTCGATGGACGTGAGTCTGAGTGAACTCCGGGAGATGGTGATGGACAGGGAGGCCTGGCGTGCTGCGATTCATGGGGTCGTAAAGAGTCGGACACGACTAAGCGACTGAACTGAACTGAACTGAAAGTTAAATTTAAGTTAGCTTCAACTTGGAGAAGGAAATGGCACCCCACTCCAGTACTCTTGCCTGGAAAATCCCATGGACGGAGGAGCCTGGTGGGCTGCTGTCCGTGGGGTCGCTAAGAGTCGGGTACGACTGAGCGACTTCACTTTCACTTTTCACTTTCATGCATTGGAGAAGGAAATGGCAACCCACTCCAGTATTCTTGCCTGGAGAATCCCAGGGAGGGAGGAGCCCAGTGGGCTGCCATCTATGGGGTCGCACAGAGTCAGACACGACTGAAGCCAACTTAGCAGCAGCACCAGCAGCAACTTGGTTTGCAAAGAGAAAAAAAAAAAAACCTTGAGTTAATGAAAGGGATTTTAGTCCAAGAGGAAGCTTAAGAGACTTGGGTTTTACAAAAGAATCCATTTTCCTTTTCAGCCCCTCTGTCTTCAGAAGGCCTGATTTTAAAAGATGAATTAAATTCTAGAGTAACGGCTCAGGGGTAATGAATCTGCCTGTCAAGCAGGAGACACTAGAGACATGGGTTTGATTCCTGGGTCAGGAAGCTCCTCTGGAAAAGGAAATGGCAACCCACTGCAGTATTCTTGCCTGGGAAGTTCCACGGACAGAGGAGCCTGGTGGGCTGCAGTCCATGGGACGGACAGAGGAGCCTGGTGGGCTGCAGTCCATGGGGTCACAAAGAGCCGGACACGACTCAGGGACTAAAGAACAAGGCACACAGACAGCAGGGCCCCGGGCAGGCTTGCCGAGGCGGACGGGTGGGAGAGTCTGCCAGGCGACCCACTCTCTGGAAGGTTAGGACTCCAGAAGCAAGTGCTGCAAAAGTCAGCTTCAGAAACTCCAGCCAGAACAGGCCATTCCCTCTCTCAGCTGGTTCTATGACAGCAGCTGTTGGAAGTTCTGTACCTATTCCATCCCTTTTAGCACAGGAGTTATCAGAATCAAAATGAACATCTACCCCCAACCTATCTACTTTCTTTCCAACACACGGGCACACACTCTTCAGTACATGTCTAAGGAAGGCCAGCGAGACCGAGACGAGCCTGATCCAGCACTGCGGTAGTTAGCCTGTCGGAAAGCTAAGACTGAAACGCGGCTGGACCAGAGGCCTCGATGGCGGCCGTGAGCACATCCTCTTCATTCCCTCCTGCTTCCTTGTGAAGAGCTGATGCTTTCAAACTGCGCTGCTGGAGAAGACTCTTGAGAGTCCCTTGGACTGCAAGGAGATCAAATCAGTCCATCCTACAGGAAATCAACCCTGAATATTCATTGGAAGGACTGCTGCTGAAATTGAAACTCCAATACTTTGGCCACCTGATGCGAAGAACTGACTTTTTTGAAAAGACCGTGATGCTGGGAAAGATTGAAGGCAGGAAGAGAAAAGGGCGACAGAAGATGAGACGGTTGGGTGGCATCACTGACTCAATGAACATGAGTTTGAGCAAACTCCAGGAGAGAGGGGAGGACAGAGGAGCCTGGCGTGCTGCAGTCCGTGGGGTCACAAAGGGCTGGACAGGATTTGGCGACTAAACAAACCACACTGTGATCAGGAAGCACGTTTCCAAAGCAGCAGCACAGTGGCCTGGGGAGCTCTGTCTACAGCTACCCCCCATACATGGCTGGGTCTGAGAATCGGCTGCATGACACCTCTGCCAGGAAGAGCTGGTTAAAATTACAAAACTCTCTTCCTTATTGGTTAGGGTCCCGTCTCCCAAAATGTTTCTCCCTTCTTCCCACTATAACCTCCTCAGAAGGCTGCCCAAGTCCAGATGCAACTATAGAATCTTGGTTCACGTCTATTTTTAGAATCTAAAGGACAGCTCTGGACAACTCTACACCTATCAGTTTAAGATGAGTGGGGTTGGTACATCCTCAGCAAACTCAGTTTACTTACTGAGCAGATGCTTCACCAGACTGGGTTTCCCTGGGGGCTCAGCTGGTACAGAATCTGCCGGCAATGCAGGAGACCTGGGTTCAATCCCTGCATTAGGGAAGGTCCCCTGGGAAAGGAAATGGCAACCCACTCCAGTATTCCTGCCTGGAAAATCCTATGGACAGAGGAGCTTGGCCAGCTATAGTCCGTGGGGTCAGAGGAGCCAGACACAGCTTAGTGACTAAACTACCACCTCACGAGACTAATCCTAGAAGTGAGGAAGCCGATACAAGGAGGAACACAGCCCGCCCGGCGCTCCCGGGCCGGCCCCTGCCGTCCTCTGGAGGAAAGCAATTCAGTGAAGCGATGTCAGTGGCTTCGCCAAAGTGTGGACCGTGGTTTGCAGCCAGAGTGGTGTTCGCTGCCAAAGTGGGGTTTTTGCACAGTAAGTCAAAACAGCCAGTTCTGAAAATTGGACCAAAGTCTTCAGTCTGGAGCCAGGCAGAAATGAAGAGTGACAAGTTTGGTCAATGACCAAGGGAAACCGGCGTTTTCTGGTGACGCCAACCAAGACCTGGCGACCCGGGTGGTGTCGTGTCCAGAACACACCCTGAGCGTTGTACAAGCGCCCTGGGGACTCACTCAAGACAACCCAGCCTGCCAGAGGGATTCACACGGTCAGAAGTGCCTCTCCAGGAACATACCACCTGTCACGATTGGGACTAAGGAAAAAGACTTTGAGGTAAAAAAAATTATAATAACAAGTATCTATGGTATTGGCACGGTGTAGCAACAGAAGTTAAAAATTTGGCTTTTGGGTTCAAGTAAAAGCAGAAGACTCATTAATCAGGGGCCACAGCTTCACAGTCAGGATTTCATCCAGAATTCCACCGGATCAAGCTCCTAACACTCCAAGTCAAAAGGCCAATGCCAACTTTTCTGGTACTTCCCCTTAACAAAGACCATCATGGCATCTTAGGAAGAGATCAGACGTCACCACCTGTTCACGCAGGTGTAAACCTTCGGTTCACGCGGTTGTGCTCTTGAGTTTGGACAAGCTTCTCAGCCGCTCCACGTACAGGGGTGGCTTCCTAGCTTGTAACGTGCACAAAACTCTCGACTGAGGCTTGCGGCTCCGTGAGAGGGCACATGGTCTCTGGGGGCACTGATGCTCATACTGCTCTCCCCGTGCCCTCATCCTGCCCCTCCGGGCCCTCAACATCTTATCCCCCAACCTCCTCTAGCCCCCTGCCCCAGTCTCCCTCCCTCCCTCCCAGGATTCCTGAGTTTGTGAAGTGAAGCAGAAGTGAAAAGAAAGATCTGGTTAGATTCTTACGATCAAAACAGGAGACCTACCCAGAGTCAACTTAGAAGGACACTGAACACAAACGCCCAGACCTCTGGCTCCACACAGGCTACAGCTGGGGTCCAAGGGGCCTCGCGCTTTCCCACAACACGGACACACCCAGAGCAGAGCAGATGGGGGGTGGGAAGCAGGAGGGCAGGGTGACGCTGGGTGGCCGGGCACAGCAAGGCCAGGCCGTGGCAGCCCTCATGCTGGCTCCATCCCACCCTGCGGGCCAAGCGGGCGCCAAGGATGTTGAAAACCTGCGCGCAGCCACCAAGCTGAGGGTTTAATCAAGAGCACCATCCTCGGAGTTTCTGGAGTCTGCCTCCAGGAGGAGGAAAGCCCACCTGCCTCTGTCTGCCCTGTGGGGGCGTGGAGGGGACGCCCGCTGGGGCCACGCGGCCTCCAGAGGCTGACCCCAGAGGCGGCGGCGCTGGCTGGACCTCGATCCCTGTCACTCCGTCTGCTTCCAGAGTCCAGGCTCCTTCCCATCCGCCCACAAGCTCCCACAGGGTGCTGGGAACAGGAACAAGGGCCCCCGCTCCTCCACACCTTAGAAAGGTGCCCGAACGACTGAGAACACCGTCACGTGAAAGAAACTTGCTCAGACGAGGGAGGGGAGCCCAAACGACCGAGACTGTCATCACGAGAAAGATGGCCAGGCCATCTGCCCAGTGCCACCAGTCAGCCTGGAGCGTCACATCCCTGGCCTTCATCGAGAGCAGGCTGGCCGTCCACCTGGAGGACAGATGGGGCTCCTGGGCATACAGGACTCCCAGCACTTAGGGGAATCCATCCCGACTAACGCCCCTCATTTGTCAACAGTCTGTGAGATTCTCCATCAGGCCGTTAGTTATTTGTGACGCATACCTAGTTCCTCTGTGCCAGCTTCTCTGGCAGAGCTAATTCCACGCAGGGGACAGAGGTGCTGGGTAAGAAGGTCTGGAGGAGGGAAAAGGCAAGTTTTTATTTTATCTGAGTCTCCTGGAAAGGACCAGACTCCCAAATCAGAAAGATCTTTTTTAAAGTGCCAGAGTAAAAAAAAAAAAAAAGTTAATTTTTAAAAATTGAAAAATTTAAATAAAAAGGTAAAAATTCCAAAATAAAAAGTTTTAAAGAAAAAAAAATAATAAAAACAAAAATAAACCTTAAAAAGGGACCCATTTCAGACCTCACAGAAACTGGAAGAGCGGCAGCCCGGATGGCTGTTGGATGCTAACGCTGTCCGTCCCCCAGGCTCCCCCACCCCAACCTCACAGCAAAGCTTCTAAAACTACCAACGCGTGGACTAGCCGCGCTGGGAGCCACCAGAAGCCCGGCGATCTGCCGCGAGACGCGCGGCGTGCAATGGTGCCCTCGTAAACCGAGCCAGCGTTGTCTTGCTCCGTCTAGCATGTTCTGAGTAAGATCTAACTGGCTTGGTACATTGGATTCAAAAGGAAAGTACTGATCAAATAAAAGGAAAAAAACTCTAAAAATAAGCTGCTTAGCGAGGCAGATTGTGCGGCCTTCACATTGCGTTTCAGACAGTTTCCATCAAGGAGAGGCTGTAACCGCCCCCTACCAGGCGGGAGGTTCTCACGGCTCCACTCCCGGGAGGAACTCGGGCCGCAGCACGCGCCGCCTCGCCCAGGCCCCGCCCCCGGGGTCACGTGACTCGCTCCGGCCAATGACCGCGGGCCCAGAGGCAGAGGCCGCGGGGAGGCGCGGAGAGGGGCGGCCTCGGGGGCTCGACGCCCGGCCCTGCAAGCCGGGCGGCGCAGCCCCTGCGTTGCCGGGGGCGGCGAGGGAGCCGCCCGTCTGTGAAGCCACAGCTCTGGGGAACGGCGTGCTGCTGAGGCATGAAACCTCACGGCCCCTGAGCAGTCAGCGTCCGAGTTCAGGACGTGGCCCCGGCCACACGCGGGAGAGCAAACGTCTCCAGAGGTGGCCGAGGGGAGACGCAAAGGGCTCCAGCCGATGCCTGGGCTCAGGCGGGGCAGCCAGGGGAAAGCGGGGAGCGCAGACCCGGGCGTCTCGGCCAAAGCGACCGAGGCTAAAACACAGCCAAGAGCCGCGCACCCAAACCCTCCTCCCGAGGAGTCCCCCTTCGCAGCGCGCTCAGGTTCCGACGGCGCCCCGCCAGGCCCTCAACCGCAGCCTGCCTCCAGGGCCGCCTCTACCGGCGGCATCGCGCGCACTCCCCTTGCGGACTGGCAGAAGTGCTGTCCCACGGGTGAAAACCACGAAGCCACCCCCGACAGGCAGCAGCCGTCTCAGAGGACCAGGAGAGAAGCAGACCCAGGACCGCGGCCCCCAGAGCCGCAGGCCTCGAATCCCACGCACAGATGAGCCCCAAGTCGCTTTCCCTGTGGCTGTTTTAAATTCCGACTTAACGTATTTATGAAACTCTGTAATCTAGTTAACGCTGGAGCACGTGCCCCTCCAAATACCCGTTCCTGCCGTCACACTGATACCCTCTTAACAAAAGACACGGAAATGGAGTTCCGTCTCTAATAGAATATTCTAGCTTAATGAAATCTCCCTCAAACACTGACAAATGCTTGCTTGCCTACTGATCCGTTTTATCTCTTTGATAGGATGAGTAGATATTACAGCCCTATGACTAAAAAAAAAAAAAAATTTAAGTGCTTTCACTGATAAGTACAAATGTCCTGGCTGAGTAATACAGACAGAGGGGTGACGGCCAGGGTGCCCTCTCCGAGTCACGCACAGGTTGGTTTTCATCTCTGAGAACGGCTCAGCTCCCCAGATGGCCCTCCTGTAGGAATACCCAAAAGAGACGGAGGGAGAAGGGGTCCAACCACAGGCAGCTCAGTGATCAGCGATCGGGCGCTGGATGAGTAACAGTTCAAAACTTAAATTCATCCAACCCATCTTTCTAAAGACTGAAAGCAGGGAAACTTTTCTGACTTTTTTTTAATGCTTAGTGGTTGAAAGAGACACTCCTCGCAAACCACACCCTCAAAGACAACGCATGCGAAGACCAAGGGGAGGTGTTCACCCTGAACGACCCTGGGAGCTGCCCAGCGTCTGGCCCCCTTCCCTCACCCTCGGCCTGCGACAGGAAGAGCCCAGCGACTCCTGCCCCTCAGCCTCTCACCCCCCACGGCTGAGCTCAGTCTGCTGCAGCGCAGGCCCTTGCTCATCCTGCTCCAAGCCCAGCGCCCCCACCCTGGGCACGCTATCCCCCCAACTCGTCCAGTTCACAGGCCTGCTCCCACTCCGCCCGCCCCTCCATGCCGGGCCTGGCATCCGGCTGCCACCCTAACTGTCTTCTCCCCGCTCTGGAATCCTCAACAGCCCTGCTCACTCAGCAGGTTCAAGGCCACGAGACCTTCCCCAAAGCTCAGCCTTCCAACTCGTCACCAACAGTGACCGTCACCACCATCCCTATTACAGCCTGCTCCTCCCCCCACCCCCGCCTCACCCCATGTCCAGCGGCGGCTACCTCCCAGACAGGCCCCGGGTCTCCACCACCCCTCCGGCTGCAGGACCCCAAACTCTGCCCAGGTGAGGAGGGGCCTCCTGGCAGGCTGCCCCGTGCACTCCTGCCCACTTTGGTTTAGTTCTCCACACAGCAGCAGCTGTGTGGTCCTTTCCATGGAAACTCTGATGAGGCCAGCTCCTTCCTGAGAACCTGTGTTGGTTTCTCCACCATGGCTTTCAGGCTCAGGAATGGAGATCTTCAACCTGGTCTGAGATCTGCTCAGCAGCCATGCCAAGCCTGCCTGCCTCCTCTGCCACCTGCAGACCTTGCAGAGCCCGAAGGCCCTCCTGGGCCCACGACATGCAGGGCTCTCTCCCCAGGGCTGTGTCCAAGCTGGCTTCTTACTCAGAAGGCTCTTCCTTCTTTTTTCACCTAGATAGCCCACACCCTCTAGAGCTCAAGCGTTTCCCTGGGTGAGACTGTGATGACCCCAGACCCAGTTAGCCCCTGGTCACCCGCAGTCAGAGCCCCGTGGCCTCTCTGTGCACCCATGTGACGACGGGCCCATCACCAGAGGGATGAGAACAGAGTCTCAGAGATGTGTCTGGTGGATGGAGTGACGGTAAGTATCCACAGAGTAGTCATCTAAAATTTTACACCTCGTTCTAAAAGAAATCACCCCCAAACCTGTCATACTAATATTCAAATAGCTATCTGATGAGTTCACATTTCGAAAACATGAGGTAAGAGGTGGCCTAAGGACAGAGCAGAAAGGAGCTAAAACAAAGAATGAAGACATCTGCATGGGGACACACGGCTTTAGAGCAGACGTCAAGAATCTGGACACAAGAAAATAGGAACAGTTTTCGATAAGCTGATTATCAGAAGTAGAGCAAACGAACCATCTGGTATCACTTTCAGCAAAACCTCCCCTTCAAATGTTATCAAAAATCTACAAATACTGAAATTAGAGGCCCGCTTAAGTAACACCCGAAATCTGAGTCTGGTGAACAGATACAAGGACACACACCAAGGCTGAGAGAAGCCGAATCTGTGCTGCGCAGAGACCGCCCGGCTCTGGGCAAGTCCCGCAGAAGCGATCCAGCAGCTCAGGCACCACAGCACACAGACAATCACACACCTGCCTGCCAACCCAGGTTAGGGCAGGAAATAAGGGCACTCCAAGAAAGTAAAATGCCTGCATTGCTGTTTTAAATATAAATTTACACCATGTACCTTTGAAACCTCCTCATCTGAATGTGTGCGAGGCTTGACTGCACTTGCTTCACAGCATCTTCATACAACCCCCAGGATGTAAGACAGGAAATTAAAAGAGCGTGTTCTTACAGATATCTGTCTACGTTTTATTATGATGGATTCAGGAGGGGGTGCCCCGGGGAGGGAAGAGCATCTGGATCCAAGCTGTAAAAATGGCTTCTTTAAAAAAACAAACCAACCCATGAAGAATTTACCTTTAAAAAACTTTTTGGATGAAATATCACAAAAATCCATGTGATGGAAAGAATAAAGTGAATAACACCCCCAAAAAAGAACGTGTATGTAATATACATATATGTATGTATGTATAACTGAGTCATTTTGTGTGTGATATGTGTGTACACGTATGTATAACTGAATCATTTTGTGTATATATATGTGTGTACATATGTATAACTGAATCATTTTGCTATAAAGCAGTATTAACACTGTAAGTCAACTATACTTCAATTAAAATTTTTTTAAAAATAATGTTTCAAAACAAAGAAACAAATATAAACCTAACCCCAGTCACTTAGTTGTAAGATTCAGGCAATACTTTAAGCTGAGAAAACCAACTGTCCTCAGGGGCTGTGAAAGTTGCCGAAGTGTTCTCTGCCGACTGCTCAGCACTGGGCCATATGCAGGCCATGCTCTTAACTGTCATCATAGTTACTATCACCCAGCAAACTAGCTCAGTACCTGGGGAGAATAAGGAATACATAACAGACAAGTAGATGGACGGCAGCCAGCACAGATGTAAGTCTCGGGGCCTTACCATCAACCAGAAGATGTAAAACTTCACAAAGGTCAGCTTCTTTAGGGGCGGGGGCCGAGAGAGAGAATGGGGAAAGTAATGGAAATTTTAAAGGTCAACTTTGCCCAGACAGGATTTGTGCACGCAAAGGCATGCAGTCCTATAAACTCAAAGTAATCCTAGGGCTCTATCTAGCTCAAAGGATTGTAAGCAAGCCTTCCAAAAAACAATAATAAATCACAACTACCCGCCCTTTAGGGCTTCTCTCCTCTCCTTCAGCTGCTCTGAACAGTTTTAGGAATACGGCATCCTGACTTGCGTCCATCAAGATTTCCTCTCCTATGCGAGTCTGAATCCCACTGCCATCAAGCTTCACTGGGGTCAGTTCACTCGCTCAGTCGTGTCCGACTCTTTGCGACCCCAGAGGCCTAGCATGCCAGGCCTCCCTGTCCATCACCAACTCCCAGAGCTTGCTCAAACTCATGTCCATTGAGTCAATGATACCATCCAACCATCTCATCCTCCGTCATCCCCTTCTCCTCCCGCCTTCAATCTTTCCCAATATCAGAGTCTTTTCCAGTGAGTCAGCTTTTCACATCAGGTGTTCAAAGTATTGGAGCTTCAGCATCAATCCTTCCAGAGAACACCCAGGACTGATCTCCTTTAGGATGGACTGGTTGGATCTCCACGCAGATCACTGGGGTCACGATACCATTATTTCAGCCTATGGCTCCTACAAGATAAACTGCAAAGTTCTTCTCCCAGTTTTTATATTTTCTCTCCAGATTAGAAAGGGGCTCCAGAGTCATTGTTTGGGTCACAGAACTCTGTAAAATGCCACAAAGCAAAGCACAACTCAAATGCCAGATTTCACCTGTGAGGCATCCACACAAGCTAGACCGGGAAAAAATAAAAAAGAGAAAATCCCTCGGACCCGACAGCAGCCAGGAAAGTAACGTTTCACATGCTGCCCGTCAAGGAAAACCTCGAGGAGTATCAGGAGGTCTTCCTTTCCAATCCTAAATCAACTCGATTCCTGGCTGAAGGCCAGTCCCTGGCACCCAGTGGTTTGTTTCACATGAAACTTTCAGCATTTCTATGGTAATAGTTTTGGGAAAAAATGCAGCACTGGAGATTATTTTCCCGAGATACTGTGCTTCCACGGGATAATTAAAGGAGAGGACATACAAACACTGGGCTGGAGGCAGTGCCACAGCAGGTCAACCGCTGGCGGGACGCTAGGTGGCAGGCAGCCTGGCACGGGGCTGGGCCCCCCGTCCACTCCAGTCACCACTGCACAGCTGCCACGCAGAGCCTGGGCTGAGGATCCTGACGCTGAAAGAGGACCTCGAGAGAGACCAGTGGCATCTGACAGCAGCTGGCAGGAATGCTGCATGCTTGCTGCCCCTCAACAGAATCCAAGGCCCCCCGTGCACTGAAAGAAAAGGGCCCATTGCTCAGCTGTGTCTGACTCTTTGGCACCACACGGACTGTAGGCCACCAGGCTCCTCTGTCCATAGGATTCTCCAGGCAAGAACACTGGAGTGGGTTGCCATGCCCTCCTCCAGGGGATCTTCCCGACCCAGGGACCGAACCCAGGTCTCCTGCATCGCAGGCGGATTCTGAGCCACTAGGGAAGCCCCTGCCCTCCACTGCAAGTTCAGTTCAGTTCAGTTCAGCTCAGCTCAGTTCAGTTCAGTTGCTCAGTCGTGTCTGACTCTTTGCGACCCCATGATTCGCAGCACGCCAGGCCTCCCTGTCCATCACCATCTCCTGGAGTTCACCCAGACTCACGTCCATCGAGTCCGTGATGCCATCTAGCCATCTCCTCCTCGGTCGTCCCCTTCTCCTCCTGTCCCCATCCCTCCCAGCATTAGAGTCTTTTCCAATGAGTCAACATCTAAACCAAGGTTACGTAACCTCCAGTCTAGAGCTCATTTATCATAGGAAGGGCTCTTAATTTTTATACTTTAACTCATACATGCTGACTTTTTATATCCTCTTTAGTGCTCTGTGTGTAAGTCATATTATCCAGTTATACTATAAACTCCCTGATAAGACTCAGAGCGTCTGTTCACTCTTAGGAAAACCCTTGTCCGTATCAGCAGTTTGTATGCGGGTCTGTCCACAGCAAACCTGGGAGCTGACAATCTTCTTCTCCAAAGAGGAAGACACTGAATTCGCTTCTCACAGGCTTATTCTCTGTGCCCCCACATGCTCCTGTGCACAAAAATAACTATAAAACCCAATGTTGATCTTGTGTTGGATACTGAGATCAGGAACAAACAGACCATGTATATAGTTGTGTGGGGGAGGTTTAGACAAGAAAATGACTATATAACAATTCAATTAGTAATTATTTCCACCACCCACAGACAGACACACCCACCCACCCCCACACACACACACCTCTTGCCCACAGAAGTACTGGGTAAAACTAAAATTTGCACAGAGGTGTAACGAGCACCGTACACTTAAGAAAAAGCTCCGACCACCCAGCTTTGCACAAGCAGCACAGTCCCTGTGTCCAGGCTGTGCACCACAGCGGGCGAAGCTTCACGAGTTCAACTGGCTTCTGTTCACTTCTCAGCTTTGGATACTTCGATAGAAAAACCTCATCTGAGGTCTTTCCACATTAATATATGTGTGAGCAACATGCATGTGACCTGAAAGAGGCATCTGAAACTGTAGGCCCAAACTGGACTCAAATCCGACAGAACCTCTGGATCCAGGTGCCAGTCTGCAGAAAGCACAGAAGCATACGATGCGCTATGAGCATGCAGTGAACTGGGTTCCGACTGTGGGAAAGTCTACAGGTCCCAAGTCCAGGCACGCCCCCAGATACCACGTGAAAGGGGTATGAAAGGCCAAGTTGTAGATTAAAAGAGACATAAGGACATTTCCAGTTATTTTAAGTGTGCAAGATGAAACTGCAGTCTCTGTGGATAGCCACGCAGCAAAACTAAAAGAAACGCACAGAAGTGATGACCTAAAAGTCACAGCAGCAGTTCCTTTGGGGGAAGAAACGAGGCAAGGGGAGGACTAGCGAGCTCATCCGCTTGACCCGGGGGTGGCTGCAGCAACTCAGATTGTATGGTGCTCCCCTAGACCACGCATCTTCTGTGGGGCTTAATACATCTGCATTTTTTTGTACAATGAAAAGCTTAAAAGGGTATGATCTGATTTACTCCCTCAGGATTCTTTAAAGCTGAACTCTGCTACCATAGCCACTAACAACAGCGAGGAGATCAAACCAGTCCATCCCGAAGGAAATCAACTCTGAATATTCACTGCAAGGATGCTGAAGCTCCAATAATTTGGCTACCTGATGCAAAGAGCCAACTCATTGGAAAAGACCCTGATGCTGGGAGAGACTGAGAGCAGGAAGGAGAACGGGGCGAACAGAAGATGAGACGGCTGGATGGCATCCCTGACTCAGTGGACATGAGTTTGAGCAAACTCTGGGAGATGGTGAAGGACAGGGAAGCCTGGCGTGCTGCAGTCCATGGGGTCACAAAAAGTCGGACAAGACTTAGCAACGGAACCACAACATTCAACTTTAAAAATAAATTGCAACAAAAAATTCGGTTCCACATTTCCAGGGCCCGACAAGCAGACATTGCTGATGACGACGCAACAAGACAACGCTGATTAGAGAGCATTCCCAGCGTCACACAAGTACTGGGTGACAGCCCAGAGAACGAGCTGGCTTTCCAGATCAAGCTGGATTCCTAGTTCATCTCCCCAGAAAAATCCTTGCAGACGCAGGAGACCCTTGGCCTCCAGGGGCTTCCATTCCTACGCTTCTGCTTATAGGTAAGGTTCCTGGCAAAAAAGAACAATAGGAACTCAATGACAACCACTCAGCAACCACAGTGACCACCGGCAGACCCCACCCAGCTTGTTCCGGCCCCAGTGCAACCAAGAGTGATAGAAAAGGAGCGGTCGATTCGTTATCAAGGAAGACATCTGGCTGCACCGATGCGTGACCAGACACAACACGCCCACACAAGCTGAGCAAAAAGTGACTGACCTCTGAGGCTAAAACTCAGACGCACTGTGGGACCATATATAGCAGGCTCTAATGCCTGCTGACCTGAGGTGGAGCTGACCTAACAATAACGAGATAAAGCACAGAGTAACCGAGACGCACCTGAGTCATCCTGAAACCACCCCCAACCCCCGTCCACGGAAAACTGGCTTCCGGGAGATCGGCCCCTGGTGCCAAGGATGAGACCACTGCTATACAGGGCCTTACAACAGAAAGAGGGCATTAGTGGAAAAACTGGTGAAAATTCAAATGAGATCTACAGTTAATATTGTACCAATGTGAATTTCCTATTCTTCATAATCCTACTACGGTTATGTGAGATGTTAATATTGGAGGAGTTTGGGCAAGCTCCAGGAGTTGGTGATGGACAGGGAAGCCTGGCGTGCTGCAGTCCATGGGGTCACAAAGAGTCGGACACGACTGAGCAACTGAACTGAACCGAATATTGAGGGAAGCGAGACAGATAGAGATACTCCCTATACCATTTATCAACTTTCCAGTGTCTAGAATTAGTTCAAAAGTTTGAAAGAAAACCGTTTCTTCCCAAGATTTAAGGATCTGGATGATAACAAACTCCTATTAGATCCACGTGTAGTTCAGTCACTTGAGGGTGAAGTAAGGTCTACGGGTCTCAAAGCCCAAGGATGCTCCCAGATAAGGAAACGAGGATGAACGAGGAAGCTGTAGATTAAGAGAGACTTAAGGACATTTCCAGTTACTTGAAATGTTCAAGGTCAAACTACAGGGGCTGTGGACAACCCCGTGGCAGAGCCAGAAAAGGTGCGCAGCCGTGACGGATCTGAAGTCACACAAGTGGTCACTTTGGAGGACGAAACTCTTGCAGAGCCGACTGTCCGCACTCACTGCCCCACCGCAGAGGCAAAGACTTTCTCAGAAAAGTGAGCTGAGTTTGAAAAGGAAGGCTATTATTCAAAGCAGGCAACAAATCCCGTCTAACAGCAGGCACAAAGGATAAAAAAGATGGCCTAGAAGTTTCCCACTCGTAAGTCCTAGCAGATCTTCAAAACTATTCATATATATATATATAAAATCAGCAGTGGTAATGTACTTAGGATTTCCTAACTTTAAATCCAGTTCAAAGACTCTTGGAGCAAGAAAGATGTCTGAGACTATGATAGGGAAACTGACCAAGCTGGAGGGTGGGGGGAGAAACCAACATTTTTGGCTCATTTTTAAAGCAACTTAGAAATCTAGGACATAAGGAAAATTTTCCATGGAGCATTTACAGGACTTATGTTGTATCTGGATTTAGAAAATACTGAAAAGGGTATACATAAGGCCCGTGCTTCATTTCCGTTTCATCATGCTGTGTATTTTCTGAATTTATGTATTTCTAAGATCAGAACCTCAAGTCAGGACTCCCCTGGCGGTCCAGGGGCTAAGACTCCATGCTCCAGGGCAGGGGGCCCGGGATCCACCCCTGGTCGGGGAAACAGATCCTACATGCTGCAACTAAAAGACCCTCACAGCCAAATAAATAATTTTTTTTAAAGAAATAAAAAATAAGAACCTCAAGTCAACACTGAAACTAAGATCTGACTTCTATATTTGTACCACTGTTGGGAAATAATTTCAATTCTAACAATGGAGTTACTTATACTACAGAAAACAAAACCACTAAATAGCAAACTTTATGGTTATATTCAGTCACCCTTCTTGCTGGGGGGGCTACTAAAATCTGGACACTTATAGATTAATATTGCGGCACTTGTACATGCATACTTTATGTGTAAAGTCAGCTCTGTGTAACATCTCAATGTAAGATTAAAAGCTGAGGGCAGGAGAAGGGGAGGCAGGGGGTGCGGTTGGGTGGCATCTCTGACTCGATGGACATGAGTTTGAGCAAATCTCAGGAGACAGTGAAGGACAGGGCGGCCTGGCGTGCTGCAGTCCACGGTTTTGCAGGAGTTGGACATGACTGAACCAGTGAACAACCACCACCACCAAGGGCAGACTAAGCAGCTCAGGGTGTAGCCTCCTTCCAAAGCACCAAGAGCAGCTAAAGTTAAAAAGACAAAAGTCAAAAAATGTGTGATTTCAAGTAGAGCAGTTTTCCCTGCCTGTGAATTCTCACTCAATACAGAGCCTTCTGCATTCTCGATGCTTTAAACAGGCCTTTGTTATTGCGTGTGTGCTCAGCTGTGTGGGACTCTCTGCTGCCCCATGGGCTGCAGCCCGCCAGGCTCCTCTGTCCACGGGATTCTCCAGGCAAGAGTACTGGAGCGGAATGCCATTTCCTACTCTAGGTCCTTACGTTATTACCAGACTAGCAATCTAAATTATGAAAGATAAATGTACAATCTTTACTCAATAAAACTCCCAGGCTTCAGAGCCAATGCCCAAAGGAATCCAGTGCCAGCTCTGTTTCCAGATTTCCTCATGCTTTAACTCAGAGATTCCTGGACGAGCACCGGGACTCTCTGGTCGTAGAACTTAAGGTTTCAGACTGCAGAGGACACAGAGTACAAAGGTTTATGAGCTAGCAGGAAGCAGGAAGTGGCCGTGGGCACACCACCACTGCACGAGCTGGGCATGGAGGCCAGTCTGTGGCTGGGTTCCCACACAGCATGACACGCTCCCAGCCGGTTTCCACTGCTGTTAAGTTGAGGGACCTCAGTCACACAGCCTCCACAATCTCTCCCCACTTTGAATTCCAAGACCAAGGCTCTTCTTGGTCTTATTAACTACAGAATTCACCAAGGAGGTCAAGGTCAGGATATAAATGCACATGGATTCAGATGATTAGTTCAGTTCAGTCGCTCAGTCGTGTCCGACTCTCTGCGACCCCATGAATAGCAGCATGCCAGGCCTCCCTGTCCATCACCATCTCCTGGAGTTCACTCAAACTCAAGTCCATCAAGTCCGTGATGCCATCCAGCCATCTCATCCTCTGTTGTCCCCTTCTCCTCCTGCCCCCAATCCCTCCCAGCATCAGAGTCTTTTCCAGTGAGTCAACTCTTCGCATGAGGTGGCCCAAGTACTGGGGTTTCAGCTTTAGCATCATTCCTTCCAAAGAACACCCAGGACTGGTCTCCTTCAGAGTGGACTGGTTGGATCTCCTTGCAGTCCAAGGGACTCTCAAGAGTCTTCTCCAACACCACAGTTCAAAAGCATCAATTCTTCAGCCCTCAGCTTTCTTCACAGTCCAACTCTCACATCTATACGTCACTACTCGAAAAACCATAGCCTTGACTAGACAGACCTTTGTTGGCAAAGTAATGTCTCTGCTTTTGAATATACTATCTAGGTTGGTCATAATTTTCCTTCCAAGGAGTAAGCGTCTTTTAATTTCATGGCTGCAGTCACCATCTGCAGCGATTTTGGAGCCCAAAAAAATAAAGTCTGACACTGTTTCCACTGTTTCCCCATCTATTTCCCATGAAGTGATGGGACCAGATGCCGTGATCTTCGTTTTCTGAATGTTGAGCTTTAAGCCAACTTTTTCACTCTCCTCTTTCACTTTCATCAAGAGGCCTTTTAGTTCCTCTTCACTTCCTACCATAAGAGTGGTGTCATCTGCATATCTGAGGTGATTGATATTTCTCCTGGCAATCTTGATTTCAGCTTGTGTTTCTTCCAGCCCAGCGTTTCTCATGATGTACTCTGCATAGAAGTTAAATAAGCAGGGTGACAGTATACAGCCTTGACGTACTCCTTTTCCTATCTGGAACGAGTCTGTTGTTCCATGTCCAGTTCTAACTGTTGCTTCCTGACCTGCATACAGGTTTCTCAAGAGGCAGGTCAGGTGGTCTGGTATTCCCATCTTTTTCAGAATATTCCACAGTTTATTGTGATCCACAGTCAAAGGCTTTGGCATAGTGAGATGATTATCCCACCTTTAAACAGAAGCCTGTTTTTAATTACAGATACATAATATTAAATCTAATGGTTAGGAGTGCTATCCACCTTCTTAGTGACTAAAATCTTGCCCATTTGATACAAATCTACTGCAATTTTTTTTTTTAATTCTAAGTCTCCACATAGTTTCAGACAAAGTATACAGAACTTCAAATGAAGCGTCACACGACAGGGACACACAGGAAAACAGAAGCTACCAGTGGATGCATTTTCAGAATTTGGGATGAAACTTGGGACTTCAATTAATCCTCCACCATTAAGCGAGTTACCCAAGCACCCTGCTCAGAAGTTAATGTCATGAATTCTGAGTTTAGGCTTTCATTGATCATGAAGAGTGTGTCACACCTCTCACCATCCTATTAACTGAATCCAGTAAGCCCAGAACCTCGCTCAGTGAGTCGGCCTCTGATCTCCAGTACCTCTGCCGTTTAACACAATTACTCCACGTCATTATTCACTTTAGACAACCACAGACGTCTCAGACATGAGCCGCTCCAGCTCCTACCCAACAACTAGTCTCCATAAAATGTGATTTTGCAAGCTAATTGGCATCACACGAGCACAGACTCCACTCAGCCATCAGGCGCTGGGATGCTTGGTGGCACAGACGAACAAAGGGAAACTATCAGCCCTTGAGCCAAACTTGACCTTGGACCTAGAGAATACATATGAGTCCTGCCTGCTTCTGAACTGTCATCCGGAAATTAGATCAGAAGAGTGATAGCGGCTCCCATGTTAATAAGTCACTCAGAAACTGACTTGCAGAAACTAATGTCAAACTAAAGCAACAAAAATCACTTTAGGGATCAAAAGCAATTTTAGACGTTTTAGTCAGTTAGTGATCAGCATGGGAAAAAAATGAGATTTCCTCAGAAGATTTCAGAATTAGGTGTATGACCTGCTGTATTTTACATGGATCAGCAACAAGGGCCTTCTGTCCCGCACAGGGGACTCTGCTCACTGTTATGCTGCAGCCTGAAGGGGAGGGGCACCCGGGGAGAATGGACACGTGTATACTACGGCTAAGCTCCTTCACTGTCCACCTGAAACTGTCAACTATCACAACACTCTAAACCGGCGGCTGCTGCTGCTGCTGCTTCTAAGTTACTTCAGTCGTGTCCGACTCTGTGCGATCCCACAGACGGCAGCCCACCAGGCTCCCCCGTCCCTGGGATTCTCCAGGCAAGAACCCTGGAGTGGGCTGCCATTCTTGCTTCTGGGGTGGGGGGGTTTCCCGACCCAGGGTTGGACCTCTTGACTCTCCCGCATTGGGAGGCTGATTCTTTACCTAGTGCCACCTGGGAAGCCTGCCTCTTAATGTTAAACATTCATATGTGGCTGCTCATGATTATAACTGCATTAAGCATCTTTGGAAACAAAAAGTATGATTTAAACTACTCCCTACACTGTAAATAGTCAAGAATCAAGCTGCAAGTTTCAAAGTTTTAAAAGGGAACCATCTCCCATTTCCACCTTTTAAGGCAGTTACATATAGTTGCAGGCATTAATTCAACAAGAGGAGGAAAACAACTGAAGCTCATTTAACTTCAAAACAAATCCAAGCAAACTAAGGAAAACCTTTACGAGCATGAGCGTAGCTTTCCTGAATCAATGCGTTTTATTCCAATGACAACAAACAGCAACACAAATCATGCTTTATTAAAAAAAAATGACAGAAGGAAAATCGAGTGAAAACATGAGTAAAATGGATTGGCTACTTACAGTCCAGCTCCAGGTACTGAGGACTTTCTGCAATGAGACAGACGTTTGTCCCTCAGCCTGCTCTCCAGGCCAGACGACAGTGGGGAGGCCTCAGCCTTTGCCCAGCATCCAGCCCTGTGGACGCGGGCAGGGACGCCAGCTCCCCGGGCGGCGGGGGCATATGCTGAGCACGTGCCATCGCAGCAGCAGTCTCCTATGAGTCCCTACTTTGCAAATCTGAAATCGGGCAGAAAGCCCACCCTACATTCTCATCAGGGTGCCCTGAAGCACCCCTTTACCGTCCTTTCCCAAGGATTCTGCTTAGGGTTATAATTCTTTCTCAGAATTTAGCACCATGGAGAAGGAAGTAGTAACTACTGATTGTGAACAGGAACAATGGCTGAACAAATCGGTATGCAGTCTTTAAAACATAAAGTGCTACAGGTTTTATAGATTATGAATGTATAATTTCTTTATTATTTCCCTTATTAATGTGTATAAGTCTATTATAACTCAGTGTATCACCTCCAGTCCTGATCTCAAGGCTGCAAAACCCTGGCACTGTTACCAATAGTACCAGCCTCAGAAAAGAAACACAAACATAGTATATTAATGCATATATATGTAATCTAGAAAAATGGTACTGATGAACCTATTTGCCAGGCGGGAATAGAGATGCTGACTCACTGGAAAAGACCCTGATGCTAGGAAGGACTGACTGAAGGCAAAAGAAGGGGGCGACAGGGGATGAGATGGCTTGACAGCATCGCTGATCGACTGGACATGAATCTGAGCAAACTCCAGGAGATACTGACAGAGAGGAAAGGCTGGCGTGCTGCAGTCCATGGGGTTGCAAAGAGTCAGACAGGACTTAGCGACTCAACAACAACAAATAAAGACACATCCTTCCACACCTCCACTGCCCAGTGAGGGCTGTAACTGAAGTCTGACAAAGCAGGGGCACCCTGAGGGCAGCAGGTCACTGGGTCAACAGCACGGGGTCCAAACACGCACTGCCCGGTATGAGGCCAGCTCCACCACTTCCAACCAGGTGACTTCAGGCAAGTCAGCAAACTCCCGTGCCTCTTCTGTAAAGTGGGTATAACCCTTGACCTTTTCAGAAGCGCTGGGTGAGAGACTAGACGCATCACTCCAAGAATCCATTTCACTAACAGGATAGTTGGCACTTAGGTATCAGATCTCTAGAATAAAATTTTGCTCAGAATTCAGCTGTTGATCAGATCTTTCTCTTATCCCATTTCTTACACAAGTTGGATCTAAACTTATTTATAGTACATCCTCAGGTCCTGTGCTTCCACCCTTATCTCTTACCTACCTACTTACCCCAGATAATAAATAATCTTGTATTTCCCAAAATGCCAGAACTAGAGATGTGTAGGCATAAGGGGAGAAACACAGCAACTGAAGCCATCCAAGATGAACTGCCCTCAAGTAATCTTACTCGCCGAACTTGGTCTTAAATAATTCCTAACTTGTGCTGACAATTTATCACATCATTCCCCTCTATTCCATCCCTGGTAGAAATTATTTCCAGAAACCATTTCCCCCTTTGTATAATTTAATAGAGGGTTTCTTTTAATGTAGCTGTAGTAATTTCAACCAGATCTGACTGCTAGGGCCATGCCAACCCTGAAATGTGCATGTCTCAGGTTAGAGTCTAACAAGAGGTTGGCTGGGTGGGAAGAGACTCGAAATGAAGGGTTTGTCGTGGAAATTCTGACAGACAGAGGAGGACAGTCAGGTCTTAATTCTATGTCACCCAGGCATGTCTCAGTGTTTCCCTTCACGGCGTCATTCTTTCCTCCCCTCACATAAATTCAAGCTCTGTAGGCACCAAAAAGTTTCCGTTTGGCTCTGAAAAATGTTCTCTGCAGAACTGTTAGAGTCTACACCCAAGCTCCACCCCACCACCGGCCCGGCAGATTCATCAGGACTCATTTCAAAATGATTAGACCCTGTGCTTACGGGGGGCTTTTGAACAAACGGATCTAAGACGAGAGCTTGTGCATGACCGGCAAGTGGCTGCATTTAACTGGAGTTTTCTCTTCCGACTGACTGACGCCTGCTGAGGGCTCATGCCTCGATGGCAGCGGCTCCCCTGGCTCCCACCGCCACCCACCCCGCCTCGAGCAAGGGCACAGAATCCTTCCAGGCCCAAGAGGTTTAAAACCACCAGCGTCAGGCCGAGCGCCTGCTCCCTCTGGAACATGACAATCTGGCTTCAGCTACTAGCAATCCCCAAGCAAAGGACCATCTCAGTGACTGCCAGACACACACCGGTGCTGGTTGAGCTTCTCACCCTGCACCCGAGGCTGGACACTGCTGCGGCCCACCAGAGGCTCTTGTTTAACTTATATGGGAGATTCCCGGACGCCTGGACACGTCTCAATCAGAAGGCAGACACACCGCATGGTTTATTCCTATCATTCTAAATTCAGTAGGTTTAACATTACACAGAACTTACAGGGACAAACTGGAATTCTCCATTCTATATCTTGATTAAGCACTCTTAGCTATGACAAGCCTACACAGCGTATTAAAAAGCAGAGACATCACTTTGCAACAAAGCTCCATCTAGTCAAAGCTATGGTTTTTCCAGCAGTCATGTATGGATGTGAGAGCTGGACCATAAAGAAGGGTAACCACCAAAGAATGCATGCTGTTGAACTGTGGTGTTGGAGAAGACTTGAGAATCCCCTGGACTGCAAGATCAAACCAGTCCATCCTAAAGGAAACCAACCCTGAATATTCATTGGAAGGACTGACGCTGAAGCTCCAGTCCTTTGGCCACCTGATGCAAAGAGCTGACTCACTGGAAAAGACCCTGGTGCAGGGGAAGATGGAGGGCAGGAGGAGAAAGGGACAACAGAGGATGAGATGGTTGGATGGCATCACCAGCTCAACGGGCATGAGTCTCAGCAAACTCCAGGAGAGAGTGTAGGACAGGGAAGCCTGGAGAGCTGCCATTCATATGGGGTTGCACAGCGTCGGACACAACCGAGCAAGTGAACAACAACACTTAGCTTCAGCCATCTCAGGATCTCCTCCCAGCTGACATGACTTTGGATTAGAAACTAGACTTTAAAAAATAGCAGGCAGGCAGAAGTCACCCTGATCCTTCATACCGTTTAATATTTATATAATCTCATACTCAGCAAATATTTACGTCGTGTCCACTGAGTGCCAGGCACTGCATTAAACACTGGAGACAGACAAGGTAGACTCAGTCCTTGCCCTCAAGGCAGACAGAGGAAACAGACAAGCCGTGCTCCAGGAGGAGGGTCCCACGGCAGGGAGGGTGGAAAGGCCTGGGAGGCACTTCAGGGGAAGACTCGCAGGTGAGGCGAAACATCTGGGCCAATTCAGGCAGGGAGGGAAGAGGAGTCAAGAGAAAACACTTCCTGGAAAGTACATCTCAAGCACTTATCTTGGGTGCCGGGAGGAAGAAGAGCAGCCTTAGGTGAGCCTGAGAAAGCAAGGACTGAGGAGACGCCACGTCCTGGCGAGGAGCCGGGCTCACACTGACAGGGAAGCTCTGCAGGCAATGAGTGCTACTTTGAAAAAACACTCTGGAGGGGGAAAAAAAAAGAAATGAGTGTGCTAAGCATTAATGTGCCTGAAAACTTAAATTTGAGAGTCATCCAGGAGAGCAACACACTCAGGATAGTAAGTCACATTAAAGGAAACAGACATGTCAGATAAACATTTGAGGTTTCTACTGCCGAGGAGGAGAAACCACTCCACATTTCTCAGCATCGGCTTGGGGGTGCGGAGTGAAGACAAGCACTTTCACTTAATATACTGAGAAGAGCAGCGATTCAGAAAGCCATTAACCAGAAATCACTTCATAATCAGTTTGCACCAAACGGGAATCCCCAACACCAGTTTTTTCCCTGTGTCTTTGCTTCTAACAAGTAAAAACTGTTAACCCTTCCAACTGCCCACCTCAATCACACTTTCCTGCATTTTGGGGATTACAGGCAATTCCATCTTTGAAGCTGAAGTAAGGCTTTAGTCTGACCTCAGTGCAAAACCTCCAGAGTTTCAAATTACACTCATTCTTACTCGGACTGGTCTTTTTGGAACTCAGATAACCAAGAGTTCAGCTATAGTTCACACAGCTCCTAACCGGGAGGGCCTCCCTGGTGGCTCAGAGGTAAAGAATCCGCCTGACAATGCCCGAGATGCAGGTCCCACCCTGGGCCGGGAAGATCTCCTGGAGGAGGAAATGGCAGCCCGCTCCAGTGTTCTTGCCTGGAAAATCCCATGGACAGAGGCGCCTGGTGGGGCTACAGTTTATGGGGTCACAGTGAACCGGACACAACTTAGCATCTAAACAACAACAAATGAGATGAGAAGCGGGGGGCAGGGGGTCCAGAGATGCTGACCTGTTTTGAAATGGAAAATCCTGGCTTCCACTTTGAAAATCAGTGGTCTGTCCAAGAGTCTAGGGGCAGTCAAGCCAGCACGTGGGAAGGACAGGGACTGTCAAAGGAGGCCAGCCTCGTGGTACAGCCCCACCTGGGTCTCAGCCCCCAGCCCCTGCCAGCACTGCTGACCACGCCACGTGGCTCTCGGAACTCTGAGGCCTGTGTGGGAATGACTAGACCTCCTTTTCTAAAGAGTTGCCAACTCAACCCCCCTCTCTGTTAAAGGTCACCCTCCCTTAGAGAGACCTGGTTTTCTGGAATTCCTCAGCTTCTACAGCTAAAAGGGGAACCACTTTTATTTTCCCTTCATTCAAAACATTACCTTTCATTCTCAGAGAACACTGATCAGACACCATCCTGTTCAGGTGAGCTGAAACATTGATCCAGAGACAGGCCTTTAAGAAGGAATGTCATCAGGAAAGGTATAGGAAAAGCTGACCTTTAACCCTCGATGATGGAAAAATACAGAGCTTCACAGGGTCACAGGTCAAGTTCAGTATTTGGTGTGCTCTTAGCAGGAAGCGGCTCGAGATTGCACACTGACTCAGAGCCGTACTGCAGGCCCTAGAAAGTGAATGAAGTCCCTGAGGATGACCCCACACACCCTGCTCGTCCGCAGGGATTCATTCTGATGCCATTCTGGAGCGTGGGCTTCTCAGGTGGTGCCAGTGGTAAAGAACCCACCTGCCGATGCAAGAGAGACAGGATGGATGCCTGGGTCGGGTGGGGAAGGTCCCCTGGAGGAGAAACGGCAACCCAGTCCAGCATTCTTGCCTGGAGAATCCCATGGACAGAGCAGCCTGGCGGGCTGCTGAGTTGAACATAACTGAAGTGACTCAGCGCGCACTCTACGGCATATTCAGAGAGCCTGGGTGACAGGACAGTTTACCTTGTGGCATTCACCAGGAGGGAAGGGATGGAAAGAGCAGGGAAGACAGGAGAGGCAGGCTAACCAGATGTGACAGGCCAACTACGCAGGTTTGCGAAGTAGCTTCTGTCACTGTAGTTAGAGAAGTGCCCGGGTCTCCCTGACTCGGAGGCAAAGAAAGGTGGGGCTGGCTCCTTCCAGCTTCCAGCAGAGAGAGCAGGCGGTACGCCCGGCCCCAGAGGAAGCGCTTCTGCAGCCCCGCTCCCGGCCACTGCTAGGGGACGCAGGCCGGGCAGGACCGGCTCCCAGCCAGGGCCAGGCCTTCCAGGCTTCAAGCGCAGCCTCAGGAACGGCCAGGGCCAGACAAGCGTCCTTCTCGTCCTTTATTTTCTTAAAAAAGCAGGCGAGGACCAGCTCTCCGCTAGCCTCACAGACGTAAAATGAGCACCGAACAGACTGAGCCAACCTACAGAGCAGTAAGCCGAACAAACAAAAAAGGCAAATTCGAGCGCTGCCATCTCGGATCCACAAAGGAGCACACTTGTCTTCATCTCTGAGAACCTTCAGAAGGTCCTGTGGCTTCCAGATCCGCCACGTCCCGCTCCGCGCTCCAGGCCCTGGCTCCACGTCAGGCAGCACACCCTCAGCACGGGAGCCTCCCGTGTCCCGTGTGGGGACATGTGTTCAGGGTTCTCCCCGGCACCACGAGGGAAGGACAGCAGAGTCCAGCAAGGAAAAGTGGGCAGGACCCCGCAGACCTGCAGAAAGTCCCTGCTCCGTTAATATCCTGGGGAAATTAAAGAAGCGGGAACATCCGTACAAAACACGCTTTTCAGATGGCGCGTTCGCACTTAGTCGTGTCCGACTCTCTGCGGCCCCATGGACTGTAGCCTGCCAGGGTTCTCTGTCCATGGGCTTTCCCGGGCAAGAATGCTGGAGTGGGCTGCCGTCTCCTTCTCCAGTAACAAATCCAGCTGCAAGGACTTCAGTTCAGTTCAGTCGCTCAGTTGTGCCTGTTTGCGACCCCATGAATCGCAGCACGCCAGGCCTCCCTGTCCATCACCAACTCCCAGAGTTCACTCAGACTCACGTCCATAGAGTCCGTGATGCCATCCAGCCATCTCATCCTCTGTCGTCCCCTTCTCCTCCTGCCCCCAATCCCTCCCAGCATCAGAGTCTTCCAATGAGTCAACTCTTTGCATGAGTTGGCCAAAGTATTGGAGGATTAAAACTCACTTATTTCTTTCATTTTCCAATTCTTACTTAACATTCACTAGGAAGATGGCACGTGCATTTCAGGCTATCTTACTCCATGCGCACGACTCATTTGGAGTGCCTGCCCCTCTCAAGCTGAAGCCAACTTGGCTGCAAATATGTCACCTACTGAGCAAACAGGCTGCACACCAGCAGCTAGAGACACTGCCCCTCCTTCAGTGATGGGGAAGGAGCACCGAGCCAGCCCCAGACTCCAGCTGCCACCCCCAGGGCATGTGCTGCCAGGCACGGACGAGAACAGTCCGTCTTCTGAATAAGAACGAGCCTGTCAAACTGAGACAACAGGAAGTTAACTTAGGGAGCACTGAGAGAAAACGTAAACATATTCTAAAATGACCAAATGTTAAGACATAGGCGAGAGAAACGTCCCTGGCGGCCCACTGGTCAGGGATCCATGCTTCCACTGCAGGGGGTACAGGGCTGACCCCTGGTCAGGGAGTTAAGACCCTGTAAGCTTCGAGGCGTGGCCAAAAAATGTTTTTAAAAAGAGAGTGTGACGAGCACCAAAATAGGAAACCACTGGGTAACCACTGGGCAGTTAAACAACGGTGACAACCTGGGGCCGGGATGAGGTGGGAAGGAGGTTCCGGGAGGACGCGTGGCAGAAACCAATCCAACACGGCAAAGCAATTACCCTCCAATTAGAAATAAATTAAAATTAAAACCTGAAAAACACCACTGTCCCGAGCTAATATTATCTAAGTTACAACCAACAATAAGATAACAGGTTAGTCTAGGCCTGCCGGAGTCAAACACAGATGCCACGTGATGGCTGTAACAAGCAGTTAGCTCACTGCAGATACACTTATATTGAAATGGCTTTTGTGAATTAACGTGTAAATACAATAGGGGAGCTCATTAAAGGGACCTGGGTTAACTCTTCAAAGCAAAGACGAGCACAGGGGCTTCCCTGCTGGCCCAGTGGCTGGGAGTCCAAGCTTCCACAATGCAGGGGGCACAGGGTCCATCCTTGGTCGGGGAACTCAGATCCTGCAAGCTCAGTGGCACAGTCAAAAAAAAAAAAAAAAACCAGAATAGCACACCCTCACTACTGTAATTTGGTTTGTAAATCCTCAATTTCAAATGTTAAGGAAGTTCACAGGACAGATAAAAAATGGCTAAAATGTGTTGGGAAAAGTGCTTACCTCACACAGGAGATGCAACTTGAAAGAAGCCCCTTTCATCTATCAGAGCACAAAGGCAGAGGATTTATTTGTATTATCCAACATTGGATAAGAGTGAAAAGAAAGTGGTACTCTCACATTGATACTGAAATACAAAGTGGAACCTTTCTGGAGAGCAACTTAGCTGTGCTTATTAAAGTTTAAAATGTATCCACACACTTCTAAGTATCTATTGCAGACATGCCTATACTACAGCCCAAGGATACTGACAGCCTCCTCTGCTAAGAACTTAGAAACAATTAAAACGTCCCTCAGTAGAGACAGGTGAGTCAGTTTGATGCTTCCACACGTGCAACTAAGTAAGGCAGAACTGATGTTCTGAGAGAGAAGCATTTCCCCATACCCACTGCCTGCTGCTGGAAAAATGCATAAGAGTGATTGAAAATTCAGATCTTTTTAAAAAGTATGTGTAATTTAGTGAATGCATGGATGTCTGAAGTTATGCCTGAGGGGAGAGAAAACAAGGATACAATTTCATTTTATACAGTGTTTGCACAGCTTACGAGCATCGCTTTTACTATAACTGAGGTCAAGGGGGGATGCTGACATGAGGCCAGTGACCTGTCAATCCACTAAAAGCTCCACCGACGCTCCCGGGAACCCACTCGGGTCCTGCTGTGGTCAACACATCAGCTCTCCAATTTCAACAACAAAACCTGCAGGTCTGAAAGGGGTCAACTTTATTACCCTGGATTCTTTGTAGAAAATAATCATTTTTTAAATAACATATCCCACTTCCTCTTGTACATTAGTTAGGACGTTTAGTAAAGGCTTTTCCTTATGAGTGTCCATAGGTCTCCGCCCAAGCACCTTACCAAAAATGACAAGAGAAAGAAATCACATTAGCCCAGAATCACAAGGTTACATCCTTCAACTCCACGTTCAAAGACTTCAAACGCTGTCTCTGAAGCTCAGGTCCACAACTCTGAGAACCGGAGAGAGTCACATTTCCTTCTATCTCTGAGACACACGCTCATTCTTTTTCAAAGGACTCTCTGGATCACTCCATGCGACTCTCCAAATAAGTTTATTCAACAGGGGTGTTAAGCACAGTGTGAAGAGTGGGATGCTGACGGGTAACGCCATAAAACAGCTGCAGCTAAAAATGTCTAGAAAACGTGTATAAGAAACACATTCACCAGTCGTGGAAGGTTTTGAAACGTGACCAACTTACTGGCACAATTTTAAAGTCATAAAGAGTACACCCTGCGTATCTCCAATGCGCTTAATGTTAAACAGTGTTAGGATAATATTTTCCAGGCTAGAATGTACTTTCCACTTGCCCTAATAAACCGAAGCCCAGATGGGAAATGTAACCAGGACTAAGTAAACAGAATATAGACAGTGAGGCGAGCTAATGACCTAGGATGCCTTCACGAGCACTAAAGCATTCAAAAAAAAAAGTTTCAACAAACAGAGGGTATGAAAAGCTGGGCATCTGGAGTGTGTGAGATAAATGCACCTTCAGAGAGGAAATGCGTTTCTGTGGATGCAGCCAAGAGTATCAGATGCTGTCACAACGCTGACGTGAGGGAGAGACGTGCCCCATGCAGCAGCCTTTAAAATATGCAGACTCGATTCTGGCCGACAATCCATCACCAGAACCCCCAGGCATCTTACTAGGGTGCTGTGTGGCCCACAGTGAGAAGTCCAACCCAGTTCCGAGGTAGAAGATGAACCAGAACAGGAAGAAGAGCCACACAAACACAGAGCGACTCCGTTTTTTTCTGAACACCCACACAGAGGCAGCAGTTTCTGACAAGAACATTCTTGGCAAAAAAAAAAGTTACAGGAAGGTTTTATTCCCTTGAAGAAAAAGGCAGGTCTTATACGCAGAGTACCAGAAAATACCAAATGGTGTTCTTCCCCCAGGCCCAAGTTTACAGCCTTCACATTTTGAAAACATCTAAATGTGTTTTTGCTTTTTTAATCAAATAAAAGATGACTGGAAACACTGTTCTTGTCTGGAATGGTTACTTCTTGTTGTACTTGAAAATAAAATCCAACATGGCAGCTTACCTTGGCACTGGAAGCCTTGTTTCCCAAACCCCCTGAAAAACAAACAAGAAAAATTTCTTATTTTCTGTTGACACCACATCTTAAGCCAGTTATATGACAAAGCATTCTACAGAGGTAAAGGTTTGCACATGAAACCCAATGATTTGACAAGAAAACATGCCTAAACAGCTCGGAGTGCAGAGTCAAGTCAACTTTGAAAAGATCTGGCCTCCAAAGTCTCACTGAACTCATTTCAACATATTCAAGGTTCTTGCCAGGTGTTTTTTTTTTTTTTCACCTAACATTTTATCAGTACTTAATTTAAGAACATGACTACAATATTCAAGCAACAAGAAGAACTTTATGGTTAAAAAACCAAATCCACAAAGATGGCTGAATTTGGTCCCTAAAGACCAACTGAAAATCTTTTCGCCCTAAAAACAAACAGGTGGCTTCATCATTTGTTATGAAGTATTATTTACCTAGAAATTACCACGTAGCACCACTCTTAACACTGAAGTTTGTCTTAAAGGAGCCAGATTTTACAGTCTCATCCCTATTGTTTGCATGTGAGATTATGATCTGATTTCACTGTGAACCAACAGCATTCAAAGCACATTCAGAAGCTATATTGCTCTTGTAAATTACTTTAGAGAATTTACTCTCTAAGCAGAGAACTCCGACATGGACATTAAATTGCAAACACCATTTCAACTAGGATGAACTACATTAAAATTCTCAGAAGGTTATGAGTCATAATCTCTTGCTTTACATAGCATTTTAAATTTACAAAGCACTTCACATATCTTTATAATTAACTTAGTCACTCCCCACCCCCCAAAAAAATTTAAATGCAAACAGTTTTAAAATATCAGTGCTTTAATATTTGAGTTGTAAGCCAGGGAAACAGAGAAGAAAATTGGAAAATTAAAACCACGGCTAGACGGTGCTGGGGAATATTTTCCTGGAACTTCCGAGGGGTTGCTCTGCAGCTAAGTGGAGAAGAGGAGTGTTGACTACGGGGAAGAAGAGGACAAGGAGACCTTCATTTCCACTTCACGCCACATCTGGTGGCCGCATCCGCTCTCAGGGGCTAACAAACGACAGCGGGAAGCCTGCAGCAAGCCTGGGTGTACAGCTTGCAAGTCTCTTTTCTACCTTACCCTCGTCCTGCAAAAGTAATCGGCAGTCTGCTCTGTTTTAATGGAATTTCACAGCTGACACGTGAGGCCGAAGACCTTTCCTTAACTAAATGCAATCTCTCTGCCTTGAGGCTCCGAGAACTGACGTTAAGCAGTCTTGTCTACATTGACCTAGGAGCTCAACCGCTTCAGGCGCTGACTATACCTCGGAAATAATTCGGAGAGGTGGCTGTGCTTTATACCTAAGTGTGCTTTGGAGTGGATTTCTAAAAAGAAACAAAGACATTAAGCACCTTATTAGCACATTTGTGGGGCTTTCCCTTAAAGATTCCCCCAGGTGTGACGGGTTCAGATAGAGCCATCCTTAAGGGAGAAGTTAAGCACCTATTAATTAGCACGTTTGCGGGACTCGCCCTTGGAGACGGTTTCCCCGCGTGATGCATTCAAGCAGGGTTCGTCCTCCCAAGAGCCCCACAAGATCGAGGAGCCACACAGCGGCTGGGCAGTTACCCGGCGCCGCTCCCCCCGGGGGAGGGGCGTGAAGGAGGCCTAGACGGCTCCGACTTGGGGGGCGGGGGGCTTCCTACAGACGGCAGCAAGTGATAGAATGGGTGGAGGTTGTCTGGCAACGTAAGAGGAAAAAAACTAATGTTTCTCCAAGTGAGGCATCGGCACTGCTTTAGTTTTAGCTTCCTTAAAACAACTGCAGGAGAGGGGTCATCCACCTTTTGAAAGTCAGTCAAAGTCATCACCGTCTCCCCGGGAAACAAGCACACGCGCGATTCCCTCCGGCTCGGCGGGATCCGGAGACCCCGCCGCCTGTCCGGCAGCCGCGGCGCGGAAAAGCGCGGCCCGGGTGCCACCGCTGCCTGGAAGTTACCTGGGCGCGGCGGCCGAGCACGCCGGCAAGCCCCGGGCAGGCCCGGGTCCGCTCCCGAGGCCGCCCGCG
>NW_024070192.1:698955-702808 GCF_014754425.2 Oryx dammah
GGGGGCGCGCGCGCGGAGGGAGCCGGCGGCCCCGCGGGCCCCGAGCCGCCCGGGGAGCGCCCTCTCCCGTTCCCCCCCGGGGTGTGCCGGGCTCCTCCCTCCCGCGCTCCGCTCCTCCCGCCCCAGGCGCAGCCCCGCGGCCCGGGCCGGCCCCTGGCCGCGCCCCCTTCCAGGACCCAGCGCCGTCCCGGGACCGACGCCCGCGCCGCTCTGAGGCTCGGCCCCTCCGCCGCCGGCGGCCCCGGAGCCGGGCGGCCCCGCGCCGGGTACACAGGTCTGAGGTCTCGGGACGGCTGGAGGAGCTGTCCTGGCTGTTCACCCCGTTACCCGTTGGGTACCACGCTTACAGCGTGGGCGATCAGGTCTTCTTGACTTTACCAGCCCAGAGCCTCCATTTAGACACGGTTTTGCAGCCTAAAGCTGATGACTACCGGCAGGTGCCGAGCGCAGCCAGTTCGTTTGTAAACTGCCGAGTGAAACTGCCCCGTGAAAGCGTGGCTGGCACGGACCGGCGAAGCACGCGCGTGGGGCCGTACCGACTAGTCACTTGCAGAATACTCGTTAACTCTGCCCCGAGGATGCTAAAATACATGAGGGAAACGTTTCATTATTGTTTTATTTCATTGTCAGATTCGCTCAGATCAGAAATTAACGCATGTATTGAAAGGAATATGTTTAATTCTTCAAGAAGTTAGGAAAAGAACTAGAGAAGGAAGGAAGAAATCTTTCCTAAGATCTATACTATCTTAGAGTACATAGGCCAAGTAGGGCTCCCATTTCTTTTAAGATTGCTCAATTGAACGCCTGTTGGTAGGAATGTCTTTTGTTTTGACAGGGGTAAGCGATTGACCCGCCCTTAATGGGGCGTGTACTTCCAGCGCTCACTCACAATCTTTCCGACCAATGCTCTTGGAGCTTAAGAACTGCCGGCTAGTCTGGTCAGAAACTGCTCCACTTTTGGTGGGGCCCCGAGTCCAAGGGGGGCGGGGCTTCCCGGGTGGGACTAGTCGTCAAGAACCCACCTGCCAATGAGAGAGATGCAAGAGAGGCGGGTTCCATCTCTGGGTCAGGAAGATCCCCCTGGAGAGGGGCGTGGCAACCCACTCGTGTTCTTGCCAGGAGAATCTCAGGGACAGGATCCTGGCGGGCTACAGTCCACGGGATCGCAAAGAGTCGAACGCGACTGAAGTGAAGTGGCGTGCATGCCAGTTCAAGGAAGCAAAAAAAGGAAGATGCGAGGAAAGGAATGAAAAGCAGGCAATGTAGGAAAATAGAACCAGCTCTCCACAAAACGCTGTTACCGTCCCAAGCACGGTCGTGTATTGCTTGATACTTGTAAGTTACATGGGAAAATCTCGGGATTGTAAATACTTGTAATTGACAGTAGAAAGAAACACAGATTCTTGCCTCAAAACCACCTGGATCTAAGGCCATCACCCTTTGTATGAAGACAAGCTTCTTTCTGTTTCCCTGAGGTTCTGAGGTAAAGGTGGAAGAGAGAGATGGGAGAGCTTGGAGGAGGGGTAGTAGGTGAGAGTGACGTCTGAGCAGAGGGACCGGGAGGCGAGAGAAGAACCGAGCAGGCCTTGCAGGGAGAGGAGCCCGCTCTCGGGGGTGGAGAGACCAGAGATAGTCTCTCATTGCTTTCGGGCTGTAGTTTTGCTTTCTTGCCTCCATTACTACTGTTGTTCTCTGTGAGCAGGGAGAGAACAAACTGAAGTTTCTTGAGTGATGGCAGCGCACGTGATCGGTTGCCTACAGCTGAGCTCAGTTGCGGGGCGGCTTGGAGATGCACCTGCGGGGGGCGGTCCTTGAGCAGTGCAGCGCCGCCCCAGCAAGGGGAGGGGGGGAGCGGGCCACACAGGGCCCTGAAACCCAGCCGGGCCCTGCGGGGCTCCTGGGCGCTTAAGCCCTTCTGGTCCCCATTTCTTGGTTAAAGGAAAGAGGCTTCATTCAGCCCGAATGACCTTCTTTGAGCTCCAATAGGTAGGTTCAAATCAATGCTGACTAGGGAAGGGAGGAGGAGACGGAAATGGCAACCCACTCCAGTGTTCTTGCCTGGAGAATCCCAGGGACGGGGGAGGCTCATGGGCTGCCGTCCATGGGGTCACACAGAGTCGGACACGACTGAAGCGACTTAGCAGCAGCAGCAGCAGCAGCAGCAGGGAAGGGAGGGGGTGTGGAAACAAGGGGGGAAGCCTGGAGAAGCAGAGCAGCTGTGGGGCAGGGTCTCTGTCCCCTCCACCCTCAAGGGTTACCCGGAACACTATCTTTGAGCTGGTTTGAAGGTGCGGAAACGCCCACCAGGTGGAAGAAGTTAACGGGTATGCGGCCTGCAAGCACTTAGATCCCAGACCGGTTAGAACCAGAAGGTTGATGGTGTTGCTGGCCGACATCTTGGCTTTCTCTACCCACAAAAGCTGAATGAAAAAATATGGAAACAAAGTTTGGAGGAAATAGAAAAGTGGCTTCAATCCTCAGCTGCAGAGAGGGTAACACGGTAGGCTCGTGGCTCAAGAACTGTGCCCCCCATGAGGAGCCCAGGGGCTTCCCTGAGAACAGGGCTCGCAGTAGCTAGTAAGGAGGAGTAAAGGTGTTTGGCTCCTCATGTCTTCGTGTTGCATTGTTTCAAAGACAGTCACAGGCTGGCATCAGTAACCCAATAATTGAGTCTGGCTGTTCGGTGGCCCTGTGGCCTTCTTTCTGATGTGCAACTACAAGGGGAAGGGTGTTGTGAGGATAAACACTAGGAATGCAGAAAAGTAAACCTAGGTACAGACATGCAGAGTTAGCAGCTAAAGTAAAAAAAAAAAAAAACAACTAGGAGTGTTCAGGCCTCTTTATCTTTCTCTTCTCTGTTCTCAGGATTGGGAAAGTAGGAACCTCCTTCCTCTTTTACTGTCACTGCAACAATGGTTCTGACCCCCCGCCACCCCAGCACCAGTCCACGAGGAGGATGTCTGAGGGCTGATCGCGCCCTCTGAGACCCGTTACGGTGAAGCTGCCCCCGCCCCTTCCGGGTCTCACGCCGTTTCTGAGGGCATGAGGTCTCTGTGGCACCCTCTGCCTGGCCAAGCAAGAAAACTGCCCCACATCACCCCAGACTCTGTCTCTGAGACTTAATTCCATGGCCGGTGCAGAGACCAGATTCGGCTTCAGCCCCCGCCGCCCACTGGCAGGGTCTCCCTGGGGTCCCCAAAAGGGAGGGGTTTCCAGAAAGAGAGACCCCTGTGCAGGGGGAGTGTCAGTGAGACGTGGTGGTAGTGATGAGCTTAGAGTCTGCTGTTTCCTGGGGAAGGTGCGGGAGGGCAGGGACGGTAAACCGAATGTGGAGTTTGTGAGAACCCTCCTCTGTGATCCCTGACTCTAAGGAGTAAGCTTGACACTCTTTCAGAGGTGCTGCCTGGACCAGACTTTTGGAAAGCAGCAAAGAAAAATATCATCAAGCCCTAAGTGAATATACTGCATCTTAAGAAGTCGGTAATTCCCTGGTAAGTGAAGGAAGCAGGATGTGAAACAGTACTTGGAGATGCCATTTTTTAGATGTATGTACGCCCATATCTGGGCTTCCCGTGTGGCTCAGTGATAAAGAATCTACATGCCAGTGCAGGAGATGTGGCTTCTATCCCTGAGACAGGAAGACTCCCTGGAATAGGAAATGGGAACCCACTCCAGTATTCCTGCCTGGAGAATCCTATGGACAGAGGGGCCTGGTGGGCCACCGTGCACAGAGCATGCCACAGTGCGTGGGCTTGCAAGAGTCAGGCATGACAAGGTGACTGAGCGCACATGCACAGCCACATCTGATGCGCTAAATATGCTTGTGTGTGTACACACAGGTGAATACTTGGGC
>NW_024070192.1:702818-740996 GCF_014754425.2 Oryx dammah
TTGTGTGTGTACACACAGGTGAATACTTGGGCACCACGTCTGTATGCGCTAAATATGCTCGTGTGTATACACACAGTTGTATACTTGGGCACCACGTCTGTATGCTCTGAATAAGCTTGTGCGTGTACACACAGGTGTATACAGGGGCACCATGTCTGTATGCTCTAAATATGCTTGTTTGTGTACACACAGGTATATACAGGGGCACCCCGTGTATACCCTCTAAATAAGCTTGTGCGTGTACACACAGGTGTATACAGGGACATACGTGGCGAATGTTCATTTAAGTCACTCTCTCTGGATGGCTGCGGTATAAACACTCTTCTGATCAGGAAGAGAAGCCTTCGGCCCAGGACTCATGTTTTGAAAGGGCATTGAAAGTCACATTTCTAATGTCACCAAAAGAAGGTATTTATTACTTTTAACACAAAAAGTTTTGTTGCCAGAATTTTATTGTTGTTGCATGGAGTGGAGACAGTACCGATTTGAATGTGGAATGTTTGAGAAGTGTTTCCAGCCAGTGACCCTCAGCTCTTCCACAGCCCCGGTCCACTGCTAGAAGCTGAATTCCTGAGTGGACTGCCCGGGGACACTTCTAGGCGTCCACGATTTCTGCCTCCTCCACAAAGCATTTTTCCTCCACTTTCTCCCAGTTTTCCTACAGCAGACATGACGCAAACCAGACAGAGGATCAGAAAACCTGGGTTGGAATCCAAGCTCCAACACTGATTGATTTGTGTCATTGGGGCAAATTAACTTCTCCAAGTCTCTGCATCTAAAAATGGAGATATTCGTAACTACCCTAGGATTTCCTTAGGAATTTAGCCAGATGATACGTACCTATAAATGTATATAAATATAAACAAAACCAGGTGATGTGCAGTAAGTCCTAAAGTCTCAAACAAACGCAAGGTGGGGTGATCTGTCTCGGAGAGTCCTGCAGAGAGAAGAGCCTGGCAGGCTACAGTCTACAGGGTCACAAAAAGTCAGACACGACTGAAGCAACTTAGCGCATACACAGTTTATTTAAATCAATCCTGTATTAGAACTGTAAACATGTTTAAAGCTAAATAGCTAAGTCCTCTAAAACAAAAACAGGCAAACTGGGAGACTAGGGCAAGAATGAGCAGGCCTTTCACAGGGCATTCAGCTGCCTTCCCTGGGGGCTAGGGCCACTCTGTGCCTGAGGTATGAGAGTCAGCTTAGTTCGGAGCAAGGGGTTCCGCTGGTGGTCCAGTGGCTAGGATGTCACCTTCCAATACAGGGGTGCAGGCGGCCCTGAAATCCTGCAGGCCTCGTGGGCAAAAAAAAAACAAAACCTAAAGCAGAGGTGATGTTGTAACAAATTCAGTAAAGACTTTAAAAGTGGTTCACATTAAAAAAAAAAAAAAAATGTTATTCCAACCCCAAAGCACTCCAGGGCTCCAGCTGTGTGGTCGGCCCTTCACTAGACCCAGGAATCTGTACAAAAGGAAAAAGGCTCATGCCCCGCCCTCTGGGAGCTCAGATCCATGCTGACGTCTCCAGGGAGGAGGTAGGAGCAGAATCTTTAGAGAAGTGCTGTCCAACAGGCAGAAGTAAGCTGAAAGACTGTCTTGTTTCTCTCGTCCCTCAATGGACCTGAATCCAAATCCAATTCATGACCCCCACCCGGACTTCTCAACCCCCTCTTCTCCGCCCCCCCACATTTACCCTGAACCCCCACTCTCAACAGCCTCTCAGAAACCACACCCCCAAATGCTCCTCCTGAGCCCCAGCCTGTGGGGCTTCTGCTCCCTCCCCTCCCCTTGGTGGTTTGCTGTGCTCTTCATTTCCTATCACTTACGGCAAAAGCCCCTGCACCTCTCCCTTCAGGGTAAGGCTTCCCAAGCTCCTCTTGTGATTTTGATCACAAAAAGCCTAGCACCCAGGGTTTTAAAGGGTAAGCTAGGGGACTTCCCTGGTGGTCCAGAGGTTGTGATTTCCCCTTCCACTGCAGGGAGGGGAGTGGAGGGTCTTCCCTGGTCAGGGAAATAAGATCCCACATGCTGAGCAGCCAAAAAACCAAAACACAAAACAGAGGCAACATTTTAAACAAACGAAGACTTTACAAATGACCCACATGAAAAAAAATTTTTTTTTAATCTTAAAGTAGGTTGGGCTGGGACTGAGCGCCAGGGTGGCTGAGCAGAAGGAAAATGCTGGTGATTTACTAGACTCCTCTCCGTTTGTTTAGCAATGAATGCTGGGTCCTGGAATGCTCATGTATTATCTGGCCTTCACTATATATGTCTGCCTTTGTGTAACTTATATTCTCTTTGGTGATTTGAGCGGGAGAGGGAAATCTGTGGACACTCCCACCAAGGAAAACGTAACTCACCCACTTGCTCACTCCTGTTATGAAGACAGCCATCATTTAAGAAGCACGTGCATGACTACCTTCAACACGCCGATGTCATTTGGGTGTTCTCTGCTGTATGCAGTCGCAGAGTAAAAAGAGCCCTTCTCCCACCAGTGGGCACAGGGCGGGGATTCCAGCAGAACTCGGACAGGCTGGTGGCAAGGTATGTGCTGTGAGCTTTACTTAGGGAAATCAGTAAGCGCAGTGCAATGCCAGCTTCCCCTTGGGAGGAGTGTTTCACAAGAGTCGGTGCAGCGATGACAGCCTGGTTCTTTTGAACACACGCCTAATTTTTTTGGCAAACTGTACAATCTGCAATTGTTCCTGTGGTTGCTATAGGCTTAGAACTATCTCCAAAAGCCCTGGAGTCCATCCAAACGTCATTCAGATTTCTCTGTGGGGTATGACTCCAAACGAGCAGGAAGGATAGAGGAAGCATTCAGAAACACCAGGACGTCTGCACTAAGCACCAACCCTCAGCGACTGGGCAGGGCGTCGGGCGCGCGGTGGACGGAACTCACAGGCAGGCCCGGCTCAGCCCTAGTGGGGTCACTGCTCCTGTCTCCTGGGTCCTGGTGCACACACGGTTTTGTTTGTGCCCTCCGAGAGTCTGTTTCCCCAGCCTCTGGAAGTTCTGTAATCAAATCCTGCTGACCTTCACAGTCAGATTCCCGGGGAGTCCCAGTGCCTTTGCTGGCTCCCTACGTTGGGATATCTGTTGTCTGGCCTAGACCCTTCGCATCACTGCGAGAACTTCTCTAGTATAATTGTTCTCCAGTTTGCGAGTTGCCCACCTGGTGGTTCTATGGCAGGGCTGTTGGTGACCTCCTCCAAGAGGACCCTGGGAGATGGTGACAGACAGGGAGGCCTGGCATGCTGCAGTCCACGGGGTTGCAAAGGGTCCAACGTGGCTGAGTGGCTGAACAACAGTAGCAGAACAGAGTTTCCCTGCAGAGGTGGGAGCTGATCAGACAGCCATTTTGCTTTCTTGCATTTCTTTCCCATGGGGATGGTCTTGATCCCTGTCTCCTGCACAATGTCATGAACCTCCGTCCATAGTTCATCAGGCACTCTGTCTATCAGATCTAGTCCCTTAAATCTGTTTCTCACTTCCACTGTATAATCATAAGGGATTTGGTTTAGGTTATACCTGAATGGTCTAGTGGTTTTCCCTACTTTCTTCAATTTGAGTCTGAATTTGCCAATAAGGAGTTCATGATCTGAGCCACAGTCAGCTCCCAGTCTTGTTTTTGCTGACTGCATAGAGCTTCTCCATCTTTGGCTGCAAAGAATATAATCAATCTGATTTTGGTGTTGACCATCTGGTGATGTCCATGTGTAGAATCTTCTCTTGTGTTGTTGGAAGAGGGTGTTTGCTATGACTAGTCCATTCTCTTGGATGGAGCCAAAGCAAAAACAATACCCAGTTGTGGATGTGACTGGTGATAGAAGCAAGATCCGATGCTGTAAAGAGCATTATTGCATAGGAAGCTGGAATGTCAGGTCCATGAATTAAGGCAAATTGGAAGTGGTCAAACAGGAGATGGCAAGAGTGAGCATCGACATTCTAGGAATCAGCGAACTAAAATGGACTGGAATGGGTGGATTTAACTCAGATGACCATTATATCTACTACTGTGGGCAGGAATCCCTTAGAAGAAATGGAGTAGCCATCATGGTCAACAAAAGAGTCTGAAATGCAGTACTTGGATGCAATCTCAGAAATGACAGAATGATCTTTGTTCGTTTCCAAGGCAAACCATTCAATATCACGGTAGTCCAAGCCTATGCCCCAACCAGTAACCCTGAAGAAGCTGAAGTTGAACAGTTCTATGAAGACCTACAAGACCTTTTAGAACTAACACCCAAAAAAGATGTCCTTTTCATTTTAGGGGACTGGAATGCAAAAGTAGAAAGCCAAGAAACACCTGGAGTAACAGGCAAGTTTGGCATTGGAGTATGGAATGAAGGTCTCTTTAGGTGATCTCTTATCTCAGTGATACCATCTCCAGTGATAAAAGTTGTGAAACTCCCAGGGAGGGGATTTATGACAGCTGAATTCTTTGGCAAGGTTTTGCTTTTGGGCAGATAAGGAGAGTTCAGGGAAGCCTTCCTGCCTTTAGATTCTCAAGTGACTTCAGCTCCAGTGGTGTTAATGCTGCAGTGGGCTGTCTGATGCAAGAGTCTGTGGGACAGCGACTGTTGGTTAAAAGCAGCCAAGCTCCAAGGCCTACAGGAGAAAAGTCATTTCCTGGTGTCACAGTTCCAGATTTCTCCCCCTTCCCCTTCTCCGCCAAGGTGGTGGCCTTGGCTAAGTGAAATGGGCGTCTCCAACAGTAGGTCAGCTTCAGTGTCTTCTGTTCAGTGGGCAAGCGCCCTTCGCCTCCGAGATCTAGAGCTAACTCTCTCACTGATACATTAAACCTGCGGGGTTTGCATTTGTGAGTTAAGTTTAGAAACTGTGTACATTTGTTTTCAAGAGAATTTGGCATATTAGAAGATTTAACAGATTCTAGTTTAAAATGTGTCACTGAATCGGGGGTATGGGCTGTGATTTTAAGTTTGAAATCTCTCTCACTTTGTAAGAAGCATGAATCTTAAGACTCACCAGGCTTTCTCCCTTACAGTTTTATTGGGATATAATTGACATAGCTGCTCAGTCATGCCTGACTCCGCGGCCCCATAGAGTGTAGCCCGCCAGGCCTCTCTGTCCGTGGGATTCTCCAGGCAAGAATACGGGGTGGGTGGCATGCCCTCCCGCAGGCAATCTTCCTGACCCAGGGACTGAACCCGTCTCCTGCACTGGCAGGTGGGTTATTTACCGTCCGAGCCGCCAGGAATGGGGAGTAAGACACACAGGAGACACAGTGATTGCTTACGTGTATCATGAAGTGATTATGACAAGTTAAGGAACATCCATCTTCTCATTTAGCACCAGTTTTGTAAGTTGAAATTTCTAAATTTATGAAACTTAAGGTTTAAATCTTATTAAGGGGACCTTTGTCAGGGAATCGACTGCTTATTATTATCCATGATTTGTTTCCTTATGCATCTGTAAGGTAACTTGTCATAAAAGAGAGCCATTTGTAAACTCTAAAAGCTTAAGGAAGAACTATGTTTTTATATCTGATTTTAGCTAATTGAACATGGATGTTAAAAATATATCCTTCTGGATGTTTTTCTGGGCAAAAGAATAACATAGGTGACCCTCAGAGTCATAAAAAGTCCCATTGACAGTTCTGTGTATAATTTTATCTCATACCCATATTTACATAGGGATTTTTTCTCTGTCCTTTTAAAAAAATTATTTATTTTTAATTGGAGGATAACTGCTTTACACTATTGTGTTGGTTTCTGCCAAACATCGACGTAAACCAGCCATAGGTACACATACATCTGGAGAAGGAAATGGCAGCCCACTCCAGGGTTCTTGCCTGGAGAGTCCCAGGGACGGCGGAGCCTGGTGGGCTGCCGTCTATGGGGTCGTGCAGAGTCGGACGCGACTGAAGCGACTTAGCAGCAGCAGCAGCACAATCATCTCTCACTTCTGTGTTGAACGTCCCTCCTACCTCCCACCCATCCCACCCTCTAGGCTAACAGAGATCTAGGAACCAGCAGGAAGCCCCAGGCGGCAGCTGGGGTGCTGTGTACACGTGTACTTCCAAGAGTCCTAGAGTTGCTTTCTGAAAAGTGTCACACATTCAGAGTGAACTGGACTAAAGTTGTCAAATCTTGATTTAGTATCTTTGAAACTAGGTGTCAGTGATGGTAACATGGTTTGATCCAGTGGTTAGACTCTGTGCTTCATTTTAAGGGCGTGGGTTTGATTCCTGGTCTGGGAACTAAGATCCCATCAGCTGCAAAATAAAATAAAAGCAATGATATATATCTATAAAAGTTTCATAAAAATTAAACAATTATTTCAACTAAATATAAATATATTTACAATAGATACATTAAATAATTAGCATAAATAATATTAATGTATATATTTATTAATAGTATAATATATTTAAATATATTAACTATACCATAAATATATATGATAGAAATGTATTATTAATATAAATAATATATATTTAGCTCAAAACATGCATATATATATATATATATATACAAACACACACAGAGAGAGAAATGGAAATGAAGGTTCAACTGTAATGAAACTCTGGCCTACCAAATTGCTCCACAGCTTTAGAAAAAAAAATTAATGGAGTTCTGAAGGCATGAACTGCGTGGAGGCAGAGAGCACATGTGATGAGAGCTGGTCTCCACGAGACACGCACTCTAGGGCCGCCTGCTGAGGTCGTCACGTCACGGTATTCCTCGGCTCATTTGGACCGATGAAGTAGAAATTTGAAGCTTATAAACATTGTCTAATAAATATCTCTCATTGACAATAAGATAATTCAGCTTCTACAGCTGCGCTAAGATGATCTAGTAACTTACAAAGTTTAACAAGACAGAAACAAGAAAGACGCATTTGACGTTTACTAAGGGCTCAGCTATGTCCCAGGAATTATCTTACGCTCTTCACAGGCAAGTGTTAACTCCTTCAGTCCCCACATCCTTTGAGGTGGATGTTAATATTATCCCCATTTAACCTGTGCTGAGCCAGTAGAGATGGAGTCCCACATCTCAATTTGCACAGCCGGTCAGCGGCAGCGCAGAGGCGGGACCCCCAGGCCCCTGACCCTCCACGCGCCCCGCAGATGGGCTGCGGTCCCGACCAGCACCTCCACCATCTTCCATGCCAGCCCTGCAGTTGCACAGGCTTCCTTGGTGGCACAGAAGGATCTGCCTGCAACGCAGGAGACGTGGGTTCGACCCCCGGGTCGGGAAGATCCCCTGGAGGGGGAAATGACTACCCACTCCAGGATTCTTGCCTGGAGAATCCCACGGACAGAGGAGCCTTCAGGCTGTACAGTCCATGGGGTTGCAAAGAGCTGGACACAACGGAGTGACCAACACACACTCAAGGCTGCACAAGAGGACTTCTCACAGGTTGGTCCTCTAGAGGGTGGCGGAGGATTGTTTTTCCAGGTTAGGAGAGCTGACGAGGGGCTGGCGCCACTGCTGACAGTGCAAACGCTGAAAGACTCAGGGAGGAGCCAGCCTTCCCTCTAGTGGCGCAGAGATGGCTTGTGGTGACTCAACGTGGAACTTCCACACGCCACTCGAGGAAGAAGCAAATAAGCAAAAGGAATATTTCAAGGCGGCCCAGTCACCGTCTATTTGCTAGGTTTTTTCCTTTGATTGCATGTACAATTTGGCTCAGAGCACCTGGACTGGTGAAGATGGTGTGAGTGGCCAGAGACCCCGAAGCTTGATGCTTTGCGATGGAAACCAAGGCTCCCGTCTGCAGGGAGCTCAGGGCCGGCTTGCTTTTGTCCAATGACTCAGAATCTTGAAGACGCTCTCTCTCCACTTCTGACGGATTCCCCATAAATGGTCTTTCACACTTGGGTTTTCAGTTCTTATAATTCCCAAGTCAAACAGTTAATCATCTTTAAACAAATACTAAGCTGACTTTGAAGAACCATTACCTGAAGAAATTCTTTATGAGATTAAAAAAAAAAGGATTTAGTAAAAATCATTAACAATGCTTCTAATTTATTGTTTCATGAAGCTGAATTTTCAGACATAGGGTCTCTTTAAAAGTATAGCTAGAGAATTCCCTGGTGTCAGTGACTAGGACTTGGCCCTTTCACTGCAGGGGCCCAGGGTTCAATTCCTGGTTGTGGCACTAAGATCCCATAAGCTGCACAGTGCAGCCAAAAAAATAAAATAACACATGTATCCATTCCTACCTACGCCAGTATCTAGAAAACACTGAATTGTCAAACTGCCCAGGCCTCCCTGGTGGCTCAGAGCGTAAAGAATCTGCCTGTAATGCTGGAGACCCAGCTTCAATCCCTGGGTCGGGAAGATCCCCTGGAGGAGGAAATGGCAACCCACTCCACGATTCTTGCCTGGGAAATCCCATGGACAGAGGAGCCTGGTGGACCACAATCCATGGGGTCTCAAAAGAGTTGGACATGACTATCTAAACAACAACAGCAATAATGGAGATGCTTCTGGGATTTACAACAGGCAGGTCAGCTTGAGAGAAACGGCAAGTGTCTGGTACCTCTGGGCAAAGGGGACGTGTTTTTCAGTGTTTTCTGCTTGTGACCTTCTTTTGTGGGGGGTGTTCTTTTTTTTTTCATTTAAGCTACTTTCTGTTTTTTAAGAGAAGGCTCAGTGAGACACATGGTCAAATACAAATATTAGAGAAATGTTTTTTCTCCACCGCCTCCTTCCCTTCTATCCCCCAGAGGTAATCTCTGTATATACTTGCCTTTTAAAGAAAAATATTCATGTTGCACAACCCAGTGTCTGGATCCAAGTTTTTAAAAAGTGAAAGACAAATGCTTCTGAGGAACTGCCCCACTCTTTTCCCTTTTTAAAAATATCAGCCATTGGTTCCACCAGACTCTTGGGAAGATTAACTGGTATCACAGCTTAAGCTATCTTTTTCTACTCCAGTACAGCACAGGGAACTCTGGTCAATGTTATGTGGCAGCCTGGATGGGAAGGGAGTTTGGGGAGAATGAAGTGAAGTGAAAGTCGCTCAGTCATGTCTGAGTCTTTGTGACCCCATAGGCTACACAGCCCGTGGAATTCCCCAGGCCAGAATACTGGAGTGGGTAGCCGTTCCCTTCTCCAGGGGGTCTTCCCAACCCAGGTCTCCCGCATTGTGGGCGGATTCTTTACCAGCTCAGCCACAAGGGAAGCGCGTCTGTGGGAAAATGTATACGTGTGTGTAGGTCTGAGTCCCTTTGCAGCTCACCTGAAAACTATCACAATATTGCTAACCAGCTATAGCCCAATATGAAATAAAACATTAAAAAAGAAGATATCTTTCTCTAACTACATCAGATAATGTCTTTTCACATTCACTCAATCTTGGAAGAGATCAATACATGTTGATTGATCAAATAAGTTGTTTTGGTTCACTGAAGAGCCGTTTAATGAGAAAATAGTAAAGAAGCATACAGCCATCCCTCTTAGCTTCCTTACCACGTGAAGGACGTTCCGGTGTGTATACGTACACAGTCACGTAGTCGTGTCCGACTCTGTGACCCCATGGACTGCAGCCCGCCAGGCTCCTCTGTCCCTGGGATTCCCCAGGCAAGAATACTGGAGTGGGTTGCCGTGCCCTCCTCCAGGGGAGCTTCCCGACCCGGGGATCGAACCCGAGTCTCCCGCCGCCCCCTGCACTGACAGGCAGGTTCTTTACTGCTGAGCCACCTGGGAAGCCTCTACTCCAATACAAAATAAAAAGTTTTTAAAAAAGAAATGTAAGTGCCCTACTTAAGACGCGAGGGAATGGAAGAAAGAAAGGACCGTAAAGGAAAAATAAAAAGAAGGAAGGAAAGGACAGGGAGGAAACAGCAAGGGCCAGCGGGAGAAAGAGTCAGGGTCAACATCACGAAGGAAACAGCAAGGGCCAGCGGGAGAAAGAGTCAGGATCAACATGTTTTGTCCTGGAAATGATCCTCAGGCTCCAGGCTCAGCAGGTACGCGGTTCAGGACCTGCTTCTCCCTCCTGCGGCTCAGCCTTTGGCCATCTCGTTCCTCATTAGCACCTTCCCCAGGAAGAAAAACAGAGGCCTCCGAAGCTCAGATCTGTCAATTTTGCAGTGATCAGGTCTTGCCGAGACCGAGCTGGGAGAAGACAGGGCACAGCCAGAACAGAAGCTGGGGCTGCCCGTGGATTTCCACTCGCTCGCTCTCTCATCTCTCTTGACTCGGACGTCTCTGCGCGGGAGTCGGAGTCCCACGTGTCCACCTCCCCGCCATCCACTCATACTTAACCCTGGTCGACTGTCCTCAGCGCCCTCCACTGCCTGTCCGGTGGCTGCTGAGTTTGCCCTTTCAACCCAGGTAAGCTCTTGACTGCCAGACTGTGCGGCCTTTTCTTAGTCCACGAGCAGCACTGGCATGATGGTTGCCCAGTCACTAGGTTACGTCCAGCTCTCTGTGACCCCACGGACTGCAGCACGCCAGCCCCTCTGTCCTCCAGTATCTCCCGGAGTTTGCCCAGATTCGTGTCCATTGGGTTGGTGATGCCATCCAACCATCTCATCCTCCGCCACCCCCTTCTTTTGCCCTCAGTCTTTGCCAGCATCAGGGTCTTTTCCACTGAGGACCCTAGCAGTTACCCAACTCCACTCGCCTCTCCCTCTGGGCTGGCCTGGCCTGGAGGCCACACGCCCAGCTGAAAGCCCACGTCCCCAGCCTCCTTGGCAACTGGAAGTGTCCAGTGAGATGCAAGTAGGATTATGCACAAGGACAGGCAGCCTGGAAGGTCCCCCGGCGGGTCTTCTGGCAGCTTGAACCTGGCCAGAACCTCCTTTTCCACTCAAACCTGGGGACTTGAGATAATTAAGGAAACATTTTCCTAGGACTTAGAGAGTTTAGCCTGATGGAATTCTCCCTCTTCCCTAAAGCAGGTCTGGGATAAGTGTCCTGGCTGGGCAGGGTCGGGGGGCGGGAGTGGGCAGAGGAGAGTTTCCAGGTAAAACCTTGGGAATGACTGTGGCTTGTCCTGGTGGTGAGTGACATGTCCAGAGATTGCAGAGCTGCCAGGAGTTGGGGGAGCAGGTGGGCGGGAGTCAGATATAGAACCCCACGCTCAGAACCAGCCAAGGTCAGGCTGAAAGGGGGCACCTCTTCCAAAACAGGATGGAAATGCCCAGGTCTCTGCCCTTGCTGGAGAGTCTGAGGGAGGCCGGGGTGGGCGAGCACCCTGCCGCCTCCTCCAGGGCCGGGATGCTGCACCATCGGCGGGGCTGGGCCGGGTGGGCAGCAGCACAGGGCCCGGGTGGGAAAGCCTCAGGAGGGTGTGCCGAGGTCACCGGCGAGGCCTCATCCCCAGCACAGGCCCCAGGGCTCGGTGACTCACCGTGGCACAGAGCACAGCCCTCGCTGGCTGCGTTTCCCTGGTGACACTTCTCCCTGGTGTGTGTGGTCACCGCACAGGCTGGTCTGGGGGTTTGTGCCAAGTTTTCAGGCGTCTACAGGACAGGCCGTCTTAGACACGAAGAACATCTAACAGACAACCCTCAGCAGAGCAGGGGACCGTGCAGGAGTCGGGCAATTCCTGTGAATCGGGGCAAATCCTACCTCTCTTCTGAGCCTCGGTTTCCTCAAGTCTGAAATGGAAATAGTAAAGCTGCCTTGCTGTAACAACTAGCTGAGGTCATGTATTTAAAGCAGCAGATATCAAACCATCCATCTGAAGAGCATTCCTCTTGCTAAATTTCTATTAAATTAAAAAATTTAATTAAAAATAACCATTTATTCTTGTTAAAATTCAGATGACAGAGGCCTGCCTCCAGAGTTTCTGATTTCATCGAGCCAGGTGGGGCCTGAGATTCTGCATTTTGAGCAAATTCCCAGGCTCTGCTTCTATTGCTTGCTGGGGGGCTGCCCTTCCAGGACCCCCGCTGGGAAACACCGAGGCTCTTCTGGAGGCTTGTACACGCTGCTTTCACGAGTGCCTTTCCTCCTGTTCACGCAATGGGCGTCTGTAACACGAGGCTTAGACCGATGACTCAGTTTCTGGCACATGTGCTGTTAGTAATCGCTTGGTCTTCTGATATCAGCTGGTATGCAAGTAAGTAGCTGCAATACGATACGATCTTTCTCGGAGTAATAGTTGTTGTGTGCTCGCTCAGTCCTGTCTGGCCTTTTGCGACTCCGTGGACTCTAGCCCTCCAGGCTCCTCTGTCCAAGGGACTTTCCGGTCAAGAACACTGGAGTGGTTGCCGGCTCCTCCTCCGGGGGGTCTTCCTGGGGATAGAGCCTGCATCTCTTGCCTGTCTTGCACTGGCAGGTGGGTTCTGTACCGCCGAGCTGCCTGCGAAACCTTCCAGGGATAGTACCAAAGTACCAGGCATAGTACCTTCCAGCTTCGTATCAAAGCTGGTATTTGTACAGACTCTCATGAGCATACTTTTACTTGATTGTCACCAAGTCCTGGTTTTTCAGGAGAGGATGCTGAGGTTGAGAGAGCTTAAGGAACCCGGTGAAACTCACCCAGCGGGCCTGTGGCCAAGCCCAGCCTCAGACACAGGCCTTCTGACCTTAAAGCTGGTGCTCTGCCCACTGAGTGCGGCCGACATGCTTTTCTGTTACTGCAAACTCCTAGGAAGGTAGATCTGCCCCCTTTGCTGTGCGCCTTTGATGAGGGGCCGATTTGTTGCCGAGTCCCTGAGTGCGAAGGCTTTACCGGCTCCAGCCCCGGGAGCAGCCGGAAAGCGCGGGTGCGGCTGGCTTGTCAGCGTTGGTCCCGAGGCACGCTCGGCCCTAACCAAGGACGCCACAGCAGCTCCTTCCGTGAGAAATCCTGCCCTCCTGCAGACTTCACTCTAACAGGGATGACCCCCAAGCCCCCCATCCTCGAGGACTATGTTAGTGCTGGTGTGTCAAGGAGGAAAAAGCTCAGAGCCACGTTTAATCAGTGAAATTGCTGAAAAGCTCTCGGAAATGACGTTCCTCCAGGGAAGCGGAGAGCCAGCCGCTTCCCAGAGAGAGGAAGGCCCTGGGGCTGAAAGAAAGGCTGCTGGTCTCCTATGCGGGAGGGTGTGGAGCCGAAAAGACTCGCGCTGGTGCAACAGGGGATGGCAGCTCAGCCGCGAGGAGCAGGCACAGGGTCAGCTGGGGAAGGGAAGAGGCTGGGGCCACACGGGCCCGGCTGCCTCCTGGGCTCCTCCACATGCAGGGCAGCCCGGGCACGCTCCCAGCCTCTGCGCACACCTCTGGGGGCGGCCGCGGGAATTAACGAGCCTCTCGCCCACAGGGGCCGTCCGCTCTGCGCCTCTGCCTGCTGGGGCCCCCTTGATGAGCGCCTTTGTCTTATTCTGCTGGTGCCATTACTTTGGTTCTTCCATCTTCCATCAGAACATTGCACCTTTTTAGAAACTTTTAATTTAGGGTGGGGGGGATAGTTCAGTTCAGTTCAGTCGCTCAGTCGTGTCCGACTCTTTGCGACCCCATGAATCGCAGCACACCAGGCCTCCTTGTCCATCACCATCTCCCGGAGTTCACTCAGACCCGCGTCCATCGAGTCCGTGATGCCATCCAGCCATCTCATCCTCTGTCATCCCCTTCTCCTCCTGCCCCCAATCCCTCCCAGAATCAGAGTCTTTTCCAATGAGTCAACGCTTCGCATGAGGTGGCCAAAGTACTGGAGTTTCAGCTTTAGCATCAGTCCTTCCAAGGAAATCCCAGGGCTGATCTCCTTCAGAATGGACTGGTTGGATCTCCTTGTAGTCCAAGGGACTCCCAAGAGTCTTCTCCAACACCACAGTTCAAAAGCATCAATTCTTCGGCGCTCAGCCTTCTTCACAGTCCAACTCTCACATCCATACGTGACCACAGGAAAAACCATAGCCTTGACTAGACGGACCTTAGTCGGCAAAGCAATCTCTCTGCTTTTGAATATACTATCTAGGTTGGTCATAACTTTTCTTCCAAGGAGTAAGCGTCTTTTAATTACTCCTTGGAAGAAAAGTTAAAAGACGCTTACTCCTTGGAAGGGGGGGGGCGGGGATAGGTGGTTACCAACGTTGTGATAGTTCTAGGCGGACAGCAAAGGGACTCGGCCTTACATATACATGTGCCCATTCTGCCCCAAACTCCGCTCCCATCCAGGCTCGCAGAGCACTGAGCGGAGCTCCCTGAGCTGTGCATCAGTCCTTGTTGGCTACCCATTTTAGACAGAGCCGCGTGTATGTGTGGATCCCAAGCTCCCTACCTGTCCCTTCCCCCCGCTTTTCCCCCATCAACTGTAAGTCTGTGGAGCATCACTCTTATTTGGCGATGAGAACTCTTCCATAAGTGTGCTGCGGGGAGAGGGGTAGCTCAGGGTGGTCGTGTTGTGATCTTCGTGGGCACGGTGGATGGTCTGGGCTTCCTGTGGCCTCACCTCTGGGGTCCAGCCTTTTCTAGGCCTCATTGCCAGACTTCCTGAAGAGTCCATGAGCTCCGGACACCCTTCCAACACATTCCCCTGTGCTTGCACCTGCCAGAATCGCTTGCCAGTTACTTGCAGCCCTGACTGATACACGTCTTGACCGGAGTCAGCAGAGGAGAGTCAGGGTATGTTAGACGATCGCCGTTCACTAACTCGGATCTTAGGGCCAGACTTAATGTCATGGATGTGACTGCTTTCAGGCAAGATTCAGCCTTTCTTAACAGCAGAATGAAGCAGGTCCAGGTGGCAATGCAAGAAAAGGGTGCCCGAGCAGCGCCTGTTCTTGGGGGCCTGGGTGGGGCTGGGGGCCGGCCTCTCTCCCTTGGCCTCCAGATCACGGCGCAGTTGCTCTGACAGCGGGGCCGCTATCGCCGGGTGTGAATCTGTCTGTTCCCCACAGATGCTGAAAGTCGTGACAGGGGAAGGGAGCCGTCCTGGCCTCCTAAGGTCCAGCCTGGACGTCACAGCTGGGCCGGGGGGAGTGCCTAAGAGGAGCGTTCTCTGCAGGCCCCGCTCACTCCTCTTCCCGGGCGGGAACACCCGCCGGGCACGTGCACTGTGGTGTCCGAGTCTGTGGCCCCATAGACCGCGGCCCGCCAGGCTCCTCTCTCCGTGGGGTTCTCCAGGCAGGAACACTGGAGTGGGCTGCCGTTCCCTCCTCCAGGGATCTTCCCGACCCAGGGATGGAACCCATGTCTCTTGTGTCTCCTGCATCGGCAGGCGGGTTCTTCACTATTGGGCATCAGGGAAGCCCCATTGCAGGGCACGCTGTAGAAATCACCAGGCTGGAATAGCTGGGAGGGCCTGTGAGAGGCAGACATGGCCAGGGGGGTGCTGTTCCCTGAGACTGTGCACCTGGGGGCCCCTGGCCTGCAGCACTTTCCCACCAGTGAAGGGGCCTTTATGGGGGATGTTTTGAGGGCTCCCCCCTCCAGAGCAGTGATCCGTGCCTGAGGATGAGGGACCGTATCTTAGCAGGGACCAGGGTTTATCTGCAGCATCTTGGGGCCCAAAGAGCAGCTTGGAAGATGGGGGCCGTCCTGGACAAAGGCCCCGGCTCCAGTCTCCACCCCAGGTTTCTAAAGGCACAGGAGCTGGGGGGCTTCGTGACGAAGAAGGGGAAGAACAGATCCTCCAGGATATCTTGGGGCTGATAGTTCTGCCAGTCACTAGGTAGGGGCCCAAAGTGGTGGAAACTTGATTTTGAGATATACAGCAGGGGGCCCTTGGTGCAGAATTCATAGTCAACACGTCACATTTCCACGTTTCACTCTGCAGGCTTCATGGTAGTCAGTCATTGTACAGCCGAGTCAGCGTGGGAGTTTCCTCATCACAGAAGCAAGCTCTGCAAGCTGGCTCTGGCAGCGAGCTGGGCTGCGTGTTCTTGACCAGACAGAGCTCCATCTAAGCTCGATGTGGGTTTCCAGTCCTGGACTCTTTCCTCCGCGTGCTCTTTGGTGTCATCTCTTCCTGGCTCCCTGGGGGCCTTCTGCAATCTCAGGACTGTGTCCCTTGCCCTCAGACCAAACCCTGAACTACTTGGGCGTCTGAGGCAGCCATGAGTCCCTGTACCAGCGACGCACCCACCTGCAGTGCCTCGCAGCCTCGCGGAGGAACATAAAAGTTCATCCAGGGCCTGAGCGGCTGTTGGGAGGCTCGGCCAGAGGGCCAGGCACCTGTCTGTCCAACCATCTTCCCAGGCCATTCTGGAGCTCAGCCAGGCTTGGGGACCATTCTCCTGGCCAGAGATGCTCAAGCTACCCACTTCCTAACTACAGAAGAGAGCCAGTCAGGTGCCTCCGGGAAGAGTCTGGTTCCAGTGTCCAAGAGCCCACAGAGCTGAAATGCCTTTGAAGACTAGTGTTCTGTCCTGAAAGCAAGGGTGAGGGGGCTCAGAGGCAGGTTCTGGAGTCAGAGTGCCTGTGTCTGAACCCCAGCTCTATGACAGAGCAGCCGCAAGGTGCTTAACCTCCGAGAGCCTCAGTTTCTGCATCTGAGAAAGGGGGACATAGTGCGAGGATTACGCAAGGTGTGGAGAGCACCGAGCCCCGTGCCTGGCGCGCAGTGGGGACTGAGCGCCAGGATTAATACGCAGGTGGGGCTGTGATGGTGGTGTCGGGGGCGTGGTCCACGACGACATCTGGTCCGGGAAGAGCCAGGAAGCCGGTGCGCCGCACGCACTGAGCCTGCGCTCCACAGCAAGAGAAGCCTGAGCACCGCAACCCGAGAGAGCCCACGCACAGCACCAAAGACCCAGCGCAGCCACAAAGAAAGGCGTAAGTCATTCTTTCAGAAGAGCAGTGTGAACGGGAGTTGCTGGTGGAGCAAGCGCCCCCCGTCCACCCCTTCCCGCCGCATCCCAGCCCTCCCCACCCCGCCCCACCCCAGAAGTCAGCCTTGATTCCCGGAGAGCCCACCGCCTCGCGAGCTGCTTGAACTGCTGCTGTATCAGCCGCGCCTTCCGGGAGGCTGGTCCTAGCGTGCTGAGTGAGAGCGCGCTGCAGGCAGGCGCCACTCGCTGCCCGGAGCCGCTGCGCCTGCTCCGCCGCCCACCCGGCGCGGACGGGCTTCAGATCCGTTGCTCCTGAACTGCTGTCCTCCCGCTTCGGTCTGACTACAGAGGAGCCAGTGATGAGCCCAGACAGATGAGCCATCCGGTGGAAGCATTCTTCCCTTTCCCGCAGTGAGACCTCACTGACTCCCCGGCCGAGCTGTGAATTATCCTGGTCTTGTTAGCAGCGCTGGCTTCCCGTTGGCTGGCCTACTCGGCGCGAGCAGGACGCTCCTCGGGAGAGGACCCTCACCTGCACACCGTGGTCCTATTTCTCTGAAATTCCAGACTCTGATAGCTGATCGCCTAGCTCACTGTCTTTTTGTAACTAATTCAGTGAGCAAAACAAACCAACCCAGGCTAGGAATGTTGCCCTGGCAACAAACAAGTCTGCTCAGGGATGGATCGGCAGTTGCCTCGGTGACGGAGAGGGTGTTTGCAGTCTCTTCTAGAGCAGTCTCTTGGGGGTGTGTGTGTGTGTGAGAGAGAGAGACAGACACAGAGACAGAGAAGGATGAAAGGATGGGTCAGCTCCTTCAGGATTCTTACCTGTCGTTTCAGAGACTTGCATCTGCGTGTTAGGCCTCCTCTGCGTATCAGATTCAAGGCGGAGCCTTGGTCTCTCTGGGGGACGTCTAGGGCTGGGTGCAGCAAGGGCTCCTTTATCAACAAAAACAGGGCAACAGGAGAGGCGGGCGCAGGAGTCGAAGGTCAGCTTGGTTTGTGGCGACGGTGGATGTGAGAAACACAAGACTCCATGAGAAAGAATTTCACGGGGTGAAGAGGTCAGCGCAATGCGAGTGCTCTTATGTCTGCTGGACTATGCACTTCAAAGTGGGCAAGACGCCGCGCGGGTATGTGTGCGTATTCTACCACAATTTTAAAAGGAAATAGAGATTTATAGAAAACTTTCAAAAGTGCATGACTGACCCATACCTGGCTCCTTTTGGTGCCTCAAGAGCCAAAGCCTTTCTCCCTGGAACTGTTTCTTATGCAAAGTTCTCAGAAATGCACTTCATAGCTCACTGCCTGCAAACCCACCATTATGATATGACAAGTTCAAACATTTGGAAGTGTTGACCCTTACACAAAAGAACCCCAGACCTTCCACATTTTCACCTATTTTTTCCTCTCTTTTTTATTTTTTAAATTATGAAAGTATGATAACACATTTACAGAAGACTTGGAAAATACAGAACAAAGTTAAATATAGTCCCACTATATATTGCAACTATTTTTAAGTAGATAAATTAAGAGTTCGTAGTTGGAGTTTCAATATCAAACTCTCAAAAATTAATAGAATGAATATTCAGAAAAGTAGACGGATATAGTAGACCTGAAAAGTAGCATGAACCAATTCAACATAAGATTTATACAATTTTCACACAACCATAGGATACAAATTCTATTCAAGTTTTCATAGACTATAAGCCAGGAGACACTGGAACATATCCAGAGACATAAAACAAGGTGCAAACATTTCATTCACACATTTAAAACAATTTGCTCACACCATGTGACCTGTGAGGTCTTAGTCCCCAGACCAGGGATTGAAGCAAGACTTCGGCCAAGAAAGCACCAAGTCCTAACCACTGGACCACCAGGGAGGTCTCAACTCCCCATCTGTGTAGCTAGCTTGAGTAGCTCTCTCTGATCATAAAGTGATAAAATTAAAAAATGTTTTCTAAGTTTTAGAAAAGGCAGAGGAACCAGAGATCAAATTGCCAACATCCGCTGGATCATCAAAAAAGCAAGAGAGTTCCAGAAAAACATCTATTTCTGCTTTATGGACTATGCCAAAGCCTTTGACTGTGTGGATCACAATAAACTGTGGAAAATTCTGAAAGAGATGGGAATACCAGACCACTTGACCTGCCTCTTGAGAAACCTATATGCAGGTCAGGAAGCAACAGTTAGAACTGGACATGGAACAACAGACTGGTTCCAAATAGGAAAAGGAGTACGTCAAGGCTGTATATTGTCACCCTGCTTATTTAACTCATATGCAGAGTACATCATGAGAAATGCTGGTCTGGAAGAAACACAAGCTGGAATCAAGATTGCTGGGAGAAATAACAACCTCAGATATGCAGATGACACCACCCTTATGGCAGAAAGTGAAGAGGAACTAAAAAGCCTCTCGATGAAAGTGAAAGAAGAGAGTGAAAAAGTTGGCTTAAAGCTCAACATTCAGAAAACGAAGATCATGGCAGCTGGTCCCATCACTTCATGGGAAATAGATGGGGAAACAGTGTCAGACTTTGTTTTTTGGGGCTCCAAAATCGCTGCAGATGGTGACTGCAGCCATGAAATTAAAAGATGCTTACTCCTTGGAAGGAAAGTTATGAGTGACCTAGACAGCATATTAAAAAGCAGAGACATTACTTTGCCAACAAAGGTCTGTCTAGTCAAGGCTATGGTTTTTCCAGTGGTCATGTATGGATGTGAGAGTTGAACTGTGAAGAAAGCTGAGTGCCAAAGAATTGATGCTTTTGAACTGTTGTGTTGGAGAAGACTCTTGAGAGTCCCTTGGACTGCAAGGAGATCCAACCAGTCCATCCTAAAGGAAATCAGTCCTGGGTGTTCATTGGAAGGATTGATGTTGAAGCTGAAACTCCAATACTTTGGCCACCTCATGGCCAAAGTTGACTCATTGGAAAAGACTCTGATGCTGGGAGGGATTGGGGGCAGGAGGAGAAGGGGACGACAGAGGATGAGATGGCTGGATGGCATCACGGACTCGATGGACGCGGGTCTGAGTGAACTCCGGGAGTTGGTGATGGACAGGGAGGCCTGGCGTGCTGCGGTTCATGGGGTGTGAAAGAGTCGGACCCGACTGAGCGGCTGAACTGAACTGCAGTTCCTTTTGAATAGTTTGCACTGTTTCCTCCAGACTTGGTCCATCTGTTGCTTTCGGTTCCCTGTAGTCAGCTCCTAGTAGCATCTCTCTCATTTCTTTTCTTAGATCTGAGAAACCATACAGTCAAGCTCATTAGAATTGTGTGAAGAGTAGCTTCACGATAGATGAACACTTGGCCCATCAATATTGTATCAGAAGTTTCTAGAGGATAATTGCTATCAGGAGTTTCTGGAGGATAATAGAAGAAGCTGTAGGCTGCGGAACCGTGTGTGTGTGTGTGTGTGTGTGTCTGTCGCTCCGTCGTATCTGACTCTTTGCGGCCCTGTGGACTGTAGCCCACCAGGCTCCTCTGTCCATGGGATTCTCCAGGCAAGAACTCTGGAGTGGGCTGCCGTTTCCTCTTCCGGGGATCTTCCCGGCCCAGGGGGGGAACCCACCTCTTCTGCGCTGGCAGGCAGGTTCTTTACCACTGTGCCACCTGGGAAACCCAAGTTGTATTCACTTGAACAAGTCATTCGACTTCTCTGGGCTGTGACTCCCTAGTCTAGGCCTGAGATAAATGATGCATAACAGAAGGTCACCAATCTTAGCTTTCCTTCTTCCAGGCTGGGTGTCTTTCTGTTCAGTTTAAGGAACTTAGTGTCCCAGGAAACTACTACAACTAGATGGTTTTGTCCCTAAAACTAGGCACGTCTCTTCTTAAGACAGTTTACAAATAAAACCTCTGTCATTTGCTCAGGAGGAGTACAAATCGAGCTTGTAATAGGGCGTCAATACAGGTCCTGTCTAGGCAGCTCGGGAAAGCAGTTTCACTAACCCCCTATCTGGTGACCTTTGAGGGGAATACTGGATTGGTTACAAAATCTTCGTCTGCAGTTTAGAGAATGTTGTACAGGTGGGCACATACAGGTGGTGAGTACGTTTTCCATATTTGTGCGCAGTGGGCTGGGGCCTTCGGGGAGTTATCTATATAAATGGGGCTTCCCTGGTAGCTCAGCTGGTAAAGAATCCACCTGCAGTGTGGAGACCCCAGTTCAATTCCTGGGTGGGGAAGATCGCCTGGAGAAGGGATAGGCGACCCACTCCAGTATTCTTGCCTGGAGAATCCCATGGATGGAGCAGCCTGGCGGGCTACAGCCCATGGGGTTGTAAAGAGCTGGACACAACTGAGCGGGTAAGCACAGCACAGGACATCTATATAAACTCCCTTCTCAAATTGTACTCAACAGTTGCCAAGCAGGTACCACTCTAATTGAAGTTATTCTGCTCAAATGACACACTCTCCAGGAAAAAATAAAAAATATTTCTGCTGTGAAATTGGTTTGCTGGTGTTCTGCCAAATGGAAGCCTTATCATAGTAAATATATCAACTTTAATTATTCATTTCTGTTTGCTCGAAGAAATATTCTTCTGTGACATACATATGTTCCTACACTCCCTTGTTGCAGAAACATGAATGAAATAAGTGACTTTCACACATAAGTGTCGCTGTAAGAGTTGGATTGCTGACTGGTGTTCTCTATTCCTTTCGCACATTTTCATTCGGCTGGAGAAAAGGTGGTGTCTGGGTAATGGGGAAGAACTGTGGACCAAAGATGAGGATCTTTTCAGGGTGCTTTCAAGTAAAGGGGGGACAAAGGCACAGGCTGCCGTCTGCTATTACCGATGAACCAAGACACTTCTATCCACAGCAGTTCAACAAGGCACCACCGGTTGGCCACGTGCACGCCCTGAGTCTGAATCGACAGAACCAGAAACGAGGCTTCAAGTCTTTGCAGCTTGTCTGCGAGTCACCGTGGCAGACACGTCAGGGCCTGTGCCGCCATCTGGTGTTCACGGAAGGAAAGGCCCACCAAGCCGAGTTGAAACTGCCAGCGTTCGTGCATTATTGGTGGCTGTAAAATTGCTACGATCTCAGTGAAAGGCAATTCCATCCTCTCTGCCAAATTCCAGCGGAAGACTGTTTGAGAACATCTATTAAAATTTTAAAGGCACACTCCCTCTGTCTAGTGATTCCTCTTTTAGGAATTCATCTTATGAATGTGTGCATGTGCACAAAGAAGCGTGTCAGAGGGCGTCCCAGCACCACTGTCTGCCTAGCAGAAGCAAGGTGAGCGCCCACCACTGGGCGCCGGCTCAGTAGCTCGTGAGTGACCCACACAGCCGGCACAGCAGGTGCTGCGGGGGAAAGACGGCTAACCCTCCCGCACTGTCGGGAGCGGCAGCTGTGCAGCCGCCGAGGGCTACAGCACGGGGTTCCTTAATAACAAGAGCAGGGCTGCTCTGTGACCCAGCAGTCCCCCTCTGGGGCATCTACCTGGAGGAAATCGTGATTCTAAAACTACACAGACTCCAGTGTCCATAGCAGCACTGTTTACAATAGCCAAGACATGTCCCTCCGCAGATGAATGGATAAAGAAGACGTGGCATATTTACACGATGGAATATTACTCAGCCACGAAGAAGAATGAAACAGAGCCAGTTGCAGCTACCGGGATGGACCTGGAGATGGCGCCAGAGAGAGACACAGAGCGTATGATGGCGCCCCTTCTTGAATAAACCCACCCAACTGCTGGAAAACCTTTCATCTGAAACATAGAAGCCTTCTTCTCTATAAGTGCTGTTCATTAAGCAAAGTTCTGCCCTCAGGGACAACTGACAAACCAATCTAAAACTTCTTCCACATAAGGGCTGTTGAAACGTTGGGAGACAGTGTTCTAAGGTTTCTCTCCTCTGCAGGGTAAACAGCCACAGTTCATTGAATTATTGTTCTGTTACATGACTTTCAGAGGTTTTTTTGTTTGTTTGTTTTTAATCTTTCAGAGGGTCTAACTTTTCAATGTGTTCTTTGCAGAAAGCCAGACTTCGGTCTGATCAGACAAAGCAATTGTGTCCAAGGGTGAAGTTGTCTGTGTTGTTGAACACAGTCTAATTCAATGGTATTTCAGCCGAGTCACTATTGAACCAGGCTAAGCTTGTGGTCTGTGGAAGCATCTAGAATTTCTTCAAGCTAGAATGGCTCTGTCCCCTACTTCATCAACCTACACACAGATTTACAGGTATCTTGTGAGATTTATCCCATGCTTTCCAGCTGATGGGCTGTTTTATTTGCTATCAACTCGGTCCACATTCTCTCTGCTCTACAACAACTTACAATTTATGGAATTTTTCTACTCTTCATCCGATTTATTGAAAGTATTGAATAGAGGAGAACATTCTATAGTTTTCTTCTGGAAAGTTTTTCTAAATTATCATCTTTTCATAAAATGACCTGAGGATAGAAGAGTGTGTTTTTCTGTGTGGGGTGCAAGGACCCTTGTTTCTAGGGCTTTGGAGCAGTGCAAATATATGAATGAGGGGATTCTGTGCTGAAGAAACGTATATGAGAACATGTAGAAACGGAAGGAGAACATAAACGCCGTAGACAAGTTAATAGCCAGTGGGACTTATTTTTACCCGGGAGAGCAGGGGAATTGTCTATAAAGGGCCTTGATGTGTTTGTGATGGTTGTAAAATGAGATACTGCAAGAATGTTTCTTAAGATCCACGAGCTACTTGAGAGGTCATCTCCATCAACACTGCTGGGGGTCCACACTCATTCTGTGCTCTGCTTACTCACTCAGTCATGTTTCATTTCTTATGACTAAGGTCTGCAGCCCGCCAGGCTCCTCTGTCCATGGGGATCCTCCAGGTAACATCATCGGAGTGGGTTGCCATGCCCTCCTCCAGGGAATCTTCCCAACCCAGGGACCAAACCCAGGCCTCCTACATTGCCGGCAAATTCTTTACCACCAGGGAAGCCCAAGAATACTGGAGTGGGTACCCTATCCCTTTTCCTGAGGATCTTCCCAACCCAGGGATCAAACCCAGGCCTCCTACATTGCCGGCAAATTCTTTACCACCAGGGAAGCCCAAGAATACTGGAGTGGGTATCCTATCCCTTTTCTAGAGGATCTTCCCAACCCAGGAATCGAACCCGGGTCTCCTCCATTGCAGGTGGATTCTTCACCAGCTGAGCTACCAGGGAGGCCATAGTCACTTTAAAAATTTAAATTTAGAATAAATAGCAATAAGGGCAGGAAGCAGCAGTTAGAACTGGACACGGAACAACAGACTGGTTCCAAATAGGAAAAGGAGGACGTCAAGGCTGTATATTGTCACCCTGCTTATTTAACTTCTATGCAGATTGTATCATGAGAAACGCTGGGCTGGAAGAAACACAGGCTGGAATCAAGATTGCCGGGAGAAATATCAATAACCTCACATATGCAGATGACACCACCCTTATGGCAGAAAGTGAAGAGGAACTAAAAAGCCTCTTGATGAAAGTAAAAGAGGAGAGCGAAAAAGTTGGCTTAAAGTTCAACATTCAGAAAACTGAGATCATGGCATCCAGTCCCATCACTTCATGGGAAATAGACGGGGAAACAGTGGAAACAGTGTCAGACTTTATTTTGGGGGGGCTCCAAAATCACTGCAGATGGTGACTGCAGCCATGAAATTAAAAGACGCTTACTCCTTGGAAGAAAAGTGATGACCAACCTAGATAGTATATTCAAAAGCAGAGACATTACTTTGCCAACAAAGGTCCGTCTAGTCAAGGCTATGGTTTTTCCTGTGGTCGTGTATGGATGTGAGAGTTGGACTGCGAAGAAAGCTGAGCGCCAAAGAATTGATGCTTTTGAACTGTGGTGCTGGAGAAGACTCCTGAGGGTCCCTTGGACTGCACGGGGCATCTGAGTGGTCGCGGGGTTTTTAAATATTTGTTGGGCTTCCCTGGTGGCTCAGCTGGTAAAGAATCTGGCTGCAATGCGAGAGACCTGGATTCCATCCCCGGGTTGGGATGAGTCCCTGGAGAAGGGAAAGGCTCCCCCACTCCAGTGTTCTGGCCTGAAGAATTCCATGGACTGTATAGTCCGTGGGGTCACACAGTCAGACAGGACTCAGCGACTTTCACTTCACAGGTTTGTTTTCCAGATTTATGCAAACAATACAACATCCCTTTTATTACGAGGAAGATACACATAATTTCCATGTGTACCAAGCTCTTCCTATTCTGGCCCCAGGCTTGGCTGTCTTTGCAGACTCTGACTTGTCCTGTGCTTAGGGCAGCTGAGGCCCTGATGGTCTGCAGACTTGGTTTGGGCTGCACGTGGATTCATTCCACGTAAGAGTCCCCCCTTCCCTCCGTTCTCGCCTTTATTTTTTAGCGCGGGCTTTTTATATCTGCGCTCATCAGAGCACTTCTTGGGAAGTGTCGTGTCGGTTTCTCTGGCTGCCTTTTCATTTCCTTCTGCGTCGGGTCATCAGCAAACGCTCTTTCAGCACTTTTCTCTCAGGCCTCGTGCGCTCACCCTCGTTCCCTTTTAGCATCTTGAGCAACGAGGCTGTTCTGGTGTGGATGCTGGTGTCTCACCGTGTGTTTCTCTGCGCAGTGCGGCACACCTGTGTGTGGGCTCCCAGGCTTCTCTTCCTTGGGTTCTGGAATGTCACAGCCTTTGGTCCTAACCTGGGGCTTTGTGTGAAGTGGGGAAAGAGAGGAAGCTGGAGGTGAACCCCAACCCGCACGTCAGGGCCGGACCGAGGGCGCAGCAGACAGCTCTGGAGGCACGGCTGGGGCTTCTAGGGGCCGCTAGACACCAGGGGGTGAAGTAAGGACTCCACTGCGTCTCGGGGAATCGTGTGAGCTCCTGATGCGGGTGCCTTGGTGAATAGCTCCCGGGAGGCGACTAAACGTGTGTGAATTGCATCCCCACTTGTGTGTGTGTGCATTTTCATACAGACACGTCTTATTTTTCCCCAAACGTGGAAATAGATTTTCTGTCTTATCTATTGATGAGATTTTAAAAATCAGTAAAAACAAAATAACCCCAAAATCTGACGTATTGAAAGAAAGGGAGAAAGAAAAACGCCTGCATTTTGCTGGCTGCAGATGACCGCTGCTCGCGCTTGGCAGCGGGGCCTGGGTGCGCGCCGTCCTCTCTCTCTGTCTCTTGCTCTTTGTGGTTTCTGACCATGAGGACCAGCTCAGTGAGTCTCACTGAAATCTACTTGTGTTTTGGTGCCTTCGTGCTCAAAATATATGCTTCTGTACGGGAATTTCCAGGACTTTGCTGTGAGACCTCTGAGGCATTGATATCAATGCTAAGAAGAGTGTTGACGAGAGCCAGATTGCCTCGAGCGCTCAGCTTACGCCGGCGTTTTGTGAGCACACTGTGTGCGCTCCGAGTTAATCCTGACCACAGGCACGTGAAGTAGGGTTTCACTGGCTGCAGCACGTGGCGCGTGGGATCTTAAGCTCCCCAACCAGGGATCGATCCCACGACACCTGCCGTGGACGCTCAGAGTCGTAGCCACTGGGCCACCAGGACGTCCCGATCCTGGCTTCGAGATGGAAACTTGACCGTAGCTGTGACTTGCCCCGGAGGCCACGGTTAGTAAGACGCAGTCAGCAGGGCTAGACTCGAGTGGACCCTGAGGGAAGCTTCTGGCCCCGCCCAGGACATCACACAAGGTGGTGGGCTTGTCCCCCTCCCTGACAGTCACCCGCGAGGAACCGCGTAACAGGCTCCTTTTCTCTGGTTCCCCTTCTCCTCCACAGACCCTGGGTCCCAGCTGTGGGAACTTGCCACACTGAGTTTACAACCTGACCCCCTGGGTTGATGGATCCTTCCAGCAAAACCCCCACCGGTTCCCGAGCGGTGTCCTCAGTCCTTTGCTGGAAGTCCAGTCTTCTGGCGTCTCCGGCCAGGACCTGGGAAATAAGAGGCTCGCTCCGAAGCCTCCGCAGGAGAGCCGCTGGTCTTCAGGGCCGACAGGGCCGGGGTGGCCTGAGCGGTGTCGTAAGCCTGCCTCCTGCCCAGCGGCGCGCAAGGTCGAGCAAGGCGGGCTTGGAGAGTGAGAAGGGAGGACGGGAGAGGGCGAGCCGTGCCGGGGGTGTCTTTCCCTCCCACACTGGCTTCCGCCGGGTCTGTCTCCTCCGCTGTGGTCAATGTTCCCCTGAAATACACGCTTGACTGCGGGCCTCCTGCGCTGCCGTCAAGCTGGGCTCTAACTCTTCAACGCGGCGGCTGAGGCGCCTCTGTCCTCCCGCGCCTACGCCGTCCCCAGCCCCGTTTCCAGGGCTCCTTGCCTAAAACATCCGCTCCAGCAGTGTTCAGCCGTGGGATATCTCTCGGGGACACAGCCACTGCCTTCTGCTTTCTGGCTCAGACAACAACGTCCTTACCACCTCACCTGCTGCCCTCTGAACTGCCAAGCCCAAGGTTCTTTAAGACATAACCCGAGGGAAATACCCTCTGTAGAATTCCTGCAGATGCTTCCAAGGAAAATAAGTACCTTGGGTTTTCTTCTATATTTCTTCTGTAGCCTTGTATCTCAGTCCTAGAAAACTGTGAATTCCTTGTGGACGACGGTCAAGACTTGCGTTTTTCTGAGATTCCAATGCCAGCTGCCAAGTACAGCTTAATAAGGGCTTGGGAAGTACTTGTAAAAGAAAAACTGAATTTGTGGAATCTAGGAAGTAATTCACAGGTGATCAGGAGTCACACACCACAGAAAGTATAAAAGGAACCTCATGTTGGTAAGACAGAGGACTATGTGGTGGAACCTTATCAGGAGAACTTAGGTAAATATTGGCATGCCGAATCAGTGGGTCTTAACCCCCACTGCAATCATGATTACCTGGGCCTTTAAACAGCCCAGTGCCTGGACTGTCCCCTCAGAAATTCTGTTCAACTTTTCTATATTTTGAAAACAGTTTGGGAGATTATACTGTGCATCCAACATTAAGAAGAACCACTTTAGATAAAAATACAAATTGCAGGATATAAAGATACGAGCTGGGGCTTCCCTGGTGGCTCAGTGGTAAGGAATCCACCTGCCAATGCAGGAGACAAGAGACACAGGTTCGATCCATCCCTGGGTGGGAAGATCCCCTGGAGAAGGAAATGGCAACCCACTCCAGTATTCTTGCCTGGAGAATTCCATGGACAGAGGAGCCTGCTGGGCTTCAGTTCATGGTGTCGCAAAGAGTCAGGCATGGCTGAGCGACTGAGCAGGCACCTACGCCCACAAAGATATTAGTGGCTACAAGGTGAAAGCAATTTGCAAGCAGGAGATCCCAGGATTTGCCCAAAGATGTCTCAGCGCAGACACAAGCTAAGTAGGCATTTGTAGGCCCGCGAAGCTCGCGACAAGTGCCTTCAGCCTCTCTGTGAGCGGGTTCACAGTTCCTGGCCCACTTTGGTATCACTGGAGCAAGGACACCGGCATCTTTCCACCGAGGGCTTATTGCTGAATAGTAGTTAGACTCTTAACCCAGAAAGAGACAACTTTCAAAATTTTTAAAAAAAAATCTAAACGATTGCTAAATGTTTGATGTTGTGGTCAAAGTCTCTGCTTGTGAAGCAAACAAAGCTTTTGAACATGTGATGCAATGTGATTTCAGGATTACAAAACCTTGGACTCTGAGTCTAGGTCTTGCTAGTTAATTTACAAAGTAGAATAGGAAAGGATATAAAGTCATTCAGAATTTCCCCCTTTTTAAACAATTGTGATATAGTTGATATATGATATCAGGCGAGCTCCAGGTATATTGCATGCTGATTTGACACGAGCACACATTACAAGATGATTGCCCCCGTACAGAGTAATTACAATATTTTCAGCCACATTTCTTTTGCTGTGTCCCCATGGCTTGCTTATTTTATAAGTGGAGGCTTGTACCTCTTCATCCCCTTCACCTATTTCACGCACCTCCCAAGTCATTAAGAATTTTAAGTGCAAGGTCCTATGTCTCTTGTGAAACAAATACTGTCCTGTATTCTTCAACCCAAGTGTCTATGTGGCTCTGTATTCTTGTTCATGGTTAAGAAAACATAATATCCTACATGCAACGTTAAATCCCAGGGCTGTCTACTCTTTAGTGATGATTATAAACCCTAACAGCACAAAGCAGGCACTTGATTTGTCAAAATTCCTTGGATTTTTGTCTTAATGGTCTTTCCATTTGCTCTGACAAATGAAACTTTAATGGCAAGTTTAAATGTGTCTTTAAAATGTCACTTAACATCAGTTATCAGTCGGCTCTGTGGTTACTATATTACTGAGTTATCACTGGGGTGTGAGTTAAACCATATGGAAAGGAAGAGAGACATGATGACACCTCACCCAGCTGGTGCTAAAGTTACAGCAAAAACCCATCGCAGACTGGAGGATGGATGACTGCCTCCCATCCTGAGGCTTATCCCAAGGCTTTTCATTAGACCCGTGTGTGTGTCTGTGCAGATTCTGGGAACATCTTGTAATTCTGACATGTTCAAGTGGTGAGGCACTTAGAATTAATAGCAATAATGATTATAATTTATAAATTATAGATTACCATCCATTTTGTTTGTATTTTATTTTACAAAGAAAGGAAATTTTTATTAGCCGAAAAATTTTAAAAAACCTACGTGATTCTCCTCCAAAGCTCTCGAATTAACTTGGATTTAGTGGTTTCTTCATTCTCCTGCTATTACTGTTTTTTGCATCATTTTCCAAAGTTCTATAGCTGGCAAATAGGAGATGTTGTCAATGACTCAAAAAAGCATTTTTATAATAATCTCATCACTTAGTTTGGGGCTACCTGGTGGCTCAGGTGGTAAAGAATCCGCCTGCAATGTGGGAGACCTGGGTTCGATCCCTGGGTCGGGAAGATCCCCTGGAGGAGGGCATGGAACTCTCTCCAGCATTCTGGCCTGGAGAATCCCACGGACAGAGGAGTCTGTGGGTTACAGTCTGTGAGGTCGCAGGGTCGGATACGACTGAGTGACTAAGCACAGCACTTGGTTTGCACCTGCTGCCAAAAAGTGTTTTCTTCTCAATTTCAAACTTCTCCAAATTTTCTTTTCCCAATACCCAGCCTGTCCGTCTCTCTCTCTCTTCCTCCATCCACCTCAGTTCTTTATTATATAGGACCTTGTCCCTTTTCATTCATTTTCTCTCTTCTCCACTCTTTGAAGGAATTCTTCACAATAACCCCAAGCCTGTGGGTGATCTAGAAAACAAGCATCTTTCTCTTTAGAAGAGGTAGCCAGGAACATGCCCAGTAGTGGGGTTGCTGGGTCATATGGTAGCCTTATTCCTAGCTTTCTAAGGATTCTCCATACTGTTCCCTACAGTGGCTGTATCAGTGGCATCAGTATGTATACATTATCGGGTAGAAAGTGGATAGATGGGGAGAAATGGCTGCAAAACACAGGGAGCCCAGTCTGGTGCCGTGAAGACCCAGAGGCAGGAAGGGAGGGAGGCGCAGGGCGGGGAGGGGATATATTTCTAAGTTTGGCTGCTTGTACGTTCTTCAACCGCCGAAACCATCACAATATTGTAAAAATTGAAAAATAAAAAAAGAAAAGGAAGTTGGAGTGTGTGCGCATGTGTGTGCGTGTATGTGTGCGTGTGTGCATGGTGTGTGCATGTGTGCACACGTGTGTGCATGTGTGTGCACGTGTGTGTGCGTGTGTATGCGTGTGTGTGCGTGTGTGCGTGTGTGTGCGTGTGTGTATGGTGTGTTCGTGTGTGTGCACGTGTGTGCGTGTCTGTGTGTGAAAGAGCGAGAAGATGGTGACCATCACGAGGGAGGGCGGGCCAGCCGTGTTTTACGCTGGTGGCAGCGCACCGCTCTCCTCTCCACGGAACACCACGTTCATTAGCATCGCTCAAGAGGCACTGTCTGCCAAGAACACGTCTCAAACTGATGTGTCTGCAGGAACTCCAGACTTGGGTGTAAAACACCATCACCCAAATGAGAACAGGCAAAGCTGTTTATTCAGAGCTTGCTATCAGAAGGCAGTCGGGCATCATCGTGTTTGGCAGAGACCCAGAATCAGTTAAAGGAGCGGCAAAGCTTTACTGCAGATGAAGCGGAAAGCCTCGAGGAGGCCCTGACGGGAGGGCGTTGTGGGGGCGAGTCGGACACCCCGCGTGGCTGAGCGCAGCGGCACGCCTGGTTCTCTCTAGTAGGCCTACCTCCGCCCGGCGGCTCCGCGACCGCGGACAGAGCTCTGTTTTTATATGCTGTCTAGCCATTGTCCACGTGTGTATTAGGCCCCTGAGAGTGGATGACCTGAGAACTAGGGTCCTGAGGGGCCCCTCTGGGCCCTCGAGAGCATACTTGACACCCGCCCATCCTCTCCTGCTCTCCTGAGCTTCTTGGCGTCCACACTTGTAACGTTACATCGACCTTCCAGTCCCCCAAACAGAGCTAGAAGTCTGTTGAGACAGATCAGAGAAGGCTTCAGCATGGGTGAGCAGAACTTTGTGCTGATCTGGTGTGAGAGCACAGTGCAGCTGTGAGGAGGGCCGTGTTACTGAAGGCAGAAGAGGAAGCCCTCGGTTTATGAGAGAAGACGCCGAGCTCAGGCTTCAGGAGTTAAAATTCCCGCTGCCTCTGTGAGAAGGCAATGGCAGCCCACTCCAGTACTCTTGCCTGGAAAATCCCATGGACAGAGGAGCCTGGTGGGCTGCAGTCCATGGGGTCGCTAGGAGTCAGACACGACTGAGCGACTTCCCTTTCGCTTTTCACTTTCATGCATTGGAGAAGGAATTGGCAACCCACTCCAGTGTTCTTGCCTGGAGAATCCCGGGGACGGGGGAGCCTGGTGGGCTGCCGTCTATGGGGTCACACAGAGTCGGACACGACTGAAGCGACTCAGCAGCAGCAGCAGCAGCAGCAGGAACAGCCTCTGGGAAGCGGTTCTTTAGAACCAGGCACCTGGGGCCGGGAATGTCATCTCAGAGGTGGGGAGAGGAAACCTCAGAATAAGTGATGGTCCTCAGTTTACATGCCGAGGCCAGGGCTGGAGCAGGTACTGCAGCTCTGGGCTTTCCAGCCACCACCACACACACCAAGGATGGAGAGCAGGCGGTCTGGACCAGAGGCCAGGCAATCTGGAACCACCAGGACGGTCTCAGAGGAATGCGCCACTCTGCACCGTTAGCATAAGTGCGGTAAAGACAGAAACTGTCCATGAAGATTTCACACAGACCCACCAAGATGAAAAGTAAATGATTAAAGAAGGTAGGTTTGGGGTTCCTTTCGAACCGTGATCCTTTATCTTCTATTTACAGAGATAACAGTACACCCCCAGATGGTTAATATGTAAGCACTTCAGTATTTACTGCTCTCCTTTTGGGAGAGGAAAGCCACTCTGGCAGCGCCGGCGTGACCCACCCGCAATGCGCCCCCCAGTGCTCATCTTGTTGTCGGGGTTTCTCTGCCATGTTGCTATAGCAAGACGAAGTAAGTACTCATGGCTTTTGGAAAAAAAATAATTTCCAATCCTGGGCTTCCCAGGGGACACAGTGGAAAGGAACCCGCCGAAGCAGGAGGCCTGGGACTGATCCCTGGGTGGGAAGACCCCCCGGGGAAGGAAATGACAGCCCACTCCAGCATTCCTGCCTGGAGAATCCCATGGGCAGAGGAGCCTGGCGGGTCACGAAGGGTCGCACGTGACTGAGCACGTCCCCAACCCTCTGGTAAATGCCAGGGGCCCATAAGGACTAGCTAGATTCTCTTGAGGGTGGATGCCGGGGAGACTGGATTGGTGCTTATTGTTTGATCGAGCCATACTTAAACTCCTTGGCGAGATACTTCGCTCCTTTAAGCCTCAGTATACTGGCCTGTGAAATGGGGATAACACATCTAACCTCCTTTAAAAGCTGGAGAGGAGATTAGCTGGGGTACGGCATATGTCAAGTATTTGGAGCAAAACTCAGTGTAAGTATTTTGGTAGCATTGAACGTTTCCATTTGTGTGGGCCAGCTAAACTTAAAAAGGCTAATGTGGGTTTCTCAGCCAGCTGCTTTGTGTCCTGTCTCAGCCTGTCCCAAGCCAGAGGAGCTGCCGTTTTCCACAGTGGTTCCACTGAAACAGTCCTATGAGCCCGGGGAGCAGATAGTCTTCTCCTGCCAGCCGGGCTACGTGTCCCGGGGAGGGATCCGGCGGTTTACGTGCCCGCTTTCAGGAATCTGGCCCATCAACACGCTGAAATGCATGCGTAAGTCGGCCTCCTTCCACACATTCTCCGCTCATTCCGATCCTGTACATGGTGGGCAGATGACCGACCTTGTCCAGCTCTGGGTGCAGAAGGCCAGCAGAGCCGCGGGGCGGGGGGCAGGGGGTGCAGAAGTCCAGCAGAGCCGCGGGGCGGGGGGCAGTGGGTGCAGAAGGCCAGCAGAGCTGCGGGGCGGGGGGCGGTGGGGGTGGGTTTCATGGGAGGAGAGACTGCGGACAGTCAGTGCTGTTTGCCAGAAGCCGGGAGGAGAGGGCGGCAGAAGATGAGCTGGTTAGACGTCATCGTTGACTCAATGGACACAAATCTGAGCAAACTCTGGGAGACTGTGGTGGACAGGGGAGCCTGGCTTGATGTAGTCCGTAGGGTCACAAAAGGTCAGCTGGGAATTAGCCACAACGGCTGGAATTGGCTTTAAAAAGAGACTCGGCGCGATGGGAGGAGAGGGAGGCACTGCAGCTGTGAAGAGAGAAGTGGATACGACACTACAGATTCATTTCTAGTAAAATACAAACACGCTATATTAAATCAACGCTATACATAATGCATGCAATATTGTGCATAATATATACGTAAGATTATGGGGCTTCCCAGGGGGCTCAGCGGTAAAGAACCCACCTGCCAACACAGGAGACTCAAGAGAGGGTTGGGAAGACTCCCTGGAGAAGGAAATGGCAACCCACTCCAACGTTCTTGCCCGGTGGGCTACAGTCCATGGGGTCGAAAACACTAGAACACAACCGAGTGACTAAACAACCACAACAAAGTGCGCATTTGGACGGCTGGGTTTTTCTCTGTAACCAACAGTTATAAGGTGCAGACGCCTCCCTGGCGGGCCAGGGGTTCGGGCTCTGTGCTTCCCCTGCAGGGGCTTGGGTCCTCTCCCTGGTTTGGGAACTAAGATCCTGCGTGCTGCATGCCCCCCCCAACAGCAACAATAACAACAACAACAGCAACAGCAACAACAACAGAACAAGAAGTGACAACACAGCGGACGCCTCAGCACATGTGGCATCCGGATTCTCCTGAGTTAACTTCTGAGAATAGCGATCAGTAGAGTCACTGACTCAACAGACAGAAATGAGTTTAAACATTTTCATTTTAACAGGAAATTCTGTAACTAGAAATTGATGTTTTTATCTTTAAATCACAGCCAGAGTGTGTCCTTTTGCTGGGATCTTAGAAAACGGAACGGTACGCTATACAACGTTTGAGTATCCCAACACGATCAGCTTTTCTTGCCACACTGGGTAAGGACTTCCCGACCCCTTAAGCAGAACATCATTTTATTTCTAGTCTTTAGGCTGGACTTGATAAATACGGATCGCTGAATAAAAATCCACAGTGGGGGTGGGGGTGGGGTGGAGAATACAGCAGTTAGTGGAATACGAAGTTGATGCTCTATCTAATTTTTCTGCACCTGATTAGCTACTCATATGAGGAGCACATTGAAATTACTGAAGCTGGGTGATAATTCTTTATAATCTCTGGGCCAAATCTTGGCTTGGGGGTTAAAGTATTCTGGTAGTTAGACTTGGGCTTTAGGCTAATTTGATGGACTGTGACCTAGGTTCAGTGGTAAAGGATCCGCCTGCTAATGCAGGAGGCCGAGTTCGATCCCTGGGGTTGAGAAATCCCTTGGAAAAAGACATGGCAACCCTCTCCAGTACTCTTGTCTGGGAAATCCCATAGACAGAGGAGCCTGGCGGCCTGCAGTCCATGGGGTCGCAGAGAGTCGGACACGACTGAGCGCACAGCAGAAGAGAATTCTGCAGAGAAGGCTGAGGGTGATGGTGTAGAAACGCCCTCCTCCTCACCAGGACCGCCTCCCTGGGAAGAAAGAGGCAAAATTTCACTGAGGATCCTGGTTTGTGGTTAGAGATTAAGAAATGCTGTGTGTGGAAGAGAAATCCGTCCTTTCAACTGAAACACCAATTTATTGATGAGTCATCTTGAACACATTGTCATCAGGGACAATGGCCCATTTATAACGTTAATAGCACTGTTATTAGGCATTTGGGCCAGCAGGCTCTCAGAAAATGAGTCTTAGAGATTACTTGGTGTGATTCACTTTTGTGATCCCCGAAAAAGAGGTGAGTCTTGGATTGGAAGCCGTTACCCGGACCAGCTGGTTGGAGACCAGGTGTCTGGGGACTGGAGGGGAGGGTGGGCCTCCACGCCCAGAGGTGATGGGACCCTCTCCTGCTTCAGCAACTGCCTTGCAGCCCCAGGCCGGGAGGCTTGCTGAGCCTTAGAGGAGTTCAAGCCTTTCTGGAAAACAGTATTCTAGGATGGAAAAGAAGCCGACAGCATCCATCTGCAGCTCTGCTCGATGGAAATAAATTTGACGTGCTGGGGGCGGATGACTCTGTAATTTAATGGGTTCAATTTTCCCTCCGCAGGTTTTATCTGAAAGGAGCTAGTTCTGCGAAATGCACTGAGGAAGGGAAGTGGAGCCCAGGCGTCCCTGTCTGTGCCCGTGAGTCTCTGGGTCCAGCTCCGGGAGGGTGGCCGCTTGGTTGGCCTGGGACGTTCCTGGTTTCATCAATACAAGAGCTACACCCTGAAACCCCTCAGTCCGAGCTCCCTGAGATGCTTGCTCACCTTTTTTGGGACTGTTCATCCTGATGTCTTCTTAAAATGATTTTATGGATTTATTTTTTGTGGCTGTGCTGGGCCTCGGTTGTTGCGTAGGACTTTCTCTCGTTGCGGCGAGTGGGGGCTACTCTGATTGCGGTGCGCAGGCTTCCGTTTGCAGGGGCTTCTGTCTAGACCACAGGCTGCTGGGCACACCGGCTTCGTTGCTCCATAGCATGTGGGAGCTTCCTGGATCCGGGATGAACTCGTGTCCCCTGCATTGGCAGGCGGATTCTTTACCAAGGAGCCGCCAGGGAAGCCCCATCCTGGTCTCTTACTCTGGAAGATGAAGCAGCCCCTTCGGAACGACACACCCTAAGCCTAGCTTTGAAACTAGATCACTTAGGTCAGGACGACAACCCACTTCTGAGTCCCTGCGTGAAGCTACTTGTACAAGCGCCACACAGGGAGAGTGCAAAAGCGGGAGGTATTCAGTGGGAGCAAACAAACCTGCACGAGCCCCAAGGGGTCACTCAGGCGTCACAGTGACTCGCTGTCATCAGCGACTATTGCAGGATCCTGGCTCGGTGAAGTCCTTCACCAGTTCTGACTCCGAGAAGTGTCTTCAAGGTAGCATTTTGTTCTAAGACGTTCGGTCACCTAAGCAGCATGGTCTTGTAACAGGCAAATCAGTGATGGCAAAACTTAAATTCCTTCAGTTTGCAGCTTTCTGACCGGCTCAGCCAGCGGGTTTTCCGATCACGTTTTATTCCCTGGCTTCTCCAGTGGACTGTCGTTATCCTGGCATTTGATCAAATTTTGCATTTTCTCAAGTTACTCTTTGGATTTTTTCCTTTCTGTAAAGAGTATTTTGTTTACACAAGACTCAGCTATTTTCATTCAGATGACAGTTCTTTCTTTTTTCAGCCATAACCTGCCCTCCGCCACCCATACCCAAGTTTGCAAATCTCAGCGTTTACCAGCCGTTGGCAGGGAACAACTCCTTCTACGGCAGCAAGGCAGTCTTTGAGTGCTTGCCACACCACGCGATGTTTGGAAGTGACACCGTCACCTGCACGGAACATGGGAACTGGACGAAACTGCCAGAATGCAGGGGTAAGCGGCGCAGTCGCGGGCGTGCAGGGCCTCTCTGCTGAAGAGGACTGCGGGTTCTGCTCTCCAGGGGGTTCTGAATGACCCTGTTTACCGTGCCCTCTGCCCTGTGCCTGGGGCTGAGGGCACCGGATGAGGGAGACCTGGCTTCTCGCTCAGGGTGATGAGAGGCGATGCCGTGGACAGTCTGGAGCAGCCTGGGAGAGCTCCTGGGAGGAGGACGTGGGGTGGAGAGGGAGACAGTGCAGGCATGCCACAGGAGGGGGAGCCAGGAAGGGGGACCGGGAAGAACGGGGCGTGAGCATGGATGGCTGAATGTTGCGGTGAGGTTGGGGAAGCGACGCCTGGATTAACCTGGGAAGTCCAGAGAGATTCGGGCTTCCCAGGTGGCTCAGATGGTAAAGAATCCGCCTGCGATGCAGGAGACCTGGGTTCGATCCCTGGGTTGGGAAGATCCCCTGGAGGAGGAAATGGCAACCCACTCCAGTATTCTTGCCTGGAGAATCCCATGGACAGAGGAGCCTGGCGGGCTGCAGGCAAAGAGCCTGGCCGGCTACAGGCAAAGAAGAGTCAGACACAAGTGAGTAACTAACTCTTTCACTTTACTTTCAAGAGATTTAAAGTGAAACACTGGGTTGCAATCAGATCGATATAAGCTTTTGTAGTGTTACCTAAATTTAAGAATCACAAGAATATTTGATTCAAAAATATATATGAAAATTCTTAGCCCTTTAATTGGGATCATCATTGCTATATCTGTTTACTTGTTTGTTGACCGTGCGGCGTGTGGGATGCTCCCCAATCAAAGATTGAACCCATGTCTCCTGCAGTGCGGGTATGGAGTCCTAACCGCTGGACCACCAGGGAAGCCCCATTCCTGTCTTTGAATTCGTCCACTGCATACAGAGCAGGCAGATTAAAGAAGTTACCATGCACACGAGGACTGACACTAAAGACCGTCACCCTCTCGCGTTGTGGACACAACAGACGCCTGCTGAACGAGCCCAGCAGAAGCCCTTTGCGGCACAGGGAAGCTCCCGCTTCTCCCGATCCCTAGCACCTCCTGGGGGACGCAACTCAGGGCTAGGCACTGGTCTCCCGCGGTTTATGCGTATGTCATCTCGTTTAATTCTCCCCAGTCCTAAGTAGAGGGTTCTTCACGGGTTTTTCTCTTCTTGTTTTCAGCTGTTGACATTGATATGTCAGCCATCAGCGTGTTGTGACATTCTCTCCCTTTCTTTCTGTAGACAGGCTTTTCCCCTGAATCTTCTGATAATAAGTTACACACATCATGACACTTACCCGTGAGCACGTCAGCAGCACGAACGTCCTAATAACAATGAGATTCTCCTATGTTATCCCTGTACCCAAGATATTTAACATGTTTGGAATTATGATAATATTTAAACAATTACATACAATTAGCAGTATTCATTTCATATGCAAATTGCCCCACCTGATCCAGAAGTTCCTGTACACACACGTTTTGTTCTGTGTGAAATCTAATTGTGAACCACATGTGTGTCTAGTTGTCACGTCTCTTTGGTCTCCTTTAGGAGAAGGAAATGGTGCCGCCCCAGTGCTCTCGCCTGGAGGGTCCCGGGGACGGGGAGCCGG